>NC_053036.3:432784561-433105561 GCF_002575655.3 Aegilops tauschii subsp. strangulata | reverse complement strand
AGCCCCCCTCCTTCTTCTTCTTCCTTGACCTTCTCCCTAGGTGGGAGAAGGGTTTCCCCTCTGGTCCATGGTCTCCATGGCGTGGGAGGGGCGAGAGCCCCTCCGAGATTGGATCTGTCTCTCTGTCTCTCTCTGTTTCTGCGCTCTCATCGTCTGCCCTTTCACCGTTTCGTATATATATGGAGATTCGTAACTCTGATTGGATTGAACCTTCGCTGAGATTTTTTTCTTCTGAAAATTAGCTTTTTTGCGGCAAAAGAATAGCAGCAACCGCCTTACGAGGGGCCCACGAGGGGGGCAGGCGCGCCCCCCCTACCTCGTGCCCCCCTCGGGCACCGTCTCGCGTTGATTCTTCTTCCCATATTCTCCAAATATTCCAAAAATATTTTCGGTCCGTTTCTATCCCGTTTGGATTCCGTTTGATATGGGGTTTCTGCGAAACATAAAACATGCAACAAGCAGGAACTGCCACTGGGCACTGGATCAATATGTTAGTCCCAAAAATAGTATAAAAAGTTGCCAAAAAGTATATGAAAGTTGTATAATATTGGCATGGAACAATCAAAAATTATAGATACGACGGAGACGTATCAGCATCCCCAAGCTTAATTCCTGCTCGTCCTCGAGTAGGTAAATGATAAAAAAGATAATTTTTGATGTGGAATGCTACCTAGCATAGTCTTGATCATGTATCTAATCATGGCATGAATATCAAGACACGAGTGATTCAAAGCAATAGTCTATCATTTGACATTAAGACAATAATACTTCAAGCATACCAACCAAGCAATTATGTCTTATCAAAATAACATAGCCAAAGAAAGCTCATCCCTACAAAATCATATAGTCTGGCTATGCTCCATCTTCACCACATAAAGCATTCAAATCATGCACAACCCCGATGACAAGCCGACAATTGGTTCATACTTTTTAACGCGCTTCAGCCTTTTCAACCCTCACGCAATACATGAGCGCAAGCCATGGATATAGCACTATAGGTGGAATAGCATATGATGATGGAGGTTGTGTGGAGAAGACAAAAAAGGAGAAAGTCTCACATCGACGCGGCTAATCAACGGGCTATGGAGATGCCCATCAATTGATGTCAATGTGAGGAGTAGGGATTGCCATGCAACGGATGCACTAGAGTTATAAGTGTATGAAAGCTCAAACTGAAACTAAGTGGGTGTGCATCCAACTTGCTTGCTCATGAAGACCTCGGACATTTGAGGAAGCCCATCATCGGAATATACAAGCCAAGTTCTATAATGAAAATTCCCACTAGTATATGAAAGTGATAACTCAAGAGACTCTCTATATGAAGAACATGCTGCTACTCTGAAGCACAAGTGTGGTAAAAAGATAGTAACATTGCCCCTTCTCTCTTTTTCTCTCATTTTTTGTTTTTTCTTTCTTTTTTGGTGGGCTTCTTTGGCCTCTCTTTTTTATTTGGGCTTCTTTGGCCTCTTTTATTTTGATAACCTCACATGGGACAATGTTCTAATAATGATGATCATCACACTTTTATTTACTTACAACTCAATATTACAACTCGATACTAGAACAAAGATATGACTCTATATGAATGCCTCCGGCGGTGTACCGGGATGTGCAATGATCTAGCGTAGCAATGACATCAAAAAACGGACAAGCCATCAAAACATCATGCTAGCTATCTTACGATCATGCAAAGCAATATGACAATAAATGCTCAAGTCATGTATATGATGATGATGGAAGTTGCATGGCAATATATCTCGGAATGGCTATGGAAATGCCATGATAGGTAGGTATGGTGGCTGTTTTGAGAAGATATAAGGAGGTTTATGTGTGATAGAGTGTATCGTATCACGGGGTTTGGATGCACCGGCGAAGTTTGCACCAACTCTAGAGGTGAGAAAGGGCAATGAACGGTACCGAAGAGGCTAGCAATGATGGAAGGGTGAGAGTGCGTATAATCCATGGACTCACATTAGTCATAAAGAACTCGTATACTTATTGCAAAAGTTTATTAGCCCTCGAAGCAAAGTACTACTATGCATGCCCCTAGGGGGATAGATTGGTAGGAAAAGACCATCGCTCGTCCCCGACCACCACTCATAAGGAAAGCAATCAAAGAACACCTCATGCTCCGACTTCGTTACATAACGGTTCACCATACGTGCATGCTACGGGACTTGCAAACCTCAACACAAGTATTTCTCAATTTCACAATTACTCAACTAGAACGACTCTAATATCACCACCTTTATATCGCAAAACTATTGCAAGGAATCAAACATATCATATTCAGTGATGTACAAGTTTTATGTATGATTTTATGACTAACCATGTGAATGACCAGTTCCTGTCATCTCTCTAAATAGATATAAGTGAAGCAAGAGAGTTTAACTCTTTCTACAAAAGCTATGCCCACGCTCTAACAAATATAAGTGAAGCAAAAGAGCATTCTACAAATGGCGGTTTTCTATGTGAAGAGAAACAGGAAATCCAAACTTCAAATGATATAAGTGAAGCACATGAAGCATTCTATAAAGCCATTCTCAAAAGATATAAGTGAAGTGCAAAGAGCATTCTATAAATCAACCAAGGACTATCTCATACCAGCATGGTGCATAAAAGAAAAGAGAAAACTGAATGCAAAAGACGCCCCAAGATTTGCACATATCGCATGAACGAAACGAATCCGAAAACATACCGATATTTGTTGAAGAAAGAGGGGATGACTTCCGGGGCATCCCCAAGCTTAGACGCTTGAGTCTCCTTGAATATTTACTTGTGGTGCCTTGGGCATCCCCAATCTTGAGCTCTTGCCTCTCTTCGTTCTTCTCACATCGAGACCTCCTCGATCCTCGAACACTTCATCCACACAAAACTTCAACAAAAAACTCGGTAAGATCCGTTAGTATAATAAAGCAAATCACTACTCTAAGTACTGTCGCAAACCAATTCATATTTTGTTTTCGCATTGTAGCTACTGTAATATAACTTTTCCATGGATTAATCCACTGATAGAAATTGATAGTTTCATCAAAACAAGCAAACTATGCATCAAAAACAGAATTTGTCTAAAACAGAACAGTCTGTAATAATCTAAACATTTACCATACTTCTAATACTTGAAAAATTCTACCAAAATTAGGAAAAATAAAACATTTGTATAGAAAGACAGTGCAAAAAGTTTCAGAACCATTTGACATTCCAGTAAAAAAATGTAAAATCGCGCACTACAGCCAAAGTTTCTGTCCTACACCGCACAAACCAACAAGCATTGTAAACATCCTAAAGGCAAACCTTGGCAAATTATTTTTATAATACAATGGAATTGTACAAGGGGATAATTATTTTTGTTGAAAAGTTTCTGTAATTAATATTCACAAAGTTTCCATGGGCATGATCAAAGTTCAAGGACGTCCCCCACTTTCACAATGCTCGTCTATCTCACTTTCACTTTCCTTTTTGGAAAAGTTTTAGGTTCACCTCTTTATTTTATTTTTGTTTTTAAACTATATAAAAGCACTCAACAGAAATAAATTACTCTCTAAAACTTCCGGGTTGTCTCCCTGGCAGCGCTTTCTTTAAAGCCATCAAGCTAGGCATATAGTGCTCAAGTAATGGATCCACCCGGATCCCAAGGTATATCAAAGCCAATTTTAATTAGCAATGATTTGGCATTTAGTAGTGAGCACAAAGCAACATATATCAAGCAATAACGAAGTCTAACTCTCTTCCTATGCATCGGCATGTCATAAAAGAACAGCTCATGCACATCAAGTAAAGGCCAATACATAGCATAAGCAGTTTCTTGCAAATTTATCGTGTGGGAAACATAGAGAGGTGGAGATATAGTTCCTCTCTCATAATAATTGCAAGTAGGAGCAGCAAGCACATGCATATTATATCTATCAAAATCATCATGTGTAATAGTAAAACGCAACCCATCAATATAATCCTTAATAAGTGTAAACTTTTCCGATATAGTGTAGTTGGGAGAATTCAAAAAGATAATAGGACTATCATGTGTGGGTGCAATAGCAACAATTTCATGTTTAACATAAGGAACTATAGCAATTTCATCTCCATAAGCATAATTCATATTGGCATCTTGGCCACAAGCATAGCAAGCATCATCAAAAAGGGATATTTCAAAAGAATCAACGGGATCATAGCAATTATTATAGCAATCATCCTTCGGTAAGCACGAAGGGAAGTTAAACAATGTATGAGTTGAAGAGTTACTCTCATTAGAAGGTGGGCACGGGTAGCTAATCCGCTCTTCCTCCTTTTGTTCTTCGCTCTCCTCATCATCTTTTTCATCCAATGAGCTCACAGTTTCATCAATTTCTTCTTCCATAGATTCCTGCAAAATATTAGTCTCTTCTTGGACAGCGGAGACTTTCTCAATAAATGCATCAATATCGGAATTGAATTCATAATTGGCATAGCAATATTTAAGGATAGCTAAATTTTCAGGTCTATAAACAGCATCATAAAGGTTTTCAAACTCTTTGAACATAGATTCAATTTCATAAGCACCCATAAAAGCAATAAATTCTTCTATTTGTTCCACATCATAGTAATCATATATACCTCTAGCATAAGAAGCCAAGGTTTCATTATCATTAAATTTGCATGAAAAGGGAAGGTGTGTAGCCTTCATCCTAGAGCAACAAGTATAATCATATCTCAAGCATAGTTGCCTAGCATACCACTTCAATATATGAATTTGATCCCATAATAGTTTCCCTTCCTGAGTCAAGCGATAATCCCTAAAGTATTCACGTTGATCCAATGTGTCTCCCATTAGTTGAATGGGGTTTTCTCAGGATTATCAAAGTAGTACATAATATCTTTCACATAACCAGCATCGAGGGTTTTAGGAGATTCCCCATCTCCATGAGTAGCAAGTACCACTAATTTTTTTGGTATTTCGTGTTCCATATCCATAACTAAAGATAGAGAACAACTAAGAACAGCAAATAAAAATTACTTAGTGATAAAGCAAACAAGCACACACGAGAATATTCACCCCACGCTATTGCTCCCCGGCAACGGCGCCAGAAAAAGGTCTTGATAACCCACAAGTATAGGGGGTCAATTGTAGCCTCTTTCTATAAGTAAGAGTGTCGAACCCAACGAGGAGCTAAAGGTAGAACAAATATTCCCTCAAGTTCTATCGACCACCGATACAACTCTACGCACGCTTGACGTTCGCTTTATTTAGAACAAGTATGAAACTAGAAGTACTTTGTAGGTGTTCTTGGATAGGTTTGCAAGATAATAAAGAGCACGAAAAACTAGGGGCTGTTTAGGTAAAGAAGCAATAAAGTTAGTATAACACGTGTGGAAAAGTGGTGGTAGGAGTTGCGAAATTGTCCCTAAGTAATTGACTACTTTACTAGACCGATAGCAAGTTTTATGTGGGAGAGGCCACTGCTAGCATGTCATCTCTGACTTGGAATTCTTTGCACTTATGATTGGAACTATGAGTGTCGTGGTATTCTCACGGGGGGGGGGGGGGGGGGAGGGTGAGGCGACAGATGCCACAAGGGCTTTGTGTGAGGGTAAGACTGCTGCTGATAGGACCGGGAGCGGGTATGCGAGTAGCACGCGCTAGTTTACCCAGGTTCGGGGCTCTCCGGAGAGATAATACCCCTACTCCTGCATGTCTGAGTATATATATCTGGGGTGTACGTCGGGCAGTACAAAGTGCTCCTAGAGCTGTATCTCGGGGCAGTGCCATGGGCATCTGGCTCCATATATGCATGCACAAGGCATGCTTTAGTGGCCGGCCATGAGCATGGCCGCATGTGTGTGCTTGGGCATGCTTGCCCGTGGGGATGGATGGATGGATGGCTAGCTAGCTCTCTTGCTAGCTAGCTTGCTTGTGTGTGTGCGTGAATCCATCCCATGGATGGATGGATGTGTGTCTCCTTTTATAGTGTGAGGTAGCTTTGCATCTAAGCTATGTGGAGGTATGGGAGCAAGGCATGGTGCATGTCATGCTTGTCCCCTAGGTCACTTCATGAATAGTGCCAGGGGACAAGTGACACTATACATGACGGTGTCGCGGTACGGTTATCTTGTCCGCGGTATGGCCGTCTCGTCGGGGTCTTGTCGATGCCGGGTCGGACTGCAGTCGGCAGCCGGCTAGTCGGCGTAGTCGGTCAGCTGGCAGCCGGCCGAGCAGCCGGCCGGGTGGAGCAGTCGGACGGGGAGCCGGCAGGAGCGGCCGGGCAGTCGGACTGAGGGGCTTTGCTAGCCCCGATGTCTTGAAATATTGTCTTGTCGTCTTCGGGATACCCGTATCCAATTACTCCGACAGTAGCCCCCAAGCCTCCGGGCAACTTGGCAAAGTTGGGCGGAGGTTTTTTCGCGAGTGTTCATGGAAATGATCATAAAAAAGGACGAAGTTAGTCCACGCAGATATATCAAATGTTTGCTTTTAGCATTGCAAGTTTTATGCGGAGGGTGCCGACTCGGTTTCGTCCGAGCCCCCTTCAATCTTTTTCATGTTCCCTCTGCTCTTTGGCTTGTGCTCTCGCTTGCCGGACAGCCGCTCCGCGGTCTGTGGCTGAGAGTGGGCCGCGGAGTGGAGTGTACAATACTCAGACTCTGGGAGCGAATTTAACCGAGTAGATACTCATAAAGAAAACGGTTGGGTCGCCCGAAGCGTTTTTCTTCCCGGACGTTTTTCGCGTGGGTGGCCTTCAGCGTTCACTCTTGCCAGTCGGACAGCCGCTCTGCGGTCTGTGACTAAGAGTGGGCTTTTCATACCGCGCACGCTACTAAGCCGTCTGCGGGAACTAACGTCTCAGGCCGAGCGGCCAGCCCCCGGGCCAACTCTGGCTGGCGAGATAGCCCCCGAGCATCGCTCGGGGTTATCCGTGCTCTCGCGGTGAAAAAATATGCGGGTGAGGAGCTCACATTAATTTTCGTGTAGCCGAGGCGGAGTTTGCCGAAGAGAGCCGGCGCACCCGCTGGGTGTAGCCTTCGAGCCCCCCGGGCGCTCGAAGGAGGGTCCCGACCGGTCAGGCTCGACCGGCCAGGCGGCGAGGCGCCTTGCAGCACCCTTTTTCTTCTTCTGCCGGCTGCTGGCAACCGGACAAAATTCTTCTCTTGTCTGCAATCTTTCGTGGGGGCGCGCCAGCGCACCCACTGGGTGTAGCCCCCGAGATTCGGGCCGACTGCTGAGCAGTCGGGCCGGATCTTCCGGCAACGACTTTGTCTTCTTTCCTCGCGAGGGCGCGTCAGGCCCCCGAGATTCGGGCCGACTGCTGAGCAGTCGGGCCGGATCTCCCGGCGACTACTCTGTCTTCTCTCCTCGCGGGGGCGCGTCAGCGCACCCGCTGGGTGTAGCCCCCGAGTTTCGGGCCGACTGCTGAGCAGTCGGACCGGATCTCCCGGCGACTACTTTGTCTTCTCTCCTCGTGGGGGCGCGTCAGCGCGCCCGCTGGGTGTAGCTCCCGAGATTCGGGCCGACTGCTGAGCAGTCGGGCCGGATCTCCCGGCGACTACTTTGTCTTCTCTCCTCGTGGGGGCGCGTCAGCGCACCCGCTGAGTGTAGCCCCCGAGTTTCGGGCCGACTGCTGAGCAGTCGGACCGGATCTCCCGGCGACTACTTTGTCTTCTCTCCTCGCGGGGGCGTGTCAGCGCGCCCGCTGGGTGTAGCCCCCGAGATTCGGGCCGACTGCTGAGCAGTCGGGCCGGATCTCCCGGCGACTACTTTGTCTTCTCTCCTCGCGGGGGCGCGTCAGCGCACCCGCTGGGTGTAGCCGTCGGAGCAGGAGGCAGACCAGCCGGCTTGGCACTGCCGATAGCGTGGGTCACGACTGACCGTCCGAGTGGCGAAGCAGGCGGACGAATCATCCGGACGGGTGTTTTTTTTTCTTCTCTTTGCCCCAGCTGACTTCTTTCTCTTTCTTTTTTTTGGCACTCGGCCCTTGACTTTTCAGTCGGACTCCTCCTCCCTTTCTCTATTTCCTGTCCCCGCGTGGGCAGCCGGCACGGCAGTGGAGGACGAGCGCAGCCGGCCACCGCGCTCGAGCCGGCTGAGCAGCCGGCCGGATGCGGGGGATGGGGGAGCCGGCCTTGGAGCGGGAGGTCGGGCAGGCGACGGGCATGGGTGTAGGCGAAGCCGCGAGCCGGCGCGGAGCGGAGGAGGCCCATGGCCGAGCTGGCGGGGCCGGCGAGCGGCGAGCCGGCCCGGCGCGCGCAGGGGAGGCGGAGGCGGGTCGGAGGCAGTGGAGCCGCGCGGCGGACGGAGGCGGGCCTGCAGGCGAGGCTGTCTGGCGCCGGAGCCGTAGTCGGCCGGGGCGGCGGGCGAGCAGGCGAGGCCGTCTGGCGCCGGGGCCGCAGTCGGCCGGGGCGGCGGGCAAGCCGGCGAGGCCGTCTGGCGCCGGAGCCGTAGTCGGCCGGGGCGGCGGGCGAGCAGGCGAGGCCGTCTGGCGCCGGGGCCGCAGTCGGCCGGGGCGGCGGGCGAGCCGGCAAGGCCGTCTGGCAACGGAGCCGTAGTCGGACGGGGCGGCGGGCGAGCAGGCGAGGCCGTCTGGCGCCGGAGCCGTAGTCGGCCGGGGCGGCGGGCGAGCAGGCGAGGCCGTCTGGCGCCGGAGCCGTAGTCGGCCGGGGCGACGGGCGAGCAGGCGAGGCGGACGGCCTCTCGCTCGAGGCGGCGCGCGGGGAAGCCGGCACGGGGAGGAACCGGTGCAGGGCGGGCCAGCGTCGGGGAGTCGGCCCAAGCGCCGGGAGCAGGACGAGGCCGGGCGGACGCGGAGCCGGCGCGCGGGCGGAGCCGAGCCGACGCAGGCGGCGGTCGGAGGCGACCCGGCGGGAGCTTCGGGGACAGGGCCGGCCAGCGTCGGGGAGTCGGCCCAAGCGCCGGGAGCGGGACGAGGCCGGGCGGACGCGGAGCCGGCGCGCGGGCGGAGCCGAGCCGACGCAGGCGACGGTCGGAGGCGACCCGGCGGGAGCTTCGGGGACAGGGCCGGCCCCCCACCCAGACGGCTGAGGGCCGAGACGGCGCCAGGCGTGGAGCCAGCTCGGGCGGAAGGCGGCCAGCGTAGCCGACGCAGCTGGTTCTGGCGGCCGCGAGGGCGAGGCGCACCAGGGAGGTTGCAGGGGAGCGGCCAGCCCACAGGCGTCATCCAGTGACAGGAACGCCGGGCGCGGGCGGAGCCGCGGCGACGGACGACGGCGCTGGCGAGGTCGCCTGGGCACAGCAGCATGCGGCCGCACGGAGCTGGTCGAAACAGCGAGTAGAGGAAGTGCAGGGGCCATGCCCCGACGGGAAGCCGTGCTGCGGGCCTGGGGGCGGGAGCCGGTCGCGGGGCGGAGCCGCGAGGGCGTACGCGAAGGGACCCGAGGCCGGGGTGGAGCAGAGCGGAGGCGATGCCGTGTGAAGAAGGCGCGGCCGACGACGAGGACGCGCCGCCCCTCGCGGCCATTCCGGGGGCCTGTCGATGTCGAGCCCCCGACCGCTATCGGAGAGACGGCGCGACGCCGCGGCGGTGATGGCGAAGGCGAGGCCGACGGCGAGGACGCGCCGTCCCTCGCGGCCATTCCGAGGGTGTTTCGATATCGAGCCCTCGGCCGCTATCGGAGGGACGGCGCGACGCCGCGGTGGTGATGGCGAAGATGGTCCCGCCCGGACTGCGAAACCAGTAGCTGCGTGGTAGCATAGATAGTACCGACCCACGGTGGGCGCCAACTGTCGTGGTATTCTCACGGGGGGTGTGAGGCGACAGATGCCACAAGGGCTTTTGTGTGAGGGTAAGACTGCTGCTGATAGGACCGGGAGCGGGTATGCGAGTAGCACGCGCTAGTTTACCCAGGTTCGGGGCTCTCCGGAGAGATAATACCCCTACTCCTGCATGTCTGAGTATATATATATCTGGGGTGTACGTCGGGCAGTACAAAGTGCTCCTAGAGCTGTATCTGGGGCAGTGCCATGGGCATCTGGCTCCATATATGCATGCACAAGGCATGCTTTAGTGGCCGGCCATGAGCATGGCCGCATGTGTGTGCTTGGCATGCTTGCCCGTGGGGATGGATGGATGGCTAGCTAGCTCTCTTGCTAGCTAGCTTGCTTGTGTGTGTGCGTGAATCCATCCCATGGATGGATGGATGTGTGTCTCCTTTTATAGTGTGAGGTAGCTTTGCATCTAAGCTATGTGGAGGTATGGGAGCAAGGAATGGTGCATGTCATGCTTGTCCCCTAGGTCACTTCATGAATAGTGCCAGGGGACAAGTGACACTATACATGACGGTGTCGCGGTACGGTTATCTTGTCCACGGTATGGCTGTCTCGTCGGGGTCTTGTCGATGCCGGGTCAGACTGCAGTCGGCAGCCGGCTAGTCGGCGTAGTCGGTCAGCTGGCAGCCGGCCGGGCAGCCGGTCGGGTGGAGCAGTCGGACGGGGAGCCGGCAGGAGCGGCCGGGCAGTCGGACTGAGGGGCTTTGCTAGCCCCGATGTCTTGAAATATTGTCTTGCCGTCTTCGGGATACCCGTATCCAATTACTCCGACAATGAGCAAGCATCCGCAACTACTAACGTTCATTAAGGTAAAACCCAACCATAGCATTAAGATATATTGGTCCCCCTTCAATCCCGTATGCATCAATTTCTATGCTAGGTTGAAGCTTCTGTCACTCTTGCCCTCCAATACATAGTCCTATCAACATACAACTAACCCTATGGTGCGATCCACGTGCGCGCTCATATGATGGGCACCAAAGGACAACAACATAACCACAAGCAAATTAAATCAATCATAGCAATTCTTCAACCACAGATAGGACAACAAAAATCTACTCAGACATCATAGGATGGCAACATATCATTGGATAACAATATGAAGCATAAAGCACCATGTTCAAGTAGAGGGTACAACGGGTTGCGGGAGAGTGGACTGCTGTAGATAGAGGGGGGAAGGTGATGGAGATGTTGGTGAAGATGGCGTAGGTGTTGGTGAAGATCGCGGTGATGATGATGGCTCCAGCGGCGTTCCGGCGCCACCGGAAGCGAGGGGAAGAGAGCCCCCCTCCTTCTTCTTCTTCCTTGACCTTCTCCCTAGGTGGGAGAAGGGTTTCCCCTCTGGTCCATGGTCTCCATGGCGTGGGAGGGGCGAGAGCCCCTCCGAGATTGGATCTGTTTCTGCACTCTCATCGTCTGCCCTTTCACCGTTTCGTATATATATGGAGATCCGTAACTCTGATTGGATTGAAACCTTCGCCGAGATTTTTTTCTTCTGAAAATTAGCTTTTTTGCGGCAAAAGAATAGCAGCAACCGCCTTACGATGGGCCCACGAGGGGGGCAAGCGCGCCCCCTGCCTCGTGCCCCCTCGGGCACCGTCTCGCGTTGATTCTTCTTCCCATATTCTCCAAATATTCCAAAAATATTCTCTGTCCGTTTTTATCCCGTTTGGATTCCGCTTGGTATGGAGTTTCTGCGAAACATAAAACATGCAACAAACAGGAACTGTCACCGGGCACAGGATCAATATGTTAGTCCCAAAAATAGTATAAAAAGTTGCCAAAAAGTATATGAAAGTTGTATAATATTGGCATGGAACAATAAAAAATTATAGATATGACGGAGACGTACCACTGGTTGAAACTACTAATTTCCAGTTCATCTTACGATGGTATACGGTGACGGGCCAACCTTATATACTAGTGCATTCATAGGAGGACGAAGCAGGAATTAGGAAGCCCGGCGTCGGCTTGTAGCCTCTGCAGTCAGCACACGCACGTGCCCGCCATCATGCCTCCTCGGTTCGGGATGAAGCCAAGCGAGACATACGATAGACGAAGGAAGCGCCCACCCAGCAGGAGGGCTAAAACCTGTAGTTTTGAAGTTGCAAACTCCAGCTTCGAAGCTGGAGTGCTTTAGCCCTTTTTAAGCAAGAATCACCGTCTTGAGCGCCTTGCGCACTCAAGAACAAGCAAGGGATGAGCGCTTTGTTGCTAAAGCGGATACGTTTTCTTGCTGGGGAAGGCTAGTTTGATCGAGGATTAGAGAGGAGGGAGAGGTCGAATAAAAAGCTCGGGATGGATTCTGGAGTCTTTGTGTGAGCTGTATGCGGTGAGAGTCGCACGTACGGTAAGGAGGGGGGGTTCGCGTATATACATGTAGTGTGGTGGTTGGGCCTACCCACCCTATTTGTATAGAAGTTCTAGTCACTTAAAAAAATAACCACTACTTAACTTAATTAGATCGTAGAAGATAAGCAAGCGGGTTCGGGCAGTTAGTCTATTTGAAGGTAAGAAGTTCGGGTAGCAAGGGCTAGTTTATATAGGGGCTATATTTTTGAGAAACATGTGGTCTTGATCATTTCTCATCAAGGAATGGAGATTGGGTTGGTGTTTGGAAGGGGGATTCAGTAAACTGACCTTGGCTAGCAAGCAGAAAAAGGACTGACGTCTTGGGGCGCACTAGCGCGCGTACTCTTCTTCTGCGAGACTCCATCCAAATCCACCACTTACTTGTTGGTTGGTGTTCCATTCTGTTATCTTAGACTATGCTGCCTTCTTCAATTCCATTCTTCGTCTCCCTAGTCGAAGTCTTCTTGCTGGCCCAACCCAACATACATTTTAGAGTGCCGTGCCACGGCGATAGGCGCTCCGCCAGTCACGCATGATCGCCAGAGCCTTTCTTGGCTATGTAAATATAGGGCCGGAATAAGTGCAAGATCCTCAACAAAATGGATTAAGGTGGGCTTCGGATTTTTCATAATTTTTTTCTATCTTTTCATCAAGTTCTTGTTTGATCTGCCGCTATTATCACAATACCCCTCCTTTTAGGGTTAATGCTATCAATGGTGAATTGATCATTCGCTATCCTTTTTTTAGAAGAGCTTTTTTGAATGGAAGAAAAGTAATGAAACCCGTGATGGCTACTAAATAACCTCCTTTGATTTTTTTTATAATAAACCCTTTGACCTTTTTCTTCGTTTGCCAAATCTTCTTCAGTTCTATCCAAGCTCGGTTTTGTCTAAATCTTTGTGGAAGAAGAAGCGGTTCGCCAGCCGCTACATCCAGGATCCCACAAAATCATTAAACCTGGCGGCTGCTCGCTCTTTGATCAGTGATTCACCGGCCACTAGATCGATGAAGAATCTCTCAAAAATCCACTTTTTGATCAGTGATTCACCAGCCACTACATTCTTGGATCCCACCTTATTCTCAAACCTAGTGTCTCGCTTGATTGGCAGTCCTGTAAGCTCATCTTGCATACAAATTTTGGGGGTACCAGGGCCTGCATCCATCAAGAACATTTCTTCCCTTAAGCGTAAGCGTAAAACTGAAGATTGTGAGGCGTTTCCACTACATAATAAGAAACTAGAATTAGATCTTGTAAAGAAAGGAATCTTCTCTGGGTAATTGGATCGCCCCGGCACCGTGGTTTAATGAGTGGAAAACCACTAAAAGCACAAGCAATGTGCAGGAAATAGCGGTCCTACAATTAGTCTCCCCCATGAGCATTTTTCATCACGATATTTTTTTCTCCCTCATTCTTGTTTTGGTTTTCGTATCACGGATGTTGGTTTGCGATTTATGGCATTTCAACGAGCAAACTAATCCAATCCCACAAAGGATTGTTCATGGAACTACTATCGAAATTATTCGGACCATATTTCCAAGTATCATTCTTTTGTTCATTGCTATACCATCGTTTGGTCTTGTGTTGCCAGTACTAATAATGGCATTTGTTGTCTTATTCGGAGTTCAAGGAATAGCCTTTCATCTTGGGAATGAGAAAGTCGCGGATCTGAATGTTATCGTCATGACCAATGCTCCTAACGAGGGTGACTTTCCCATAGACCAACCTCCCGTTGGCGGACTACCAGACCTCCAGCAGGAAATGGCGCACGCCGCCCATCCCGAAGACATTATTGCGGAGTTGACTTCCAAGGTTGAAAGAATATTTCACGAACTAGGCACTCCTCTTCCTTTAGAGGAGGGTGAATCTGCGTGATCGTTCACTGAAAATCATATATTGTGGAATAGTGAGGGAGGAGATACTCTTCAACAAATCTTCTCTGATTATACGGAAGCCGGGGACGAAAGCGAATTCGTCGCAATAGCCACCAATATGGCGAGGCGGTTTCGCCGCGCCGAGCTCGGTGAACCAGATTCTCCCGACCCTGATGCGCCTGTGGAAGATCAGGAGGCTCATTCCACGGGATCCCCCAAAAGCACAAAAGCAAATGATGGGGCGAACGAGGCAGACCCGTCTTCTTCGAGGAAGCGTAAAAGGTGGGATGATGATTCGGGGTCCGAAGATGATGATTCGGGGGGACCCGGGGAATCTCCAGATCCAGTCTCAGCGAACACATACCACTATCTATATATAGGTTTTTCTTTTTAGTAGAGGTTGTCGCTTAGGTCCTTGGACCCTTCCTTCATGAAGCTTGAGGAAGCACTCACTTTTCTATCCACGACATTCTTGGTTCTGCACTTAGTCTTGAACCTGTGTTGGTTTGGGACGTCAATCTCATTCATCAGCGGTGTGTGCCGCGTACTATGATTGCTTTCTTCTTGTTGTCAAATCCCAGTCTATCTTTCACTGAGCTTCCTTCGCTTGGAATTCAAAGTCCAAAAAAAGAAAGAAAGCATACTGTGAGGTATGAATGATCAAATGTCTACGGGTGTCATTGAATATCATGGGGTACGAACTTCTAAGGTCATGGCGTAGGGTATTGGATAGGCTGGTCCGCTGGTCGAAGTCATTGCAGGGTGTGCTACGGACAGCTATTGTTCCAGGGCATTTCCTTTCTCTCGTCATCTAGTGTTCTCTATCCTTCATCTTTCGATTAGCTGATCTTAAAAACTACAGGCCTAAAATTTGCCTTTCTTAAGACCCCGTTGAACATATTTTCAAAATGTTCCATCATTGGGTATAAGTAGAATCTTCATATCCCAAAAAAAACACAGTCAAAGTCGAACGTTTGTCGGTGGCACAGGGTTGTGTTTGAAGAAATGGAGTTTCGTTATTCGTCACATGAAACTCTGCACTTAGGGATCAGCCTCACAAATATGCTCTTCGAGCTTTGAAACCGTCTTCTTTGTGGACTCGACTGTGGGCTATATATCCATGGCTTGTTGAGATCCCCTTCCTCCTTCCTTTCTCACTGGAAAAAGCAGTAGTTGTCAATCGACGACCAGTTATCAATCAATCTGATGAAGGTAACAATATCCTCCTTGAAATCCATATAATCATTCCCTGGAAACTCAACCATATTCTCCCTCCTCTTATGGCTCAAAGGCTCAACCTGGCTAGTAAGTCGGCATAGGAGAGGAGCACTCATTCATCTTGTGGTGGGCTGGCTCCTAAGTAGGCCCCCCAAGGCGAGCGAAGTGACGTTTTTATTTCTCTTCCTCCGGTCAGAAAAAAAAGATTTACAGGACCGGATGCATAACAAGAAAAGACAGAATAGTAGTGGTGCCTGCGTGCAAACAATCTTAGAACTGAGCTCTTGTAAAGGTGGGCATTCCTACGCTCAAAGCCCATATCTCAGATGCATGCCCATTGGAATAGCCCATCACTAGGATGAAATTATCCATTTAGTGCAGTTCCCCTTTCCTCTCTTCTTATATCAACTTCACATCCTAAACACCAAAAGGAAGGGAGAAGCGAACTCGACCTGGTGGTCTTTTATCATTTCATTGACCTTCGAACCGCTCTTGCCCTCCCCTTTCACTTTCTTTCCTAAATGTGTGACTGATACCAATCCCTATGTTGTACACTCTTCCACTAACTAGAGAGAACCATGCCTAAAGTAGAAAGAACCAATTACAAGTGTTCATAGTGGTCTAATAAAATCAACCCTGACCGTGAAGGTTCCTAGTGTTGATACCAGTTGTTGGAGATAATAGAAGGAAGCAACAAAACAGAGAGAGGATCAAGTGTAATCTTAACTACATCTCAGCTCTTATACAAAAGCTTATGTTACAATACATGGTACCAATCCAATTTATAGAAAATAGCAAACCAACACAAAGTCATTATCGACTCAAGTAACAACTATTTTGATTTTTTTCAAGGCGATCAGAATGGTACCCGAATCCATTTACGATCCCGAGTTTCCAGACACATCGCACTTCCGCTCGGGTCGAGGCTGCCACTCGGCCCTCAGACGGATCAAAGAAGAGTGGGGAACCTCTCGCTGGTTTTTGGAATTCGACATCAGGAAGTGTTTTCACACCATCGACCGACATCGATTCATCTCAATCTTGAAGGAAGAGATCGACGATTCCAAGTTCTTTTACCCCACTCAGAAAAAGTTTTCCGCCGGACGACTCGTAGGGGGTGAGAAGGGCCCTGACTCCATCCCAAACAGTGTACTACTATCGGCCCTACCAGGCAATATCTACCTACACAAGCTCGATCAGGAGATAGGGAGGATCCGGCAAAAGCACGAAACTCCTCTTGTAGTGAAAATAAGATCGGTTCTATTAAGAATAGGTCGTTGTATTGATGACCAAGAAAAGTATGGAAAAGAAGCAAGCTTCAACGCTCCTCAAGACAACAGAGCCCTCATAGTGGGGAGGGTAAAGAGCATCCAACGCAAAGCGACCTTTCATTCCCTTGTTTCGTCGTGGCACCCCCCCCCCACAAGCACCCCCAGGCGAAGGGGAGACCAGAAAATGCCTTTCGTTTTCCCCCCTTCAGCGGCCATAGCCGCCTTCCTTAACAAGCCCTCGAGCCTCCTTTGCACCACCTTCCTCATAGAAGCCGCTGGGTTGACCCCGAAGGCCGAATTCAATGGTAGAGAAGGCTTTAATAAGAATTTGGCCATGAGAGACCTTCTTAAGTATTGCAAAAGAAGGGGTCTGCTGCTTCCCCAAAAGAACGTGGCCTCCACGAGAGAGGGAAAAAACCCTTCGTGATCATTATATATATATATATATATATATATATATATATATATATATATATATATATATATATATATATGGGGGGCACCTAGCACACCCCACACAATTATTTAGCCGTGTGCGGCGCCCCCTCCACCGTTTACACCCGCGGTCATATTTTCGTAGTGCTTAGGCAAAGCCCTGCGAGGATCACTTCACCATCACCGTCACCATGCCATCGTGCTGACGGAACTCATCTACTACCTCGACGTCTTGCTGGATCAAGAAGGCGAGGGACGTCACCGAGCTGAACGTGTGCAGAACGCGGAGGTGTCGTGCATTCGGTACTTGATCGGTTGAAGCGCGAAGAAGTTCGACTACATCAACCGCGTTGAGAAACGCTTCCACTTACGGTCTACGAGGGTACGTAGACACACTCTCCCCCTCGTTGCTATGCATCTCCATGGACAGATCATTGCGTGTGCGTAATTTTTTTTTGTTTTTCCATGTAACGATTCCCAACATCTAGAATATTAAGTTCATGAAAAACGGAGTAATTACTTAAGCAAGATGACATGATGTAGACAAAGTAAATCCAACCAATATGAATAAACCTAGTCGTTTTCCCCTTAATGGCAACAATACAAATACGTGTCTTGTCCCCTTCTATCACTGGATAGATCACCGCAAAATTGAACCCATTACAAAGCACCTCTCTCATTGGAAGATAAATCAATCTAGTTGACCAAACCAAACGGACAGATCATGAATAATCTGATTATAAACCCATAATTCATCGGATCCCAACAAACACACCGCAAAAGAAGATTACATAGAATAGATCTCCAAGAACATCGTGGAGAACATTGTATTGAAGATCAAAGAGAGAGAGAGAGAGAAGAAGCCATCTAGCTACTAGCTATGGACCCGTAGGTCTGTTATAAACTACTCACACATAATCGAAAGGGCATCAAGGTCTATGTAGAAGCCCTTCGTGATCAATTCCCCCTATGGCAGAGTACCTGAAAAGGCCTCTAGATGGGATCGTGGAAGAACAGAAACTTGCGGTGGTGGAAAAAGTATTTTGGGTGGCTCTCTGTTGGTTTTTTGATTTTAGATAATTTATAGAGGTGAAATTAGGTCAGACGGAGCCACAGAGGGCCCACAAGGCATCAGGGCGCACCTACCCCCTAGGCACGCCCTATTGCCTTTCTATCTCCTCGTTTGCCTTCTAGTCTCCTCCCGAAGCTTCTAAGGGTCTTTCTTGTCTAGAAAAAAGTGTCAAAAAGTTTCGTAACGTTTGGACTTCGTTTGGTACTGATTTCCTGGAAATCAAAAAGAAGCAAAGAAAAGTAATTAGCACTTCACACTAGGTTAATAGGTTAGTCTCAAAAAATGATATGTACTTGCATATGATTGCATATAAAATATTCAAGAATGATACTATAATAGCATGGAACAATCGAAAATTATAGATACATTGGAGACGTATCAGCCGTCCACTGGAGATTGGAAATTACACGAACCAACAACAAAGAAAGGCGACACTTAGTGATTGTGCTCACCATATCAGGCTTTAAAGACCGCAATAGCCACTCGCCCCATGAGACGAAGATGTAAAAATCATTGAAGAAGCATCGGCCGGAGCATTACCCCATGTAGAGCAAGCTTGAAATCCATCACCATCAGCACAGAGGGTTGGAGAAACCGGGTCAAGCCACATAATAACACATAAGAAGGTTTCCAAGTCGCACACCAATTGCCAGCCATAATGTCTCCTCGAAAGACACACAAACTGTCAAGATCTGAAGGAAAACCAACAGATCTGGGGACACAAACTCCCACAGGCTCTTCATCGACGCCAGATCGGACATTGTCAAGGTAGGGAAAGCTTGGAGAGACCTTATTCCAACACGCCATCGTCGCCACCACCCCATCGATGTCGCCGGAGAAACAAAAACCTAACAAAAAAACAAGACGGGCGGGTC
Source organism: Aegilops tauschii subsp. strangulata (assembly GCF_002575655.3). Taxonomy (NCBI): domain Eukaryota; kingdom Viridiplantae; phylum Streptophyta; class Magnoliopsida; order Poales; family Poaceae; genus Aegilops; species Aegilops tauschii. Next base: position 433,086,715 of record NC_053036.3, on the reverse strand, counting down.
CCCGCTCCTATCCACGTTCTATGTAAGCGATGTAAAAAATAGAGAAAAGGGAGAGAGCTCGTAGGGACTCGAACTCGAGACCTCCCACTTATGATTGCGTGCTGCTAGCCGCTTCACCTCATCGCTACTTATTTACACTTCAAAATATATCAGAGCACACAACAATCTTCATATATATGAAAATGTTGCTGAAAAATCCCTAAACTGTTATTGACAAAAATGTGAATAATTTTGACATGCCAAATAGTTTTTGAAATAATGAACAAAGGTTGAAAATGCAAACATTTCCAGATTTTTTAAATAAAACATGAACATTTTTTAAAATCTCCAAACATCTTTCGAAACACGAAAAAAATTTAAAGTTGGTTGTTTTCCATCTTTTTTGTTTTTTTGTCCCATTTTCATTTTTACTTTTTATTTTTATTTTTCCCTATCTCTTTCTTTTTTTCATTTTTTTTCTTTTTAAAACTCCCTAATTATTTTTAAACCATGAATGTTTTCATAAATCCATGAACTTTTTCCCATATCCACGATGCCTTTTCAACTTTAACAACCTTCTTTCGAAGCCTGCAATTTTGTTTTTCAAATTCATGAACACTTTTTTCAAAGTTGCTAAACTTTTTCCAAATCCTCGACGCTTGTGCCGGCCCAACACGCACCTGACGGATCCGATGTTGTCGCCTAGTTGGGCCAAAGCCTGGGCTTATATTTTTCTTTTTTTCTTTTTATTAATTCATTTTTCTCTTTTCTAAACTTTATTATTCGTTTTCAAACCTGTGTAAAAATTTGAAATGTTTTCTGGCATACCAAAACAGTTCTTGTTTTCAAATAATTTTTACAATTTTCTAAAATATTCTGGAATTTCAAAACATGTTACCGTTTTTGAATTTTTTTTGTTCACAAATTAAAGAAATGTTTGTGCTTCAAAAAATACTGATAAATTATCAAAAAAGTATGTGGTTTCCAATTTGTGTACAACATCAATTGTTGAGAATTTGTTAACAATTTTGAAAAAAGTGTTCAAGTTTATATAATTTTCATACACAATTTGTAATTGCAAAGTTGTGGACAAAGTTCAAGAAATAGTTAGGATAGAAGACAAATTTTCATGTTGATTGATAATGATGAAAAATGTAAATAACAGAAGCACTCAAATTAGGAGAAACTACATGCTCACGGATACACCGTCTAGCATAGCACACTCCTCTCAACTGGTGTTCTTTTGAATAAGGATAAATGAGCCCAACTTCTTGCAGCAGCCTGACACGGACATATGAGGGCCTCCATACCAGGTTTGAAGGACTTTCGACACCGTTTGCATATTGCGACACGTCTGGCCATTTATTAACCTTTTTAGATTGAGAAAACCCCATAGAATGCCAAAAATGTGGAAAAATAAAACAACTTGGCATGGTGCCTTGAATTGGTCACAAAAACTTGTGATTTTTTTTGGGGCCATTAGACAGATGTCGAAAAACAACGTGCTACCAAACGGAGACTTCTAGCCTATCCGAACACCCTCCGTTGCACATAGTCTATCTTTGGACATCCTTTGAATAACCCAGACTTTTGCAATAAGGTGGGAATGCTCATGGTAGGCATCCATACCTGATTTGAATGACTTTCTACACCATATGCAAGTTGCGCCACGTCCGACCACTTATCGGCCTTTTACAATCGAGAAAACTCTAGAAAATGCAAAAATTGTCGAAAACCAAAATAACTTCGCATGGTACCTTAAATTGGTCAAAAAAAACCATGAAAAAATGGGTCATTTTAAGGATGTCGAGAAACAATGTGCTCTTAGACGGACCCTTCCACCTTACCCGGACACCCTCTGCTGAACATGATTTAGTTTTGAACATTCTTAAAATGACTCCAACATTTGTAGGAAGGTGGGAATGCTGACGGTAGGCATCCATGTAATATTTGAACGATTACTGACATGGTATGCAAGTTGCGACACGTCCGGCCATCTATCAGCCTCTTTTTTACCAAGAAAACTCCAGAAAATGAAAAATTTATCGAATACCATGGTAGGTTTAAATTTCTGCCTTAAATTGGTCATACAAGACCATGAAAACAAATGGGGGCCATTTCAAGGATGCTGAGAAACATTATGCTCTCAAATGAAGCCTTCTGTCCTACCCGGACACCCTCCGCTGAATATAATACTATATGTTTGGATATCGTTCAAATGACCATAACTTTTGCAGGAAGGTAGGCATGCCCATGGTATACATCCATGATAGGTTTGAACAATTTCAGACATAGTATACAAGTTGCCACACGTCCGGCCATTTATCGTCCTTTTTTGACCGAGAAAATTTCAGAAAATGCAAAATTTGTCAGAAATCAAAACAGCTTGGCATGGTGCTTTACATTTGTCATACAAGGCCATGATTTTTTGGCCATTTCAAGGATGTTAAAAAACAATGTGCTCTCGAAGGAGCCTTCTGGTCTACCCGAACACCCTCCATTGAACATGATCTATTTTTGAACATCCTTCAACTAACGTCAACTTTTGCAAGCAGGTGGGCATGCCCATGGTAGGCATCCATGTTAGTTTGAATGATTTCGGACACCGCATGCAAATTGTGACACGTCCGGCCATTTATCTGTCTTTTTTTACCGAGAAAACTCTGAAAATGCAAAATTTGTTTTAAAAAAACTTGGCATGGTGCCTTTAGTTGCTCATACAAGGCCTTAGAAAAAGAATTGGGACCATTTCAAGGATGCCGGGATACAACTTGCTCTTACACGAACACCCTTCATTGAACATGATGTTTTTTTGGACATCATGCAATGATCACAACAATTGGCAGCAGGTGTTCACTTTCTCTAAAATTGTACTTCCTCCGTCTCAAAATAAGTGTCTCAACTTTGTACTAAATTTAGTACGAAGTTGTATTAAGGTTGAGACACTTATTTTGAGACGGAGGGAGGACTTTATATAGGTTTACAATTTTGAAAAAAATTCAAAAACTTAAAAAAATCAAGAACTTCTCAAGTTGTTTGCTTTTAAAAAATGAACACATTTATAAAGTTGTTCACCAATTCGAAAAATGTTTGCTTTTTCTAATCTTCTTCAAAAAATATTCACTTCTTCAAAAATTTCTCCAAACTTTGATAAGTGTTACCATTTCTCAAAAATTGTTCACACATTTTAAAACGTGTGCATTTTAAAATTATGTTCAAAATTACAAAAGACTTTCCTGTTTTTCAAAAATATGTTCACAAGTAAAAAATGTTCAACTTATTCAAATTTTTGAAAATGTTTACGTTACCAAAAATATACCCTTTTCTTAAAAAAGCATGCTCTAATTTTCAGAAAATGTTTATATCTGTCATGACTTATAGTTCTTATGATGCGTGCTGCCTTATTTGTACGAAGAAGTTTGTGTGGTGCGGTGGCTTGTTACGAGCGTTCGCTACGGGAAGTCCCGTGTTTGATTCCCTACCACAGCTTTTATGGCACTTGTTTTACAGCACGCTGCGCTGCTAATGGGTTGGCCCACTCAATCGATCTGTGCGAATCGCCCGCATTCTGTCGCATTGAGGTACCCCGGATACAGCGTATACGTATACAACGGGCACTCATCATACACACGAGAGTGGATATGATTTCGGAAAGGTCTATATTTCTTTTTATACATTTATTTAGTGAAGGGGATGTACCGAAGCGGGGCCCTGCGGTCTAATGGCCCAGTGGAAATTAGCTCCTTATGTAATATGGATTCACTGATACGCCTCAAATCTGTCTCATACACCCGGGCGGGTCACCCCATCGCTGACCGGGCATGCTTATTTGATCCAAACGTACGCCTCAAATGAGCCTCAAACACCCGGGTTGACCGGCACCCCTGATATCCAGCCTAAATATTGAACGAATATGGGGCGCACGAGCGTGCCCGCCATGTCAGATTGATGAAGGGGTCCCAGCAGGAAACATCCTTAAACCCGGCGGTCCGAAGCTCGTCTCCTTCGTCGGACAGGTGGCGCCGCGTGTCGCAGCTCCGGCGGGCCGCATAGTGCCTTGCCCGGCTATTTAAGTCGACCGACGGCACCGAAACCCTACCATCCATTCATATTTTCCTCCTCCTGTCCGCCGCCGTCACTTTCCACTCCACCCGTCCGCCTAGTAGCCATGCCCCCACGCCGTCGGGGTAAGAAGCGAGCCATTTCTGACGCCGGAGCGCCGGCTCGAGCTCCTTGAGCAGATCCGGACTAGACGCGAAGCCCGGATCGCTGCGGGGCTACCTTCGGATGTAGTGGATCCGGAGGAGGAGTTGGGGGAGGAGGAGGTAGAGGAGGAGGACGAGGACGAGGAGGAGGGGATGAGCCGGAGGAGGAGGATGTGGGGGACGCTGACGACGGGGATCTGCAAGCGGAGCAGCAGGCCATCCTTGATCCCCCCTAGTCAGAGTCGGCTGCGGAGGCAAGACACCGCCCCGATAGGAGATGGAGGCGCAGCAGGCCGCGGAGGAGGTAGAGATGCTCGCCTATATGGATGAGGTCGAGCTGGTGGCGCTGGAGCCCTTCTACCCGCCTGTCCAGCCGGCGCCCGGCACCGTCGTCGTGGACATCTCCGACAACGAAGAGTAGGTAGGGTAGTACGTAGATGTAGTGCGTAGGATTTTTTTTGCATGTTTTGTATGGATCCAGGGGATGAAATATAAAAGAGGCGGACACAAAGCGGCTAATTTAAGGCGTGACCGATCACTATTCATGGATCCGCGGGCGTTTGAGGGACCGGGAATTTGTAAAGTCCGGCTGTAGATGCGCTGATTAACTATCCTTAATTAATACATGTCCATTTTGCAAAAAAGAAAAAAACACCTCTTGCGCCGTACTGTGCTTATAAATCATCGTCAAGCCGGAGATCTGCTTGCAGTTCCGTTTGCGTGGTGCATCCGTTCTACCAAGTTGCAACCTTCACGCAAGCCGTACCGTCCTGGCGAGAGTTGACCACGGTCTCGTCAAGTCAAAGCTTCTTTGACTTTTGGATGAGAGACAACGTCCTGTGTGGCCGCGGCGCCGTGCTTGTGCAGATTGAACAAGCCGGGGACATGCCGCGATCTTGCTTGTCGCCCCGCGGTCTCGGCCGGCATTGATTGAACTGTTGACTCTGGGACTCAAGCGGACAGCACCGGCGTAGAGGCTAGAGGGTGAGCACGTAGGGAACAAGACATTTTTTGGCACAAAGGCAGCGGATGGTCGGGGCCGAGGCCATGTACGCACAGCAGGGTGCCCGACGCTACATCATTTCCTTGCATTGCCGGCCAGCATGCGCTCAATATACTACTCGAGCTTCATTTTAGGGGCACAAAACGAGATGTGCACAAGTTGTGCCCGTTCCTCGCCAAATAAAAATGGGCTGAGCTTAACGCACGAACAGTTCTTGGAGGCTTGCAGACGGGATCATCTAGGAGCAACTCAAGCGAGTGGAGTGGCATGGTGATGCAGACCTATACGCAATAAGGGACTCAAATGGCGTGTGATCTTTGCCTCAGGGACGTCACCATTGATACTGATGCACAGCAACCGCCGAATCTTTGGAACTCACTCGTCCGCCTACGAACGATCTGAAGCTCCAGCTATTCTTCATGCATGGAGTGCAAGAGCTCAACTCTAGCTGTCTCAACACCATTCAAGCCAGGATCAACGACGGCTGGACTGCAGCTGAACTCCGGCGGCTACGTTAAACATCTCTCGCGCTGCATCATAATCATCACGCCCAAGAGCTGAGATCCTCCCGAGATCTGCTTGTTCCTTCTCCGACCTTCATCGGTTCCAGCAAGTAAAATCTGTGATGGGAAACCGCGCCGGTGATGATCCCAAGAAGGTCAAGTTGTGTTGACTTGGGATCGAATACAACGTCCCGTGCGACCGCGGTGCCTTGGATTGTAAAGGTAGGGGATTTGCCCCGATCTTGTCTCGCCGTGGTCTCGTCCGACAGCGAATGAATTGACGTCCCTTGCGTTTCAGTAGACCCAGCGGACAATACTGGCCTGAGTTAAGCCAGAGCTGCATACTTGGAGTCGTAATGGCATCTCCAACACGAACACTGAAACGCCCACAAGTAGTATGTAGTTTCAGTTTAGCTAGAAAAGTTCAAATGTTAAAATATATCCGTAACTGAAATTAAAAAAAAAATCAAATATATATTCCAACATTGTTCTCCCCTTTGATCATCCACCCATAGGTTCACTAGATGCATCTCTCTCGTAAGCATAGCATCGGTGGATAACAAATTACTGTTGAACAATTAACAGAATAACGCATAGTTATGATTATGATTCTTCATGGCATAATTCATACTTAGGCATTACGTCTGTGACAAGTAGACCGTTAATCCAACTGCATCTATTAATATTAGTCCATCCCAAGACCGCTATTCAGTATGCATCTAAAAGTATTAAGTTCATGCAAACAGAGTAACGGTTCAAACAATATGACATACTATAGACAAAGTAAGATCAAACAATATGTTCAAACCCATTGTGTTATCCTTAGTAACAACAATACGTGCCCCGAGTCCTATCACAGAGTAAGGCTAACCGCAAGATTGAACCCACTACTATGCACCACTCCCTTTGAAAATTTAATCATCCAATTGACCAAAGAAGACTCGTAGATCGGAAAGCATACAAAGCTATAAAATCACACATAGATTAAATATCAAAAGGTTTAAATAGTTTTAATAAATAATTTGATTATAAACTCACAATCCATCGGATCCCAACAAACACACCGCGAGAATTACATCGAATAGATCTCTGATGTGATCATTGTATTTAAAATCAAAGAGAGGGAGAAAGAGAGGGGGGGGGAGAGAGAGAGAATCTTCTAGCTACCGCTATGGACCCGTGGGTCTTGAAAGAACTACTCACACATCATCATGAAGGGCGGAGGCAGCAAGGTTGGCGAAGATTGCCTGCCCAATGATTTTCCCCTCCGACAGAGTACCATAAAAGATCTCCAAATGAGTTCGCGGAAGAACAGAGGCTTGCGGCAGCGATAAAATTGTTTCTGGTCTCGCTTCGGGAGTTTTAGAATATTTAGATAATTCATAGGCCAAAAATGGGTCACGGGATGCACAGGGGGCCCACAAGCTTGCATGGCGCCCCCCTACAGGGTGCGTCCCCTGAGCTTTTAGGGCCCTCGTGGGTCTTCTGGCCTCTTCCGAAGTTTTTAGGGTCTCTTGGTGTGCACTAAGTTAATAGGCTAATCCATAAAAATGATATAAAATGACATACAAAGTATAAAAGAATAATAATATAATTACATGAAACAATAAAAAAAGTATAGATACGTCAGAGACGTATCAACACCTTCAAGCTTTATTTCTACTCGTCCTCGAGTAGGTAAATGATAAAAACAATTTTTTTGATGTAAAATGCTACCTAGCATGATGTTGAACACGTAATTCATTTGCGTTATGTATATTGAGATACGAATGATTCGGGGCAATAGTCTATCAATTTGAAATCAAATATATATATATATATATAAATATAAATGTTAGTAGATAATTAGTGCCTTTCAAAATATGAATGCTAAAGATGATATCCCTACAAAATCATATAGCATGGCATGTTTAGTCTCCCTAGCATAAAGATATTATCCATGAACTACCCCATAGATAAGCCGGGTATGCAAATCATACTTTTTCTCGCTTCAGGTTTGTAGACACTCAATACGTGAGTGCGAGTCAAGGAGTTGGCACTTTAGATGGGAAAGAGAATGATGATGGGGATTCAAGAGAAGAGAAAAGGTATAATAAAGTTTCACATCAACGAGGCTGGATCGTTAGCAACGGAGAGACCTTACAATCAACGTTGATGAGAGGAGTAGGGATTGACATGCAATGGACGCACTAGAGCTATAAGTGTATGAAAGCTCTCTATACGAAACTACGTGGGTGTGCACCCAACTTATTTACTCATGAGGACCTCGAGCATTTGATGAAGCTCGCCATCGCAATATGCAAGTCAAGTTCTATAATGTAAAAATCTCACTAGTATATGAAAGTGAAAAATCATGGAGACTCTCTATATGAAGTTGTCGGAGTAAATGACCATGGGTAGCCGCATCAACCTCCCATGATATTTCAAGACATTGGGGCTGGCTGCGCCCCTCAAGAATCAAAGACCAAAGCGCTGCCTTCTTGCGGCCGGCTGGTCCAAACGGCCTGCTGCCAGGAGACGGCAAAGCCCAGAAGACGGCCACGAGGTGGGCCGGCTCCTAGCAGGCGGCCTCTAGAGAGGCCGGCACCTGGCAGGCGGCCCCGGACGTCCTCAAAGTCTGCACCCACATAAATACGATGAGACGGGGCGTGGCTACAGTGCAGCCTGCCACCCCCGAATCCCGGGCAGAGCGTGGCCACAGTGCGGCGTACCGGGCGGACATCCTCCGCCCGGCGCGACACTGTTGCCACGCAGCCCATGACATCACCCATAGCAGGGGAGGCCATGCCCCCACTACGGGCTGTCGGTACGGCCTGCAGGCGGCGGGCCCTACCTGTCCATAAGAAGCCAGAAGGCGGCAAGCGCTGACTAGTCGGCGCAAGGAGGAGCCGACTCCTAGCAAGCAGCCCTCCCCCTCCCTCAAAGTCTGTGCACCATTAATCAGAAGAGACGGGGAGTGGCAACAGTGAACGCCCGCCAGGCAGCGGTACTGTAGCCACGCCTCCCCCGACAAAGCACACATCATCAGTGGCATTGCCACAGTGCACAACAGCCGGCAGGGCCCGCCAGCGACGGGCGCGGCCTGTTGGCCAAGTACGAGACAGCCAGCGGGGCCCACCAGGCGGTAGGCGGGCCCCAGCGGCCGGGGAGAAGCCGGCGACCGAAGACACTAACAGCCGGGTCCTACACCCGGCCATATTACCTTTGTACCCCTAGGGGTAGGCCTATATAAACCCCCAGGGCACCCATGCAAAGGGTTCATACCTTAGTCCACCCACACCCACATATAGAGAGAGGAAGCTAGGGCTAGCCTTGCTCTTCTTCCCCCTCTAGAGAAACGACTCAAGGAGCAAGCTTGTAGCTACCATTGTTGCTTGAGTGATCATGCGGAGACCCCGCAGAGCAGGAGTAAGGGTGTTATCTCCTAGGAGAGCCCCGAACCTGGGTAAGATTCGCCGGCGGGCGTGTTTGCGCCTTATCCCGTTTCCAGGCATCGACGACGTATTATTAACCCCCTCCATGATAAGCCATCCTTTGGCATATGTCGCACGACACCCCCGACATTTGGCGCCCACGGTAGGCTAGGTGCACCGTCGTCCGGAGATCTGTTCTGGACGGGAACCTTGTTCCTCCCTAGCGAGCGCAGCCAGCCCGGCACGCCTGATGTTGTTTGCGCCGACGCGCTGCGTAGCGCTGAGCTCGCTTGCGCGGCGAGCTGCCTCGCTGACCTCATAGGCGAGATCCGCCTCCCCGACGATCCCGCGCCTGACGCAGGAGCAGCCAGCTCTGAGAGCTGCCTGGTCGACCTCCTTGGCAAGCTCGACATCACCAACGAGCCGGCCTCCGACCTGGAGTCGATCGGCTCCACCGACCCGATGCTTGTCGATTCCAACACAGCATCACTCGACGCTTTCCCCACCAATGTGGTGATCATCGACGACCCGCTCCCTCGCGCTGACAGCGGCGGCAGCACCGTCACGGAGGTGCTCGTCATCAGCCACGACGGAGCTTCTGGTGGGGGTGCCCAAGACCCGCTCCAAGCGGCGCTGCGAGATCTGTCTACACCCATTGTAGAAGACGCCGACGCCGAAACGCTGGAAGCCCGCCGCGTCTCGCTCCTCGAAAGCGCCAAGAAGTTGGCCACCATGAAACGCCTCTGAGAGGCCTGCCAGCGCGAGATCGCCGCGCTGTTTGCGGAACGCCGGCTACTGGCGGGCCCAGCCGCATTGGCGCGGTCCGGCAGCGCGGCGCAGCCATCGCCAGCATGTTCGGGACAGACCGCCCTATCTATGCCACGCCCATGGAGAACATACGAGCTGCCCAGGCGGCCGCGGACGAGCTGGACCACCTCGTGGGCGGCGAGCGTCGCTACATGACGGAGTGCGTTCAACAGCTCATTGACGCGGCTGCCATGCAACAAGAAGCCGGCTGCCGCGTAGAAGAACCCGCAGTGGGTGGAGAACCCGCCCCTTGTCGAGAGCAAGGTGCGACCTCCTGGACGCCGACAGGCGGCATCCGCGACAAACGAGACAAAGAGCCGGCTGCCAGCCGCAGCCGCACACGCATCACCATCGAGCGCGACCAAGAAGGCCGCCCATGAGCTGTGGAACGACGGGACGATTATCCGCCTCCCCCTCCTCCTCGCAGGGAGAGGCGCGCTTCCCTGCCGCCTATTGAGCACCCGACTCTCGGCAACCGGCTGGGCCGCCGAGAGGGAGTCGGAGAGAACGACGCCCGCCACCGGATCGATCATCTCAATCGATCCATGACATTAGAAGAAGAAGACGCGATGGGCCCGCCTTGTTTCGCCCCCCGCATCCGCGACGAGCCCTTTCCCAAAGGGTTCTCGCTCCCACGAGATACGCCCAAGTACAACGGCTCCGTGAAGCCGGAAGACTGGCTGGTCGACTACTCCACGGCCGTCAAACATAGCGAACGACAACAAGCGCGTTGCCATAAAGTACGTTCCGCTCATGCTCCCGGGCATGGCCCGGACATGGCTAAACAGCCTGAAGCCCCGCATCATCAACAGCTAGGTGGATTTCACTGAAGTCTTCATCCGCAACTTCACCAGCACCTACAAGCGGCCGCCCAAGCCCCGCCAGCTCTTGTTGTGCGTTCAAGGCCCCAACGAGTCCACCCGCGACTATCTGACGCGGTGGGCTGAACTGCGCAACTCATGCGAAGGGGTGCAGGCCATAGAGTACTTCACTGCCGGGTGCTGAGAGGGCACCCTACTCAAGCACCGTCTCCTCTGCGACGAACCGGCTACACTCGACGAGCTGCCGATCATAGCAGACAAGTACGCCACCGCCGACTCCTCCATGAAGTCGGAGCTCCGAGTGGATGCTTCTGGGAAGGTGCTCCCTCCGGCTCCTCGAACATCGGCTGGAGACAACAGTCGGCGCCAGCAGCCCAATGACAAAAAGCGCAAGGCCCCACAGCGGGCTTCCACCAGCCGGCAGGTGGCGACAGTTCAGGACCAGCAGCCTGAAGGACAACCACTCCCCAAGCGCTCGAAGGGCGGCAAGCCAGCTTGGTTGCCCGCTTTCTCCTTTGAGCAGACCCTCGATGCCCCCTGCAAGTTCCACAGCGGCGTGAAGCCGTCCAACCATACAACCCGAAAGTGCCATTGGCTCATCCTCATCGCCAAGGGAGAAGGACTGCCCCCTCCGCCTACTTGCCCGTCGGCTCCGCCTCCCCAGCAGCCGGCAGCCCATCCAGCAGTCGGCGCAGTCGAAGATGATTACCCTGAGGAACATGGTGCTTACGTTGTCTTCACCAGCGTGGCCAACGACAAACACAGCCGGCGTCAGCAGCACCGCAAAGTAAATGCAGTTGCCTCGTGATGACCCACAAGTATAGGGGATCTATCGTAGTCCTTTCGATAAGTAAGAGTGTCGAACCCAACGAGGAGCAAAAGGAAATGATAAGCGGTTTTCAGTAACATAATCAACAACAACTAAAATATGTGTATATCCATTAGAGGCAGGAAACGGTCCCATATAATCAAAGCCCCAAACATCAAATGGTTCAATAACAAGTGAATAATTCATAGGCATTTCTTGATGTCTACTAATATTACCAATTCTTTGACATTCATCACAAGACAAGACAAACTTACGGCATCCTTGAAGAGAGTAGGCCAATAAAAACCGAATTGCAATACCTTATGTGCAATTCTATCTCCAGCATGGTGTCCTCCATAAGCCTCGGAGTGACACTTGCGTAGGATCTGTTCCTGTTCATGCTCAGGTACACAACGTCTAATAACACCATCTACTCCTTCTTTATAAAGATGTGGGTCATCCCAAAAGCAATGTCTCAAATCATAGAAAAACTTTTTCTTTTGTTGGTATGTGAAACTAGGTGGTATAAATTTAGCAACAATGTAATTAGCATAATCAGCATACCACGGAGTAGTACGAGAAGCATTTATGACATTTAATTGTTCATCAGGAAAGCTATCATCAATAGGTAGTGGGTCATCAAGAACATTTTCTAACCTAGACAAGTTGTCTGCAACGGGGTTCTCAGCTCCCTTTCTATCAATAATATGCAAATCAAATTCTTGTAGCAAGAGAACCCATCTAATAAGTCTAGGCTTAGCATCTTTCTTTTCCATAAGATATTTAATAACAGCATGATCAGTGTGAATAGTTACTTTAGAATCAACAATATAAGGTCTAAACTTATCACAAGCAAATACGACTGCTAAGAATTCTTTTTCAGTAGTAGCATAATTTCTCTGAGCATTGTCTAGAGTTTTACTAGCATATTGAATAACATTTAATTTCTTATCAACTCTTTGCCCTAGAACAGCACCTACATCATAATCACTAGCATCACACATAATTTCAAAGGGTAAATTCCAATCAGGTGGCTAAACAATAGGTGCAGAAATCAATGCTTTCTTAAGTATTTCAAATGCTTCTACACAATCATCATCAAAGACAAATGGTATATCTTTTTCTAATAAATTAGTCAGAGGCCGAGAAATTTTTGATAAGTCCTTAATGAACCTCCTATAAAATCCGGCATGACCAAGAAAGCTTCTTATACCTTTGATGTCCTTGGGGCATGGCATGTTTTCAATAGCATCAACTTTAGCTTTATCAACTTCAATGCCCCTTTCAGAAATTTTATGCCCCAAGACAATACCTTCATTAACCATAAAGTGGCACTTCTCCCAATTCAAGACAAGATTAGTTTCTTCACATCTCTGCAAAACTCAATCAAGGTTGCTCAAGCAATCATCAAAAGAGGATCCATAAACGGAGAAATCGTCCATGAAAACATCACAAATCTTTTCACAAAAGTCAGAGAATATAGCCATCATGCATCTTTGAAAGGTAGCAGGTGCATTACATAAACCAAAAGGCATACGTCTATAAGCAAAAGTACCGAAACGGCAAGTAAAAGTGGTCTTAGCTTGCTCATCAGCTGACACAGGTATTTGAGAGAAACCAGAATAACCATCTAGAAAGCAAAAATGTGTATGTTTGGATAATCTTTCTAGCATTTGATCAATAAAAGGTAAGGGGTAATGATCCTTTTTAGTAGCTTTATTTAATTTGCGGAAATCAATTACCATCCTATAACCTGTAATAATTCTTTGCGGAATCAATTCATCTTTATCATTAGGAATGACAGTAATACCTCCCTTCTTAGGGACACAATGGATAGGACTTACCCACTGACTATCAGCAACGTGATAGATTATACCTGCCTCAAGGAGCTTTAGTATTTCCTTTCTTACTACTTCTTTCATTTTAGGATTCAGCCATCGTTGATGATCAATAACTGGTTTGGCATCTTTCTCCAAATTTATTTTGTGTTGACATAGAGTGGGACTAATGCCCTTAAGATCGTCACGAGTATATTCAATAGCAGCACGGTGCTTCTTCAGAGTTTTGAATAATTTTTCTTCCTCCTTCTCTGAAAGGTTAGCACTGATAATAACAGGATATATCTTATTTTCATCAAGATAAGCATATTTAAGAGTATCAGGCAATGGTTTAAGCTCAAACACGGGATCACCCTTGGGTGGAGGAGGATCCACTAAGATTTCAACAGGCAAGTTGTGTTTCAGAATAGGTCCGTGTTTAAAGAACACTTCATCTATTTCCCTTCTTTCATTCATAAACATATCATTTTCATGGTCTAGCAAATATTGTTCTAAAGGGTCACTAGGAGGTACGGCAATAGAAGCAAGACCAATAATTCATCTTTACTAGGCAATTCCTCTTCACGATGTTGTCTACGAAATTTAGAAAAGTTTAACTCATGAGACATATCACCCAAACCAATAGTAACAACATCTTTTTTGCAGTCTATCCTAGCATTGCCAGTGTTCAAGAAGGGCCTACCAAATATAATGGGACAAAAGCTATCTTGTGGGGAACCAAGAACAAGAAAATCAGCAGGATATTTAGTTTTCCCACACAAGACTTCAATATCTCTAACAATTCCATGGGTGAAATAGTATCTCTATTGGCAAGCTTAATAGTGAGATCAATATCTTCTAACTCAGCAGGTGCAATATCATGCATAATTTCTTTGTATAAGTCAATAGGTATTGCACTAGCACTAGCACCCATATCACATAAGCCATGATAACAATGATCTCCTATTTTAACAGACATAACAGGCATGCCTACCACAGGTCTATGTTTATGTTTAGCACAAGGTTTAGTAATTCTAGCAGTTTCATCACAGAAATAAATAACATGCCCATCAATATTATCAGCCAGGAGATCTTTAACAATAGCAATATTAGGTTCAACTTTAACTTGCTCAGGAGGTGTATAAGTTCTAATATTGCTTTTATGAACCATAGTTGAAGCTTTAGCATGATCCTTTATCCTAACAGGAAAAGGTGGTTTCTCTACATAGGATCATTATAAGTGATAGTCTTTTCTTCAACTTTAATAGGTACAGCTACTTTTACTTCTATGGGAGGATGATATTTAAACCACTTCTCCTTAGGGAGATCAACGTGAGCAGCAAAAGATTCACAAAAAGAAGCTACTATCTCAGAGTCAAGTCCATATTTAGTGCTAAATTTACGGAAAACATCGGTATCCATAAAAGATTTAACACAATCAAACTTAGTTGTCATACCTGACTCCTTACCTTCGTCGAGGTCCCAATCTTCAGAGTTGCGTTTAATTCTTTCCAATAAATCCCATTTGAATTCAATAGTCTTCATCATAAAAGAAGTATTGAGCATGGTGCGATTGTTATGAGAAAGCCGAGCATAAATTTTTTGAATAATCATTTCTCTTGAGAGCTCATGATTGGGGCATGAATATAACATTGATTTAAGCCTCCCCCAATCTTGAGCGATGCATTCTCCTTTGCGAGGCCGTCACCAGAACCCAAAGAGTCAGAGACCCAGGGCTCCTTCTAGCCGGCCAAAGAAACAAAGAAGATCCCCTTGGACCCTGAGCACCCGGAGAGACACGCTATCATAGGTACCAATCTCGATAGCAAATAGAAAGCGAGCTCGTCAATTTCCTCCATGAGAATCGGGACATCTTTACATGGTCTCCCAACGACATGCCGGGTGTTCCGACGGATTTCGCCGAGCACAAGCTACACGTCAGAGAAGATGCCAAGCCGGTCAAGCAACCCCTCCGCCGACTGTCAGAAGAGAAGAGAAGACTTGTTGGTAGAGATAGCCCGACTCCTAGCAGCCGGCTTCATTATGGAAGTGTTTTTTTTCAGAGTGGCTGGCCAACCCAGTCCTTGTACTGAAGAAGAACAAAAAGTGGCGCATGTGCATTGATTACACCAGCCTCAACAAAGCCTGCCCCAAGGATCCATTTGCTTTGCCACAGATTGACCAAGTGATAGAATCCACAGCCGGATGCGAGCTGTTGATTTTTTTGGATGCCTACTCAGGTTACCATGAGATAAAGTTGAACCCGGCAGACCGCCTTCATCACACCATTCGAAGCCTTCTATTACCTGACCATGACATTTGGCTTGAGAAATGTCGGTGCCACGTTTCAGCGTTGCATGCAGAAGTGCCTCCTCAAGAAACTCGGCAGAAATGCCCACGTCTATGTAGACGATATTGTGGTGAAGACGGAGAAGCGCGGAACCCTTTTGGAAGATCTCAAGGAAACCTTTGAGAATTTGCGGCGGTTTCAAATCAAGCTCAACCCGGAGAAGTGCGTGTTCGGAGTACAAGCCGGCCAGCTCCTTAGCTTCCTGGTCTCAGAACGCGGCATCGAGTGCAACCCTGTGAAAATCAAGGCCATCGAGAAGATGGAGAAACCCACCCAACTGAGAGACGTCCAGAAATTCATCGGCTGTTTAGCATCCATCAGCCGTTTCATCTGTCGGCTAGGCGAGAAGGCTCTCCCTCTGTACCAGCTCATGAAGAAGACCACTCATTTCGAGTGAAATGACAAGGCGGACGAAGCTTTTCTCCAGTTGACCACACCGCCTGTCCTGGCGGCTCCGACTGCTAAAGAGCCCATGTACCTCTACATCGTCGCCACCAGCTGGGTGGTCAGCACAGTCATGGTAGTGGAGCGCCCAGAAGATGGCAGAGCACAGCCGGTCCAGAGGCCGGTGTACTATTTGAGCGAGGTGTTGTCAACCTCGAAGCAGAACTACCCTCACTACCAGAAGATGTGCTATGGTGTGCACTTTGCCGCCAAGAAGCTGAAGCCATACTTTCAAGAACACCCAATCATGATTGTCTGCACTGCACCGCTTGGTGAGATCATCGGCAACAGGGATGCGCCTGGCCGGGTGGCCAAATGGGCCATCGAGTTGGCCCCCTACACCATATTCTATCAACCACACACCGCCATCAAGTCCCAAGCACTGACCGACTTCCTCGTCGACTGGGCCGAGACCCACTACCTGCCGCCAGCTCCGGACTCCACTCATTGGCGGATGCACTTTGATGGCTCGAAGATGCGTATTGGTTTGGGAGCCGGCGTCGTCCTCACCTCTCCCAAAGGCTACAAGCTCAGATACACGTTGCAAATTCACTTCGCCGCCTCCAACAACGTGGCCGAGTATGAGGCGCTTGTACACGGCCTCCGGCTGGCCAAAGAGATCGGCATCCGCCGGATCTTGTGCTAGAGCGACTCCGACTTGGTGGTCCAACAGTCATCTGGTGACTGGGACGCCAAGGATGAAAACATGGTGAGTTACCGCTTCCTCGTTCAGCAGCTCAGCAGATATTTTGAGGGGTGCGCGTTCCTTCACGTGCCACGGAACGAAAATGAGCCAGCTAACACTCTGGCACGGATCGGTTCCACCCGACAAGCAATACGCCGATGTTTCCCTTCAGTGCCCCCGCAAGCCGTCAATCAAGCCTTCTCCAGAATCTGAGTCCATCTTCGTGCCGGCTCCTCCCAAGTAGTCGGATCCGACTCAGGGGCTGCAGCAGGCGGGCCGGGGACTTCGGCAGGCGGCACGGGGACTGCAGCAGTCACACCCGTCCTGGGGACTTCACAACCTGGCCCGGGGGTTGCAGCAGTCGGCCCGGGGACTTCACCAAGCGGCTCGGGGACTACAGCAGTCGCACCCGGCCCGTGTACTTCACAACCCGGCTCGGGGGCTGCAGCAGTCGTCCCGGAGACTTCAACGATGCAGCAAGCAGCAACCAACTCCAACCCGCCGCCTCCCAACCCTACCACCCTAGTACAAGTGGCCATAGTGGCAGTAGAAGAAATTCAAGCACCATCATGGGCACAACCCATCCTCAAGTTTCTGGTGAACAGAGAGCTGCTGGCCGATGAGAACTCGACTCGGCAAGTGCAGCGCCAAGCAGGAGCCTACACGATAGTAAACAGAGAGCTTGTCAGATGCAGCGTGACTGGAGTCTTCCAGCGCTGCGTGGAACTAGAGAAGGGCCAAGCAATCCTCAAAGATATCCACCAAGGCGAGTGCGGCCACCATGCGGCGTCTAGATCCCTTGTTGCCAAAGCTTTTCGCCATAGTTTCTTGCCGACTACTTTGGAAGACGCCAAGGAGTTGGTCAAGCATTGCAAAGGGTTTCAGAAGTTTAGCTCCAAGCAACACCTACCAGCTTCTCCACTCAAGACCACCCCCCTCACATGGCCCTTTGCCGTGTGGGGGCTGGACATGGTGGGACCATTCAAGACGGCCCGCGGCGGCATGACTCATCTGCTTGTCGCTGTGGACAGATTCACCAAATGGATCGAAGCAAAGCCAATCAAGAAATTGAACGGTCCGACTGCTGTGACTTTCATCACAGATATCACCGTCCGATACGGTGTGCTTCACAGCATCATCACCGACAACGACACGGACTTTGCCAAGGGAGCCTTGGCCTGTTTTTGCGCGACGCAGGGCATCCCACTGGACTTAGCGTCCGTTGCCCATCCGCAGTCAAACGGCCAAGTTGAGCGAGCAAACAGCCTCATCCTCTCTGGCATCAAGCCCCGACTGGTCGAGCCACTGGAGCGGTCGGCCGGCTGTTGGATCGACGAGCTACTAACCGTCCTCTGGAGCCTCCGCACCACTCCGAACAAATCAACCGGCTTCACTCCATTCTTCCTCGTGTACGGGGCCGAGGCCGTCATCCCAACTGACATTGAGTTCGACTCACCTCGCGTCACCATGTACACGGAAGCGGAGGAGAAGGAATCAAGAGAAGACGGCGTTGATCTGCTGGAAGAGGGCCGGCTATCAGCCCTCAGCCGGTCCACCATCTACCAGCAGAGTCTACGCCGCTACCACAATTGGAAGGTCAAGCCAAGATCATTCCAGGAGGGAGACCTTGTGCTCCGGCTGATCCAGCGAATAGCCGGCCAGCACAAGCTCTCGGCCCCTTGGGAAGGCCCTTTCATCATCAACAAAGCTTTGGGCAACGACTCCTACTACCTCATCGATGCGCAGAAGCCCAGAGCATGCAAGAGAGACGACTCTGGCAAGGAATCCGAGTGCCCATGGAACGCAAATCTCCTCCGAAGATTTTACAGTTGATTCAATATGTACCACGCTACCTTCTGTATTAAGCACTAAGACATCGGGTCCCTCGAGGAGCACTCGGGGGCTACCCCTTTTTATCTATATGATAAGTTCTATACCTATGAATGTGTTATTTCATTATTCTTCCTGGCACCAGGTTCGACCAGTCGGCCCGGGGGCTTGCCGCCTTGTACTATGTCAATGCTACCTGCAGTCGGACAAGTAGTGTGTCGGCACCTAAGCCCTCTCTTGCCATAAGCCGCAGCTCGTAGAGCGACTGTCCGGCTAGCAAGAGTTAAAGGCAGGAAACGGTGCCCACACGAAAAATGTCTAAGGACCAAAGCATTCGCGTAGGCCAAGCCGGCTCCTCGCCTCGCCGACCGGCTGTTGAGCAGCCTGCCGACCCGTTTCTAACTTCACTTGCTACGCTCTACCAATGGCTAAAGTACTTGCCTTCCCAAAATGGCCAAGTACTTGACCCAGCCACAGACCGCAGAGCGGCTGTTCGGCTGGCAAGATGGCAGCTAAGGGAAGGCGGCAAAGGAAAAAGCCAAAGGAGCAGGAAAGCAAGACAAGTCAGAAATCGGCAAAGACAATTTACATAGCAAAAGGCCCTTGGCCAGCATTCAACAGAGTTTGAATACACCCCCAGCAGGTGGAACTGTGCAAGTCTAACAAATTTGTTCAAAGAGATTACAAAACAGGAAAGAAAGATAACTTGGCCGCCTAGGCCAGAGGAGTAGCAGCCGGATCGGAGGGGTCGGCGGAGGTCGAGGCTCCGGGTGGTGGAATGGCCGACTGGTCGGTCTCGGCCTAGTCAGCATCTGCAGCAGTCGGCTCACCGGTGCGCCGTCCGTTGGTCGAGACTTGGTCAGGCTGAGGCCGGCCGTCGTCTCCATCGTCTGGCGCATCGTCTTTGCCGTCCTTGTCCTCGTCCTCCTCCCCTCGCCTTCATCACTGGAGGCGATCTCCTCCACCGAGTCCTTGCCGTCCTCTGGGTTCAGCCCAAACCAGTTGGGCGCCGACTCGGTGCCCTGCTCATTTAGCTCGGGGAGGAAGACACTGGTGTCCGTGTACTCGGCGATCGCCGCAGCATGTTGATAGAGCTCGGGCGCCACCGCCGCCAACTCTTCGCCGGCTTCAGCACGAAGCGTGGGCAACTAGGCTAGGTTCAGCCGAAGGTACCACCCCTTGACGAACTCCAAGGCCCGCCACGCGCCTGTCCGGGCGAAGGAGCCTTTCCATGCCTCGATACGGCCGACAGCCACCTCTAACCAGTCGGAGGTCCGACTGAGGGTGCGTAGAGCTGGAGCGCCCGGCCAGAGGGCGGAGACCACCTCGGCTCCGGCGTTCTGCAGACGGTGAAGACCCCGATGCGCCGGCCGGAGAGGAGCTTGGATGGCAAGCAGCTGTTCAGCGAGGGTCCGAGGGGCGTTGGGCGCAATTGTTGCTCCAACCAGCCTCCGCTCGTCACGACGAGCCTCGGCGTCTTGATTGGCGGCAATGGTGTAACCAGGGAAATACTGTGCACAAGAATAAAAAAGAAGTATGAAGTCGGAAGCCGGCTCATATGACAAGCCGGCAGGCAGAGGAAAGAGAAGAACAACTCACCATCGAGCATGTCTTCGATCTCGCCGTAGCCGGTAGACAGGGCCTTCTCCTTCTCAACCCAGTTCGAGAGCTGAGTCTCGAACTCGGCATGGAGGGCCTCCTCCGCACCCTTCAGCTTCTGCAGCTCCACCTGGTGCTTGTCTGCCTGGTCAGCCAGCTGCTTGGCCAGGCGGTCGCGCTCTTGCTCAATTCTGCTGCGCTCCTCCTCCTTGGCGCGCAGCGAGGTTTGAGCTTCGCCCAGCTGCTGCCGTAAAGTGGCGTTGGCTCCTGCAGAAGACAGGAAAGAAAAGACGATCAGCAAATCAACAAAGGAAAGAGGTAGTTGCCGGAAGATCCGACCCGACTGCTCAGCAGTCGGCCCGAATCTCGGGGGCTACACCCTGTGGGTGCGCTGGCACGCCCCCGCGAGAACGAAGAGCAGAATGCTTACTCCGGCCGTCGGTCAATTCAGCGGTCTGCTTGGCCAACTCCTGGACCAGGGAGTTAAAGGTGGCCGCATGGATGTTGTGGTAGTCTTGCAATAGAGACAACAAGAGAAAAGAAAGGGTCAGCACTCGGAACTTACCTTTAAGTTCCGAGCTGCCTGCTCAGCAGCCGGCCCGGAACTCGGGGGCTACACCCAGTGGGTGCGCTGGCGTGCCCCCACGGAAGATTACAAAGATTGAACACAAAGTATAAAGAACATACCCGGACGGCGGCTCGCGACGCCAGGAACGTCTTCATGTAGCCTTGGAGGGCGGTGCTTTGGGCCTGAAGCAGAGACTGTACTTCGTGCGCAGCCTTGTTCAAGACACCCGTCCCGCCCCTAGACGTCCACTCTCGCGGTACGGCACTGGTGGCCTCCGACTCTGGGGCCGATGAGCTCAAGGCCCCAATCTCCTGAGGCCGCGGTGCCGAAGTCGCCTTCCCTGCGCGCCGGCGCGCTGGAGGGTGGGCCACGGGGGTCACCCCCACCACCAGCTCGCCACCGACTTGAGGCGTCGACGGCACGTCAGGCCGACTGCCCTGGGCCTCGGCAGCCGGCGCTTGCTGGAGCACCTCCGTCCTCGGGATGACGGTGTCGCCCCCTCCCTCTCCATGACCGGCTGGTCATTGTCGGCTGCTCCAGTCGGCACCGGGATCTCTGGCGCCGGCGGCATGGAGCGCAGCGGGACGATGAGCTGTGGAGCCTGGCCATGCGTGGCTCCCTCTGCTTGTGCCTTAGCGGTCGCGTCCGCCTGGGCTTTGGTCGCGGCATCCGCCCGGGCCTTGGCCGCGGCATCGGCTTGGGCCTTGGCCGCCGCATCGGCATCCTCTTGCGCCGCCTTGGCCGCGCCCGCCTTCCCCTGCTCCGCCCTCTCGTGCTCCTCGCGCGCCTCCCGCGCATTCCGCCCTGTCGCCGCCTGGAGCTCGGCGCATGGGTCCATGCAGCGGGTGTTGGCGGAGCCCTCCCCCCTCAAGGGAGAGCGGGGCTCTGTTCAAGAAAGACAAGAAGAACTTAGAGGGAGTTTGCAAAAAGACAAAGGAAGACACAAGGAAAGACAAGCTCTTACGCGGACACCGTCGGCGGCTGCTTCGGAGCCCTCTGGAACCGGGCCGCCTTCGCGGCAGCCTCCTGCTGCCTGGTCGCTGCAGCCGAGCCCTTGGGTTTCTTCGACCGGCCGCCTTGCAGGTGCGAGCTGGCTTGGCGCTTTGGCGCGCCGCCTGGTGCAGACGACGCTGTTGAGGAGCTCGCCCCCGCCCTGTTGGCGACCGACGGGCGACGCTGTGCATGCTCCTCTTCATCGTTGTCTGGCCAGCCCTCGAGGCCGCCTCCCCCTCCGGAGCCTCCTGCTCCGTCACCATCGTCTGTGGCATCGTCTTCCTCCAAGGCGGCCGCCCCAAGTCGGGGTCGTCCGCATCACTCATGGCTCGGTCCGGCAGGTACTCCTGGCCCTGCTCTAGGGCGTCGGCTGCCGGCTGGGTCGTGAGGAGCTGCATCATGACCAATTGATCAGGCGGTGAAGTAGAACCCGACAGACAAGAAAGGAAAAGGAGTTGAGAGCTTACCGCAGGCGGTGGGTGTGCGCGGGAATACGGCCGCTTGCCGAACTGCCACTCCGATTCCGAGAGTTTGCAGTTCGCAATCTCGTTCACCAGGCGGGCCACCTCCATGGCCGGTCTCCCTGGTGCTCATCCGGCAAGGGTCTCGATACCCGCTCATCCGGCTGATCAGATGAGGACGGCCTTGAAGAGGGAGAACCCGGCGCTCCATAAAGGCGCTCAACAAGTCCGAGGCTTTGAGGCCCTCCGACTCTGTCATCACCTTGAGCCGGGCGACGGCAGCGGCGGAGTCGGCCGACAGCATCCTCGGCTTGAAGTTCCAGTTGGAGCGGGGCTCAGTCGGCGGGCCGGCTTCATAAGCCGACACGTTGATGAAGTCCAGCGCCGGGTTGACGTTCTTAACATAGAAATATGACTTTTGCCACAGCTTGACCGACTGCGTCAAGCAGATGGACAGGAAGCGGTTCCCAGCACCCGGGCGCCGCACCGCGATGAAGGAGCCGCACTGAACCGCCTCATTCTTGGCAGAGACACCGAGTTTGGTGTACAAGAATTCTCCCAGAGCTCGAGAGTGGGGACAACGCCAAGGTAGCCTTCGCAGAGCGTGATGAAGGCCGACAGCAGCACCACCGTGTTCGGTTTGAGGTGGTGCGGCTGGAGTCGGTAGAACTGAAGAAAAGAGCGGAGAAAGCCGCTCGCCGGAAGGCCGAAGCCGCAAAGAAAGTGCGATCGAAAGATGACGTATTCACCTTCCTCTGGCGCCAGCGAAATCTTCTTCGCGGGCGGAACGCGTGCCCGGACGTAGCCCTCGTCGGACAGCCGCCGCGTGTTGCGGAGGAAGGTAATGTGGTCCTCAAGGACATTCGAGCCGTCCCAGTCACCGGCCCGCTCGCGCGCCATGGAAGCTCGAGTTCGATGAGGGCACGGTCCAGCGAAGAGAACGGGCTCGGTGACGACGAGCCGTGGCAGCACTTCGGCACGGCGCGGGAGTGCGACGGCAGTGGAGAGGAAGAAGAGGAGGAAAATGTCAAAGGGAGAGGAGGGCGCGCGTGCTAGTGCCGCTCCCCTCCTCCCCCTACTTATAGCCCCTGGCTGCGAAGCCGAGGGGACGGGGCGTGGGGATCGTGGGATTAACTGTGCCCATGACCACACGACCCTGCATATACCACGCGGTAACGACGCGAAGTAATTATGCCACGGAATCCCAACCGTTCGCCTCGGCCACAGCGGATCCGCGCGCGTGCCGAGGCCCGATAGTGGTGGGCCCCGGCCTGTGGCGACGTCTCATCACGCGCGTGGGTTGGCAGGCGGCCAGGCCCGCTGGCGCCACATGGCGTGCAGTTAGCTGGCGGCAAGACTGGCGCCAGGCTGGCGCGCCACCCAACTCCCGCCGAGACGTTTCAAAAACCACCACGCGGCCTGCCTGGCCACGTCCGCTCCTGGTAGTCGGCATTCTGGAGGACGGACAAAGCAAGATCAATGGACCACCCGGAGTAGGAAGCCGCTGAGGCCCCTCGCCACTTTCAGCCGCGGCGCCTCACCAGCTTCGGGGACTACTGTCGGAGTAAATGACCACGGGTAGCCTCATCGGCCTCCCATGGTATTTCAAGACATCAGGGCCGGCTGCGCCCCTCAAGAATCAAAGACCAAAGCACCGCCTTCCTGCAGCCGGTTGGTCCAAGCGGCCTGCTGCCAGGAGACGGCAAGGCCCAGAAGACGACCACGAGGTGGGCCGGCTCCTAGCAGGCGGCCTCCAGAGAGGCCGGCTCCTGGCAGGCGGCCCCGGGCGTCCTCAAAGTCTGCACCCACATAAATACGATGAGACGGGGCGTGGCTACAGTGCAGCCCGCCACCCTCGAATCCCGGGCAGAGCGTGGCCACAGTGCAGCGTACCGGGCGGACATCCTCCGCCCGGCGCGACACTGTTGCCACGCAGCCCATGACATCACCCATAGCAGGGGAGGCCATGCCCCCACTACGGGCTGTCGGTACGGCCTGCAGGCGGCGGGCCCTACCTGTCCGTAAGAAGCCAGAAGGTGGCAAGCCCTGACCAATCGGTGCAAGGAGGTGCCGACTCCCAGCAAGCGGCCCTCCCCCTCCCTCAAAGTCTGTGCACCATTAATCAAAAGAGATGGGGAGTGGCTACAGTGAACGCCCGCCAGGCGGTGGTACTGTAGCCACGCCTCCCTCGAGAAAGCACACATCATCAGTGGCATTGCCACCGTGCACAGCAGCGTGCAGAGCCCGCCAACGGCAGGCGCGGCCTGTCGGCCAAGTATGAGACAGCCAGCGGGGCCCACCAGGTGGCGGGCCCCAGCGGCGGGCGGAGAAGCCGGCGACCGAAGACACTGACAGCCAGGTCCTACACCCGGCCAGATTACCTTTGTACCCCTGGGGGGTAGGCCTATATAAACCCCCCAGGGCACCCATGCAAAGGGTTCAGACCTTAGTCCACCCACACCCACATATAGAGAGAGGAAGCTAGGGCTAGCCTTGCTCTTCTTCCCCCTCTAGAGAAACAGCTCAAGGAGCAAGCTTGTAGCTACCATTGTTGATTGAGTGATCATGCGGAGACCCCGCAGAGCAGGAGTAAGGGTGTTATCTCCTAGGGGAGCCCTGAACCTGGGTAAGATTCGCCGGCGGGCATGTTTGCACCTTATCCCGTTTCCAGGCACCGGCGACGTATTATTAGCCCCCTCCATGATAAGCCATCTTTTTGCATATGTCACACGACACCCCCGACAGAAGTACATCGTACTACTGTGAAGCACAAGTGTAGTAAATGGATAGTAGCATTGTCCCTTCTCTTTTTTTCTTCTATTTTTAGAACGGTCTCATGAACCTCATCCCCACTTTTTCGAGGACTCATTACTCTCCACCATTATTTTCCTCACTAGGACAATAGTATAATAATGATGATCATCACACTTTAATTTACTTACCACTCGATAAGCAAAAAAATGACTATATATAAATGCCTCTAGCAGTGTATCAGGATGTGCAATGATCTAGCGTAACATGTATAACAATGGTGAACGGTGGCTTTGACACGCATATCATGTCAGCTCTATATGATCATGCAAAGCAATATGACAATGAATACTCAAGTCATGAGTATGATGATGGTCGAAATTGCATGATAATATATCTCAGAATGACTATGAAAATGCCGTGATAGGTAGGTATGGTGACTGTTTTTAGGAATATATTATGAGGCTTATGTGTGACGGAGCATATCATATCACAGGGTTTGAATGCACCAGTGAAGTTTGCACCAAGTCTCGAGGTGAGAGTGGGAAATGCACGGTATCGAAGAGGCTAGCAAATATGAGTAGGTGGAAGTGCTCAAGTCCGAGACATCACATTAAACATAAAGAACTCAAATACTTATTACAAATGTTTTCACCACAAAGCAAAAATCATGGCAGCCCTATCATCGCCCATGGTTTGGCATAATCCGTCTTACCCATGTTGTCCCAAGCCAGATCCGGGCGAAGCCTAAGCCGACTGCCACGGCTCGCCACTAGCACGTCCTTGGTAGGCAGCGACATCGTCGCCATCCGGAAGGAGTGCCACACTACCTCTAGCGCCTCGCACCCGCCACTTGCCATGAAGGACGAGCTCGCCCCAATGGCACGTCCGAGACAACACGCCGACAAAAGGGAGGCGCAGATTGATACGTCTCCAACGTATCTATAATTTTTTATTGTTTCATGCTAATATATTATCTGTTTTGGATGTTTTATATGCATTAATATGCTATTTTATATTTTTTTGGGACTAACCTATTAACCTAGAGCCCAGTGCCAGTTTCTGTTTTTCCTTGTTTTTGAGTTTTGCAGGAAAGCAATACCAAACGGAGTCCAAACGGAATAAAACTTTGGCAATGATTTTTCTTGAACCAAAAGACATCCCGAAGAGTTGGAGTTCAAGTCAGAAGAGCCACGAGGCGGCGGCAAGGGGGGAGGACGCGCCCAGGGGGGTAGGGCGCGCCCCTGCCTTGTGGGCCCCACGTGACTCCATCGACCTACTATAAATTCACATATATTCCAAAACCCTCAGAAGCATCCATGAAAATACTTTTACGCCACCGCAACCTTGTGTTCCCGTGAGATCCCATCTTGGGGCCTTTTCCGGCATCCTACCGGAGGGGGATTCGAGCATGGAGGGCTTCTACATCAACTCTGTTGCCCTTCCGATGAAGCATGAGTAGTTTACCATAGACCTACGTGTCCATAGCTAGTAGCTAGATGGCTTCTTCTCTCTCTTTGATTCTGAATACCATGTTCTCCTCGATGTCCTTGGAGATCTATCCGATGTAATCTTTTTTTGCGGTGTGTTTCTCAAGATCTGATGAATTGTGGATTTATGATCAGCTTATCTATGAATATTTTTTGAATCTTCTCTAAATTCTTATATGCATGATTTGATATCTTTGTAATTCTCTTTGAACTACCGGTTTAGTTTGGCCAACTAGATTGGTTTTTCTTGTAATGGGAGAAGTGCTTAGCTTTGGGTTGAATGTTGCGGTGTCCTTTCCCAGTGACAGTAGGGGCAGCAAGGCACGTATTGTATTGTTGCCATCGAGGATAAAAAGATGGGGTTTACATCATATTGCTTGAGTTTATTCCTCTACATCATGTCATCTTACTTAATGTGTTACTCTGTTCTTCATGAACTTAATACTCTAGATGCAGGCAGCAGTCGGTCGATGTGTGGAGTAATAGTAGTAGATGCGGAGTCGTTTCGGTCTACTTGACACAGATGTGATGCCTATATTTCATAATCATTGCCTTAGATATCGTCATAACTTTGGGCTTTTCTATCAATTGCTCGACAGTATTTTGTTCACCCACCGTATTATTTGCTATCTTGAGAGAAGTCTCTAGTGAAACCTATGGCCCCCAGGTCTATTTTCCATCATATAAGTTTTCGATCTACTATTTTGCAATATTTTACTTTCTGATCTATAAACCAAAAAACCCAAAAATATTTACTTTACCTTTTGTTTAGTTTCATCTATCTTTATTAGATCTCACTTTTGCAAGTGACCGTGAAGGGATTGACAATCCCTTTATCGTGTTGGGTGCAAGTGTTTGATTGTTTGTGCAGGTATTGGTGATTTGTGCGTTGTATCCTGATAATCCTCAGGTGCAAGGAATCATCGTAAAAGGTGAAAATGATAAGTATGGAGTGTCGAACCCACAAGGAGCTAAAGGTAAGATCAATATTCTTGCAAGTCCTATCCGCCACTGATACGACTCTAGGTACATCGAACGTTTGCTGCCAACTAGAAACGAGAAATAAAACTACGTTGTGGGTATGTAGAGGATAACTTTGCATGGTAACGGAGAACTAAAATATAAAAGTAGGTGTTGTTATCATAAAGTTAGAATATATTACTATATATTATAAATAGCGAGTGTGGAATAATGATGGGTCGGTGTGCGGAATTGTCCTAGGAAATTGTTAACAAGATCGGTAATCATTATTGCAATTTCATATGAGGGAGAGGCATAAGCTAACATACTTTCTCTTCTTGGATCATATGCACTTATGATTGGAACTCTAGTAAGCATCTGCAACTACTAAAGATCATTAAGGTAAAACCCAACCATAGCATTAAAGCATCAAGTCCCCTTTATCCCATATGGCAGGGTGCCATAGAGGGCCTAGATTGGTTTTTCGTGGCTACAGAAGCTTACGGCGGCGGAACTCCCGATCTAGGTTTCTTTTCGGGAGTTTCTCTATTTATAGGAAATTTTGGTGTTGGTTTCACGTCAAGGGGGTCCACGAGGTGCCCACAAGGTCGGAGCATCCTCCCGGGGGGTAGGGCGCGCCCCCCGACCTTCTGGAGGCCTCGTGGCTCTTCTGTCCCAACTCTTTTGCTTCAGGGGCTTCTTTTGATCATAAAAAATCACCGTAAATTTTCAGGTCATTTAGACTCCATTTGATATTCCTTCTGTGTGAAACTCAAAAACAAGGAAAAAACAGAAACTAGCACTGGGCTCTAGGTTAATAGGTTAGTCCCAAAGATCATATAAAATAGCATATAAATGCATATAAAACATCCAAGATAGATAGTATAATAGCATGAATACTTCATAAATTATAGATACGTTGGAGACGTATTAGCATCCCCAAGCTTAATTCCTGCTCGTGCTCGAGAAGGTAAATGATAAAAGAAATAATTTATGAAGTGTTAATGCTATCAAGTGCACAAGTTTGATCAATGAATAGTACCAAGAACTTTTTCTAGCATTATTCTTTATCATAAATAGTAGCCCATCTTCATAAAACTCTTGATGATCAAGTAACGAGCTATTCACATGTTAAAGTATAGACCATAAACTTTCTTCAAAACTAACAAACTATGTAATCAGTCATCAAACAATTGCAATTCATCTTATTTTCAGGAAGGGTCTATGTAAGAGCTTTGATATAGAAAATTCCACATACTCAACTATCATTTAATCTTTCACAGTTGCTAACACTCACGTGATATTTATGGGTTCAAAGTTTTAATCGGACACAGAGCAAGATAGGGGCTTATAGTTTTGCCTCCCAACCTTTTACCTGAAGGGTAATGTCAACAATAATACTTTATGAAAACCTACATCCGAGTGGATATATATATATATATATGGATTTCTCCAACACATAGTGCTTGCCAAAGGAAAAAGTGTAAAAAGGAAAGGTGATGATCACCATGACTCTTGTATAAGGGTAGAAGATAAAAGTAAAAGATAGGCCGTTCGCAGAGGGTACCAGAAGTTGTCATGCACTTTTATGGTTGGATGCACAAAATCTTAATGCAAAAGAACGTCACTTTATATTGCCGCTTGTGATAAAGACCTTTATTATGCAGTCTGCCGCTTTTATTTCTTCCATATCACAAGTTCGTATAAAGCTTATTTTCTTTACACTAATAGATCATACATATTTTGAGAGCAATTTTTATTGCTTGCACTGATAACAAATTACTTGAAGGATCTTACTCAATCCATAGGTAGGTATGGTGGACTCTCATGGCAAAACTGGCTTAAGGGATGTTTGGAAGCACAAGTAGTATCTCTACTTGGTGCAAAGAATTTGGCTAGCATGAGAGGGAAACACAAGCTCAACATGTTGGAGGATCCATCACAATATAACTCCTGTTCGGATATAAGAAAGCATAACCCATTATGTTGCCTTCCTTGTCCAACATCAACTTTTTAGCATGTCATATTTTAATGAGTGCTCACAATTACAAAAGATGTCCACGATAGTATATTTATATGTGAAATCTCTCTTCCTTCAATATTCTTTCATGAATTGTTCAAGTGACCAATACTATGTTTGCTGACTTTCAATAAATTTACCACCTATACTTATTATATGTGAAGTCATTACTCCCCATGGGATAAGCATATGAAGCATATATAATTTCAGATCTATTATATTCAATTCATTCAACCATTTACTCATAAGGTATAAGTGAAGCACATGAGTAAATCACAAACTATTCCAAAAAGATATAAGTGAAGAACACTCTGTAGTCAAATAATTAACTGGCCATGGGAGGACTCTCGCTCATTCAAGATTTAAGATCCAATGATATTATTCAGACAGCAAGTAAAATGAAAATACGCTCCAAGCAAAACACATATCATGTGACGAATATAAATATAGCTCCGAGTAAGATATACCGATGGTTTTGAAGACGAAAGTGGTGATGCCTTCTGGGGCATCCCCAAGCTTAAGCGCTTGAGTCTTCCTTCAATATTACCTTGGGGTGCCTTGCGCATCCCCAAGCTTAGGATCTTTCCACTCCTTATTCTCCTCGTATCGATACCTCACCCAAAATTTGAAAACTTCAATCACACAAAACTTAACGAAACTTCGTGAGATGGGTTAGTATGAGAAAGACAAATCATTCACTTTGGTATTGTCAAGACAAGATTCATAATTGTTTTCACACAATTCCTACTGTACCATATCATTTCTACAATTTATATTGAGCAATATAAGCAATAGAAACTAGAAAACAAGCAAACTATGCATTGAAAACAGAATCTGTCAAAAACAGAACAGTCTGTAATGACCTGAATAATAACCATACTTCTGTTACTCCAAAAATTCTGAAAAAATAGGACGACGTAGAAAATTTGAATATCAATCCTCTATAAAAAAATCATAATATTTCAACACTCCAGTAATTTTAAAGAATTTTGTGACTGGGCGCAAAAGTTTCCGTTTTTGCACAAAATCAAGTCAACTATCATCCACACTACCCCAAAGGCTTTACTTGGCACTTTATTGAAACAAAAGCTACAAAACATGATTACTACAATAGCTTAATCATGTGGACACATAAAAATAGTAGGTATAAGTATTGGGTTGTCTCCCAACAAGCAATTTTCTTTAATGCCTTTTTAGCTAGGCATGATGATTTCAATGATGCTCACATAAAAAATAAGAATTAAAACATAATGGGAGCATCATGAAGAATATTACTAGCACATTTAAGTCTAACCCACTTCATATGTATAGAGATTTTGTGAGCAAACAACTTATGGGAACAAGAATTGCCTAGCATAGGAAGGCAAAACAAGCATAACTTCAAGATTTTCAACACATAGAGAGGAAACTTGATATTATTGCAATTCCTACAAGCATATATTCCTATCTCATAATAATTTTCAGTAGCATCATGAATGAATTCAACAATATAACTATCACGCAAAACATTATTCTCATAACCAATTGGAACCTCTTCCGAAATAGTGGATTCATCACTAAATAAAGTCATGACCTCTCCAAATCCACTTTTTATCAATATTATAAGATTCAACACCCTCCAAAATAGTGGGATCATTACCTAGAGTTGACACTCTTCCAAACCCACTTTCAATGATAATTTTATTCATACTCTAAAAGATATAAGTGAAGTTCATAGACCATTCTACAAATAATATATATTTATCAATATCCAAGCTCAAAATATATAAGTGAAGCACACGAAGCATTCTATAAAGCCATACTCAAAAGATTTAAGTGAAGCACATGAAGCGTTCTATAAATCAATGAAGGATTGTCTCATACTAGCATGGTGCATAAAGGAAAAGAAAGGAAAAATAAACCCAAAAGACACATATCATGTGAACAAAACAAAAATCGAGGTATACTGATAATTGTTGAAGAAGAAAGATGGGATGCCAACCGGGGCATCCCCAAGCTTAGATGCTTGAGTATCCTTGAAATATTTGCTTGGGGTGCCTTGGGCATCCCCAAGCTTGAACTCTTGCCTCTCCATATTCTTCTCATATTGATAACTCCTCGTTCTTCGAACACTTCATCCACACAAAACTCAAAAAAATTTGAGAGATTCGTTAGTATAATAAAGCAAATCACTACCTTTAGGTACTACTTTAAACTCATTCCAATTTCATATTAGCATTATATCTACTGTATTCCAACTTCACCATGGTTCATACCCCCTGATACAACCCATAGATACATCAAAATAAGCGAACAACACATAGAAAACAGAATCTGTTAAGAACAGGACAGTCTTTAGCAATCTGGATCTTTCGTATACTTCTGTAACTTCAAAAATTATAAAAAATAGGACAATCTATACAATTTGTAGGGCCTTAATGTGTAAAAATTTCAAGATTTTACCATGCTCTAGTGAATTTAAACAATTCAAAGACTACAACCAAAGTTTCTGTTTTTCTACTGCACACACCAAACAAGCAATTTAAACATTCTAAAACAAAATATTGACACATTATTTTTATAATACAATGAATATATACAAGGGGATACTTATTTTTGAGAAACTTCCATGAAAAATTCTACATTGTTTCCATGAGCATGAACACAAGTGTTCAAGGTCGACCCTCACTTCACCAATGCATAACCTTCCAGTCAGTTCTCTTTTCGAAAAAGTTTTTAGGCATAAGAGGCAAGCATTTTTTTTGTTATTTTGAATTTTCTAATTTTTTTGTCTGTTTCACCCACAACTAAACAAAAACAAAAGGGAAAACAAAAACTACTTAGTGAAGAAAGCAAACAAGCATACACGAAAATATTAACCCCACGCTATTGCTCCCCGGCAACGGCGCCAGAAAAGAGCTTGATAATCCTCAAGTGCAAGGAATCATCATAGCACTTTCCAAAGGTGGAAGTGATAAGTATGGAGTGTCGAACCCACAAGGAGCTAAAGGTAAGTTCAATATTCTCTCAAGTCCTATCTGCCACTGATACGACTCTACGTACACCGAACGTTTGCTTCCAACTAGAAACGAGAAATAAAACTACGTTGTGGGTATGAAGAGGATAACTTTGCATGCTAATGGAGAACTAAAATATAAAAGTAGGTGTTGTTATCATTAAGTTAGAATATATTACTATATATTATAAATAGCGAGTGGGGAATAATGATGGGTCGGTGTGCCGAATTGTCCTAGGCAATTGTTAACAAGATCGGTAATCATTATTGCAATTTCATATGAGGGAGAGGCATAAGCTAACATAATTTCTCTTCTTAGATCATATGCACTTATGATTGGAACTCTAGCAAGCATCCGCAACTACTAAAGATCATTAAGGTAAAACCCAACCATAGCATTAAAGCATCAAGTCCCCTTTACACTACTAGGGAAAACCCTAGCAGTAGCGCGGGTATTTTGCCTATCAGTAGCGCGGGACGTCGCGCTACTGATAAGGCGCTACAGCTAACGTGTAGCAGTAGCGCCTGTCGTCCCACGTTACTGCTATACATGGATAGCAGTAGCACACTTTAAGGAAGAGCGCTGCTGCTAATACCTGTAGCGCTTTTTACAGGGAAGCGCTACTGGTAAGGCAGCGCTACTGCTAACTTTGTTCCCCTCGCTACTGCTAGTTTTATTAGTTTTTTTCTGCATATTTGTTTTGTATTTGAATAGGCTTTATACAATAATCTTTAGCATATCATACACATACAAATGTAATCATAGCATATACATACAACTAGTCTCATCAAATCATGTCATCATCATAATCATCATCCAACACAAAGTGGTCTCTCGTCATCATCTCGAAAATAGCGATACAAGTCTCGATTACTTGCAACTACATCGTCATCTATCTAAACAATGATATACGGGAGAAGAGCTATCACTTTGAGTGAGAGCGGAACTATGCAGTACATGAGTTCGTATCCCTCTCTCGCATTAGTGTGAACCTAAACTAACTACTGCCTGTCGCTCGAAAACCGGAAACCAGAACACCTGGGCCTGACACTCCGGCCACTCGTCGTATATAGTTGAGCAACAGAAAGAGACAGACTTGGCAAAAATAGAAGCAACATATCATAAGCATAAATAACAAAGTTGATCGTACCCAAAATGCCATAACTAGAGTGATCGTCGCTAGTCAAGGAGGACGGTTTAATTACATCACATATAAATTTCGTCGTGCATAACTCAAAGTTTCGTCATACAGAAAGTATGGACTCAACGGACACATTGTCATATATCGACAATCACTCCAACCTGTCCTGCCATCCATCCAAGTCAGGGAGATAGTCTCCGAGCCTAGTGAAAGGCTTCAGGTCGAGACGCTGAGAGGCTACCCGTGTTCGGACGTCTTCCCGCGACATTTGTCCTTCTTCGTAGAACATCCCTGTTTTTCCGACGACCTCCTTCATGATGATTTGGGCAAGTTCGCGTTGGATGTGATAGAACTCAGCTCGAAGTCGATGATCCTCGATAACTCCTACGTTCTTTGCCCATTGCAGAATATGGGCATCGCCGGATGTAGGTGACATGCGAAGGTTCTGGTGATCCCGTCTGTACTCCAGCATGTGGTGTAGGACATAGAATCCTTCATTAAGAGAATTACTCGGTTGCTGGATGCAACAGAAGTCGGTCTTATGGCCGAAGGCGGGCCTGACGCCCCTTCTCTTCTTGTCCTTGACCTCTCCACCCCGTGCGTCGTAGTAAAACATAGCACTATCGAGAACATCCTTGATGTGGGTGTAATCCTTTTTGTTAATGTTCTTCGACGAGTCCAAGTAAAGAGCGTGGGAGTATCGGGGGTAGAGGATGATGAGGACGGCGCGCCCGCCGCTGCGCAAAATAAGTACACCTCAAATTAATTAGCCTCCACCGTGCAAATGAATGATTGAAATCGAAGGAAGGATATCCGCGCGGATGACTTCCAGGGGATGATAAGGCACGAGAATCGCCTCCTTGTCCTTATTGGCGAGCATGAAATTGACGATGTATTCCCTCGCGTATTCACGGTGCTTTGCGCAGACTCCCAAGAAGCCCTCGTGCATGAAGTACGGGTCAGCGACACAAATATGAGGTATCTGCTCAACCCCGATGATGTAGTTCATGTGCAAGGCATAAAGGCGGACAAACGTAAAATCCAGCTTCTTCACGTGAAACATGTCGAATATGTAACCGAATCGAAGGAAGACTTATCCGCGGGGAAGAAGTCGATGTACGACAATTGCCGCGGAACGTTAACTACGTAGAGTGGGTATCCTGGATCTTTCGAGGCGATGAGGCCTTTCTCTATCCGCAGCACATCGTCATGAAGTCTCCTTAGATCGCCGAATCTGGCCCCTAGCGCTGCTGCAGGTAGGATTGGTTGACCAGGGATATGCCATTTATCCGCATCGGGGATATCTATACGGTCTTGAACCCGAGGCTGCTGAGGCGGCTGGATCATAGAATCAGCTTTCTTGCCTTTCCTCGGTCTCTTCCTAGGCTTCTTTGCCGGAAGGTCGTCTATAATACGTTGAGCCTCCGGAGGCGGCAATTCAGGCATCGACTCATGACGCTCAAACCCTGAGTAGGCGCCAGTATAGACATACTGTTAGTGCCATCGTCATCCTCATCCTCATCCATGGCGACGTCATCAGCGACTAATGGAGCCTCTTCCTTACCCCGTCCGCTATCACCCAACTCGACACCCGACGCTAATTGGGTAGGTGGGGTGTTGATGTGCATACCTTGCTGAGGCAGCGTGCTCGTGGGTGTACTCCCGACCGCCTCCAGACGAAGCAGACTCTTTGGCCACAACAGGACCCACCCATTGCAACAATCACCAAGCCGCCGCGGGGTCTCGTCGTCATCCCCCACTAGTACCAGAGGAGGCAAATTCTCGTGGCCCGGTTTGACACTAGCCACGGAAACCTTGAAGACATTCGGGGGGATCGGCCGGCAATGGAACAATGGTTCCTTCGGCTTCATTATCGTCGCCTTCCCCACGTCCACCTTCTGGTCGCCGATGGTGTACAATATGGTGCACGGGGTTTCATCGGCCTGCAAAGAAAAGTCTGCGACGTGAGACATCTGAAAGGCAACGAAAACGGGAGATACATTTATTGAAGGGGGCCGGTGTGACAGATACCGTGAGGGCGTCGAGCTCAGCCAAAGACGAAGCACCGCCGAGCACGTCCGGTGCCGGAGCCGGTGCGGGAGCAGGTGCAGCTGCCGGTGCGGGAGCAGGTGCAGCTGCAGGTGCTGGTGCAACGCTAGTCGAGCTGCTCCCCAAGAAGTCAGCAAGGGGAAAGTCCGCTGCATTTTTTCTGGATTTTGCCTGGTCCAATTGAAAACGGCCGGAACCAAGGAAGTAGACATATCTACAACCACCTGTTTTGCGGCAGCTACCGCTGTTGTGACTGTTTGAGATGATTTCTTCTCAACCGCAATCTCAACCTTCTTGTCGATGTCTTCTTCAGTTAACCTCCGTCTTTCCTTTCCCTCCTCCGTGGTCTCACGGTAGTACTTCTTCCACGTGGCGCCGTCTCCGACACCGTGCATGCGTCCATACGACGCTCAAGTCTCCACCGGGAGTCATTTCAATATGTTCAACGCCCGGTTGAATGGAGTGTCCCACTTGGGCCTCGACAACGCCTCGGACGGCGAGTCGCTTTCGGCCACAATCCTGTGCTGCTCTCTCTGCAAAAGGCACAAGGATCGTTTACAAATATGACTAACGTGCAGTCGAATTGATCAGAAACTAAAATTACCAGAAGCCTCATGAACTCCGTCGTGACCGCGTTCGTCTCGAAAACCTTCTTCACTGGGTCCCAACGGTGCCGGGCCCTGAGGACGTCACGCTCATGCGGGACGGTGAACTCCGCCAAGGGGTCTGGGATGCCCAGACTCGCGGCTTCCGCGTCCTCCTTGGCCCATTTGGACCTCTTCCCGTCGTAACCACGGCTTCCGAGGTGGTGGCTCCCAATGTTCCTCTCTTGAAGCCCCTTCATGTACTTAGACTTTTTTTGGCACCTTCGGCCTCGCAAGCCGCCTTGAATATTTGAAAGTGCTCTACCGTGATTGTCAGATTATCCTTTACAATCTCGGAGTAGGGTTCCTTTTTGTCGATGATCCTTGCTTTCACCCTTGTTTTCCAGGCGGCCAACGCGTCGCTAAACTTGGTCATGGCGTGTTTGTTTATCTTCTTCATTGTCGGGTCCTTATCTGGATCTTTATAATCCTTTTCATTCCGGCCCGGGAACAAGAATATATGGCGCATCTTCTTTAGGAGGGAGGGCCCCATATTATCTATCTTATATAGTTTCTCATCGTTGATGGTGGCGGTTGTCCGTACGATGCATCCTATTTGATTGCCGTAGCACGCGCGCGCTTCCTGGGGCGCTTTTGGCTCAAAATTGCCATCGTCCACCTCCGTGACCACCAGTTCAGTAGTCCTGAGCTTGTTAGGAAGTTGTTGCCTCTTTGATTTCGGTTCTACACCGGCTCCGCTAGTCTCGGCGCCGGTCTCAGCCTGAGCGCCGGTCTCGATGCCGGTCTCAGTCTCAGCGCCGGTCTCAGTCTCAGCGTCAGTCTCAGTCTGAGCGTCGGTCTCGATGCCGGTCTTAGTCTCAGCACCGGTCTGCGTGTCGGTCTCAGTGCCCGATGCCACCGGTGGGCCCAGCAACAACATCAGTTGATCATCGGCAAGGCTCAAAAATTCGTCTGCCGCCAGGTAGACGTCGTCGCAATCACCAGAACCCTGTCCTTCATCGTTGCTAGCCATGTTTCCTACGATTAAATCTAGTCAATTAATTCTAGACCTAATAAAATGAATAATGACATAAAAGAGGCCTATTGTTTTGCAGGAATGTAGACTCCTTCCCGGTGCGGCAAATCCCGGGCACTCGATATGTCCTAGTTTGTAGCACAAGTCATGCCGAAATTCACAGAAAATTTTGGCATGACCTTTGCTAAAAAGTGGACAAATCGAGAACCTGAAATTTGCTAGAACGGAAATGAATCAACATTCCGGCAAAACATAGGCCACTCGGCTTCATTCCCTGGAAACAACAAAAGGCCACTTGGGCACAATCGAAACATGTGCAAACACAATTGAGGAATTTGCATATATCCTGACCACTTCAAATTTGCATGTCCTAGCGTTTGACACTACAAGAAAATCTACACAAATCTTGTGCTCTCTCAAACTCAATTCAAAAACCAAATATAGATTATATTTAGTTAACTACTGAACTAAACTTTACTCTAAACTAAACCCTACTGCCCTAATTAACATCTAGTTAAACAAACTCAATTCAAAAACTAAACCCTACTGAACTAATTAACATCAACATTATCTACTACTTAACATCTATTATTACCCTAACTAAAAAACATCAACATTATCTACTACTTAACATTAACATCTATTAACTAAAAAGGATGGGTGGGGGGGCTTATAGAGAGGGAGAGACGGTGGCGGGGAGGTGCTAGGCGACGGAGGTAGGGGCGGCGAGAGCGGGCTCGGGATCGGGAGGCGGCGGTCTTGGGCGGTCTCGGGGGCGGTGAGGTCGAGGGCGGCGGCGGTGAGGTCGAGGGAGGCGACGGTGAGGTCGAGGGCGGCCCCAGAGGCGGCGGCGGTGAGGCTGGGCAGCCTCGGGCGGCGGCGGTGAGGATGATTGCGGCGTCGACGCCGGCAGGAGACGGCGACGAAGTGGGGGCGACGGCGAAGTGGGGGAGACGGCGGCAAATTGGGGCGAGGGATTTGGGGGAGAAGTGATGGCCGAGGGGAAACCGTTTTTGGGTTAAGTCAAAAATAACGGTAGCGCGTTACAGAAAACGCACTATAGCTAATTTAGTTATAGCGCGTTTCAGCGAACGCGCTACTGCTACGTCTTCATCCTTTTTTCCCTTTTTTATTTATTTTTCTTTACATTTTATATTTTTCCTTTCTCCTTTTTCTATTTCTTTCATTTTCATTTACTTTTCTATTCGCTTTTCATTTTATTTTATTTTCGTTAGCAGTAGCGATTTACTCATAAACGCGCTGCTATAAGTATATTAGCGGTAGCGCGGTTTTTGGAAGATCGCTACTACTATGTGTAGCCCATCGGCTAAGTGGTTGGAATTTTAGTAGTAGCGAGTTTTCGGTGAGACGCGCTACTGATATATATATATGCATCTGCAGCGCGCTTATTTTGCACGCGCTACTGCTGTCTAGCAGTAGCGTGCTTTTTTAACAAGCACTACTGCTAAAGTTCTGTGTATAACGTTTTCCCTAGTAGTGTTATCCCATACGCAACAACCCCCTTACTCGGATTTATGCTTCTGTCACTCTAGCAACCCACTATAAGCGAATCATGAACGTATTGCAACACCCTACAGCGGGAATCTCTCACGTGTGCGCGGCACGGAAGGCACCATAGGACAACACCAAAATAAAACATACTCCCTCTGTAAACTAATATAAGAACGTTTAGATCACTACTTTAGTATTCTAAACGCTCTTATATTAGTTTACGGAGGGAGTACAGCTCAAACCAATCTATATCATCAATCAACCCAAAAGATAAAGAAAAACTACTCAAAACATCATAGGATGACAACACATCATTGGATCATAATATGTGGCATAAAGCACCATGTTCAAGTAGGGAATTACAGCGGGGTGCGGGAGAGTGGACCGCATAAAAGAGATGAGGATGGTGATGATGATGGTGATGTTGATGAAGACGATCACCGCGGCGATGGTTCCCCCGATGGCACTCCAGCACCAGCAAGAGAGAGGGGGAGCGGTTCTCCCCTTTGTGCTTCCTCCTCCATGGCCTCCCCCTTAGATGGGGAAAGGTTCTCCCTCTGCTCCTTGGCCTCCATGACGATGGTGACCCCTCCGGCTTCCTCCTCCATGGCCTCCGGTGATGTTGGCCCCCTCCGACAGGGTGCCAGAGAGGGCCTAGATTGTTTTTTCGTGGCTACGGAGGCTTACGGCGGCGGAACTCCCGATCTAGGTTTCTTTTCGAGGTTTTTTGTATTTATAGGAATTTTTGGTGTTGGTTTCACGTCAAGGGGGGCCACGAGGTGCCCACAAGGTCGGAGCACCCTCCCGGGGGGTAGGGCACGCCCCCCGACCTTGTGGAGGCCTCGTGGCTCTTCTGGCCCAAGTCTTT
Organism: Aegilops tauschii subsp. strangulata; assembly: GCF_002575655.3. Classification (NCBI taxonomy): domain Eukaryota; kingdom Viridiplantae; phylum Streptophyta; class Magnoliopsida; order Poales; family Poaceae; genus Aegilops; species Aegilops tauschii. The sequence goes on along the minus strand of NC_053036.3, from coordinate 433,047,022 downwards.
TGCTTTAGGGGCTTCTTTTGGTCCATAAAAATCACCATAAATTTTCAGGTCATTTGTACTCCGTTTGATATTCCTTGCGTGTGAAACTCAAAAATAAGGAAAAAAACAGAAACTGGCACTGGGCTCTAGGTTAATAGGTTAGTCCCAAAAATATATAAAATAACATATAAATGCATATAAAACATCCAAGATAGATAATATAATAGCATGAACACTTCATAAATTATTAATACGTTGGAGACGTATCATTATAAACGGGCGTCCTAGATTAGAATGAGGTCTATTTAAAACATGTCAAATTTATAATGAAATGGGCTTCGGTTTAAATGAAAATCACATGGTTTTATGTAGAAAAATCTAAGTTTTAATGAATATCGTTCAGTTTATTTAAATTTTTGTTCAACATGACTAGATATTTACAGCTAGCTTTAAACGGCTTCCCGCATTGTCTGGGGACTGATCCTCATCAGTGTGTGACGGATACAGTGCCTAATTCAGAGGTCAGCCTTCGTAGATATCCTAATCCTGCCGCGGGAGTAAGAAGATACGGTCAGAGGGCGCAGTCTCGTCCGCTTCTTCCCTGGCAGGCTCGGTTTAGCGTGCGAGGGCGCGTTTGAGAACGGGAGAAGCATCGGTCCCATCAATCAATCACGTAATAAGACTGCTCATAGTGGGGAGTAACATAAAGTAGTAACTTGCCGATGTTACTAGTAATGTTACTACCTCCATAGTGGGTAGTAACATATGAGTGGTATCATGAAAGAGTTCATTTATTAGGCTATAGACTCATTATGCCTTGAAATGTGTGATGTTACAGTAACTAGCTAAGTTACCACAAACCCCTCTCTCCTCATTAATTAGCTGCCACATAAGCAATCTTGTATTGAAATGTGTGATGTTACTAGTTAAGTTACTCCCATTGTGACTAGTCCAACTTACTTCTCCAGCCAAAGTCATAGGTAATCATAGCATCTGCCAGAGCTTATTTTTGGTTTGGGCTGGTTCAACAGCGGGACCCACCAAGAATAATACTCCTACTACAGGCTACAGCAGTATAGAGGCAGCAGCTTCCTCTCGCACGGTGTAGCTTCCGTCCCTGGCTGGCTCCTTGCATGGCATTTCCGCCAACCCAATCGAATCCAGCGCCCCCCATTCTCAGAACTCACTGGCCGGATTCGCTCGTACCGACGATGGCCGAGCAATCCTCCATGGCGGAGTAAGCAGCTAGTTCTTCTTCTGATCCCCCTTTGGACTCGATCGAATCCGCGTTTTGGGTTTGCGCCGCGGTTGCCGACTCTCTTCCGCTCATTTTTCTGCTCGATCTGTTACTCTGTTTTATTATTTCGTTCGCCTCTTCTTTGATCCCCGTATTTCAAGAACATTCTTTCTCCGATTTGGTCTGTTTGCTCTGTTGGTGCGTGTGGGTGGAGAGGCGGCGCTGAGAGAGAGTGCGTGTCGAGGGGCGCCCGGCATGGTTTCGCACCGGTTCTTGCAGATTCGGTGTGCCTCCGGTGGTGGCCACACCCGTCGGCCACCCCCGCCGTCCGTGGTTCTTCCCCGCAGCCCCGACTCCCTGCCCCACCGTCTCCGGCAAGATTCCGGTGGACTTTTTTTTTCTTCAGTTTTCATCTTCCCATCATCTCTGGCCCCGCTGGCGCTTATCCCAAGAGTCCCCTGCCCGGCGGCGCTCCTTCCAGTCGTCACCGGGCCACCAGCAGAGCATTAGCATTAGCGGAGGAACAAAAAAAATTTGAGACAAGGAGGAACAATTTTTATACACACATAAACATGTCTGCCGGCGCCGATTTCAATGATTTGTTAAGTCTTACACCATGTGGCCATGCCACTGAGAGAAGAAAGATGGAAAGAACCCATTCAGTAGAAGAAGTGCCCAAACCATATCCCCTGGAGCGCTAATTTCGTCTATTTTCTCAACTTCTTCTTCACATGCTTACATCGCGCTGGGCGAGCCTTTATCAAATTACTTTCACGGATCATCATTCCTAGACACTAGCTAGATCATGTACATCATCTAGTGATGAGAAATCGTCGTTGGCCACATGAAAGAGAAAAGAATGAAGAAAAGATAGGCTTCCACTTGGGGCAGAGTTGATTGGGGGATTAACTTTAGGGAATCTTCTAGAAAATGAAAGCAATAACATAAAGAAGTACTACCTCCGTCTTGATTTACTGGTCCACTTAATATTTTATGCCAAATTTTGATCATAGATTTAATTAACAAAATGTTAATACATATCACAAAAAATAGTATCATTGAAAACTACTCTCTCCATTCGGTAAAAAATGTACATATAATTTCTTTAGAGGATATTATGGAGTGGAGTAAAAAATGCATTGAGAAGATGCAAGTCATCATCTTTCTTCTCTTTAATTACCTAATCCCAATGAGTTAAGGCTAGTCATAATGAAGAGTAATTTAGATCACGCATACCATGGGCCGCTGGCTGTTTTCTGGACGAGATTGCCCCTGTGGCCCTGCGCAGCATCGATGGAATCAGCTGATGGTAATAAATGTGTATGCAACCTGATTGGCTCTCCTCCCTTCTCGCCTCGTTCCCAGCGTTGCATGCCGATGTCTCTCTCTTTCTCCAGCTGCGCTGCATGCGAATTTTTGTTCATGCTAGCAAAATTTCACTTCCCTCCTAAACCGAAACAGGGCGCCATGGAGTAGCTTCAAAAATTGGCTGCGGAAATTTAACTTATCGCCACAGATTTGGGATTCCCTCCGAAACTGACAAACCCACTTATCCTCATGAACAGACCAACCTGCACACTTATCCTCTGTCTCACCACACTTCTCTTGCTCGCCACGAGCATGCATGAATCACCGTCCTCCGCGAGTGCATGGCTGTCCAACGCGAGCGCCAGACCTCGCGTACACCTGGACGACGCCGTCGCCTTTCTTTCTCCCCTTGGCCGCCTACCACGAGCACGCTGTCCTCTACGAGCTTGATGTCCTCGGCGTGCGTGCAGACCGGCGAGAGGACACCACCGGCCATGAGCACACCGTCATCTGCGGGGACGTTGTGCTCTGCGTGCACACTGTCCGTTGTGAGGATGCCACCAGCCGCGAGCATGTCGTCCTTGGTGTGCACGCACCGCCAAGAGGACACCATCAGACGCGAGCACGCCATGGTCCGCAAGGTCGCCGTCCGCTGTGAGGATGCCACCGGCCACGAGCATGTCATCCTCGGCGTGCACGCCGACCGCCGAGAGGACGCCACCAGCCGTGAGCATGTCGTCATCCGCGAGGACGCCGTGGTCCACGAGCTCGCCGTCGTCTGCATGCACGCCGTCCACTATGAGGTCGCCACTGGCCACGAGCACGCCTCCGTACATGAGGAGGAGCTCTCGTTCCATCTTCCCCACGGTTGTTCTCTTCACGAGCACAGCGGTCTTCTCTCTCCCTCGCAACAAATGGAATAGAGAGACGAGGAGATGCGGTGGGACGACGGAGCACAGCAGCCGAAGAAGTGGAGGGGCAAAGTTGGAAAGAAGCGGTGAAAAAGCCTTACGCGCAGAGCATTGCGGGAAAAACGGGAAAAAGTTAAACGCAAACTAAAAAGGACCGGAGGGAGTATGTCATAGGTGGTTGTGTTAATTAGCTTGTAGACCCATTTTGTTTTGGGAAGTGTTATGTGATTGTAACATATTAGGTTACTCCAAACACCTCTCTCCTCTTTAACTCATGCCAAATAAGCAAACTTATCTTAGGGTGTGCTATGTTACTACTCCTACCTAAGTTACTACCACTATGACCAGGCTAAGTGCATGTAGAAATTAAGGAGACCATGTGTAGAATGTTATTGGTCTTGATTACCATGTGATAAGAGAAATGTATTTTTTTCTACTTTAAAGTGCATTGGAAAGATAGAAATACATTCTTTTGTGGACAAATTTTAAAGTCAAACGTACACTTCACCGAATGGACGGAGTATGTTGAGTTCTTTGTTACCCCCTCCTTTCATCTATATAGGGCCTAATGCGTTTTTCGAGACTAACTTTGACCAAATGTTAGAGAAATAGTATATGACATGCAAGTTACACAAAGCATACCGTCAAATTCGCATGTGAAAGGAGCTTCTAGTGATACAATTTTCACATTATACATCTCATGTACTATTGATCTTATCGACAGTCAAAGACGGTTTTGAAAAATGCATTAGGCCCTATATAGATGGAAGGAGGGACTATATACTGTTTCTCTTTAGTTGTTAGGAGCTGTGTAGATGGTAAACTCAAAATAATAACATGACTACTCCGTATCTTACTTGTTGGGGCTAGACAACATAAATGTGATACACAAATTCACTGACACGGCAAATATGTACACTAAATAACCTCTTTCATTTGAGTGAACTTTGAGGATAGTTTTAACCAACAAGTAAGCAGTGGGATAACACAAACAACATGCACATATGACATGAAATTTAATGTGGAAAAACCCTTTTCAACTTGAGTTGTAAAAAACCACGATTGTGGACCGACCCGTCCACATAACTTCACCATAAGAATGGGGAGTACTCTCTAAAACATCTAAAGAGATTTACAACACACTCTCCACATTGTCAACTGGGAACAACAATAACAATCACAAGACGCAAGATTTCAGCAAAACAGAGTTTACACAACTTCTCTACCCTTCTGTAGTACAAACAACTCTCAAATCACACAACCAAACATCTCCAAATTTGGCAGACAAATAGACACACAAGTTCCTGAAGCCATCGCCAGCATGTTCGGGGCACACCGCCCTGTCTATGCCACGCCCATGAAGAACATACGCGCTGCCCAGGCGGCAGCAGACTAGCTGGACCACCTCGAGGGCGACGAGCGTCGCTACATGACCGAGCGCGTCCAACAGCTCATTGACACGGCTGCCACGCAGCAAGAAGCCGGCTGCCGCGCCGAAAGACCCGAACAGCGGGTTGAGAACCCGCCCCCTTGCCGAGAGCAAGGCGCGACCTTTCGGACGCCGACTGGTGGCGTCCGTGACGAGCGTGACAAGCAGCCGGCCGCAAGCCGCAGTCGGACACACGTCACCATCGAGCACGACCGAGACGGTCGCCCTCGTGCAGTGAAACAACGGGATGACTGTCCGCCTCCCCCCTCATCTCGGAGGGAGAGGCGTGCTTCCCCGCCGCCTGTTGACCACCCAACTCTCGGCGACCAGCTGGGCCGCCGAGAAGGAATTGGAGAGAATGATGCTCGCCACCGGATCAACCGTCTCAATCGATCCGTGGCGCTAGAAGAAGAAGACGCGTTGGGTCTGCCTTGTTCCGGCCCCCGCATCCGCGAAGAGCCCTTTTCCAAAGGGTTCACGCTTCCACGAGATACGCCCAAGTAAAACGGCTCTGTGAAGCCGGAGGACTGGCTAGTCGACTGCTCCACGGCCGTCAGCATAGCGAACGGCAACAAGCGCGTTGCCGTAAAGTATGTCTCGCTCATGCTCCAGGGCACGGCCCGGACGTGGCTGAACAGCCTGAAGCCCCGCAACATCAACAACTGGGTAGATTTCACAGAGGTCTTCGTCCGCAACTTCACCAGTACCTACAAGCGGCCTCCCAAGCCATGCCAGCTCTCGCTATGCGTTCAAGGCCCCAACGAGTCCACCCGCGACTACCTGACGCGGTGGGCTGAACTGCGCAACTCCTGCGAAGGGGTGCATGAGGTCCAAGCTATCAAGTACTTCACTGCCGGGTGCCGAGAGGGCACCTTACTCAAGCACCGACTCCTCTCCGACGAGCCGGCCACACTCGACGAACTGCTGATCACAGCAGACAAGTACGCCACTGCCGACTCTTCCATGAAGTCGGAGCTCCGGGTGGACGCTTCTGGGAAGGTGCTCCCTCCAGCTCCTCGAACGCCGGCTGGAGACAACAGTCGGTGCCAGCAGCCGAACGACAACAAGCGCAAAGCCCCCCAGCCGGCTTCCACCAGCCGACAGGTGGCGGCAGTTGAAGATCAGCAACCTGAAGGGCAGCCACCCCCCAAGCGTCAGAAAGGCGGCAAGCCGGCCTGGTTGCCCGCTTTCTCCTTTGAGCAGACCCTTGATGCCCCCTGCAAATTCCACAGCGGTGCGAAGCCGTCCAACCATACAACTCGAAAGTGCCACTAGCTTGTCCGCATCGCCAAGGGAGAAGGACTGCCTCCTCCGCCTGCTGGCCCGCCAGCTCCGCCTCCTCAGCAGTCGGCCAAGTCCAAGATGATTACCCCGAAGAGCATGGTGCCTATGTGGTCTTTACCAGTATGCCCAGCGACAGGCACAGCCGGCACTAGCAGCACCGAGAAGTGAACGTCGTTGCTACGGCGGCCCCAGAGTTCATGCACTGGTCCGAGAGGCCAATCAGCTGGAGCCGAGCTGACCACCCGGAAGTGATGCCTTCCCCAGGTTCCTATGCCATGTTGTTGGATGCAACCCTTGCAACGGAGAGGCGAGCTGCTCGTTTCTCCCGGATTCTGATAGATGGCGGTAGCAGCATCAACATCCCTTTTCATGACACCATGGAGAAGTTGAAGATCAAAGAGAAGCAGTTGCTGCCCAGTCGGACTGTGTTTCATGGCATTGTGCCTGGCTTGTCCTGCTCACCAATCGGCAAAGTCAAGATAGATGTTCTCTTCGAAGACAAGGATCATTTCTGCCGAGAAGCGATTTGGTTTGAGGTGGTTGACCTAGAGAGTCCTTACCATGTTCTCCTAGGCCGACCTGCTCTAGCCAAATTTATGGCGGTGCCTCATTACGCCTACCTCAAGGTGAAGATGCCAGGAACCAAGGGCATTATCACGATGAATGGAGACTATGAGAAGTCGTCCGCCTGTGCTGCAGCCAGCAGCCGGCTGGCCGAGTCCCTCATGATTGCGGCTGAGAAGAAGCTCCTGGACCGGGTGGTGGGCATGGCCGGCAAGCAGCTGGACCTGTCACCAGAGCCCAAAGAGTCAGAGACCGAGGGCTCCTTCAAGACGGCCAAAGAAACAAAGAAGATCCCCTTGGACCCTGAGCACCTGGAGAGGCACGCTATCATAGGTGCCAACCTTGATAGCAAATAGGAAAGCGAGCTCGTCGATTTCCTCCGTGAGAATCGGGACATCTTTGCATGGTCTCCCAAAGACATGCCGGGTGTTCCGACGGATTTCGCCGAGCACAAGCTACACGTCAGAGCAGACGCCAAACCAGTCAGACAGCCCCTTTGCCGACTGTCGGAGGAGAAGAGAAGAGTTGTTGGTGAAGAGATCGCCCGCCTGTTGGCAGCCGGCTTTATTATGGAAGTATTTTTCCCAGAACGGCTTGCCAACCCAGTCCTAGTGCTGAAGAAGAACAAGAAGTGGCGCATGTGCATTGATTACACCAGTCTCAACAAAGCCTGCCCCAAGGATCTGTTTGCCTTGCCACGAATTGATCAAGTGATAGACTCCACAGCCGGATGCGAGCTGTTGAGTTTCTTGGATGCCTACTCAGGTTACCACCAGATCAAGTTGAACCCGGTAGACCGCCTGAAGACCGCCTTCATCACACCATTCAGAGCCTTCTGCTACCTGACCATGACATTCGGCCTGAGAAATGCCGGTGCCAAGTTTCAGCGTTGCATGCAGAAGTGCCTCCTCAAACAGCTCGGCAGAAATGCCCACGTCTATGTAGATGATATTATGGTGAAGACGGAAAAGCGAGGTACCCTTTTGGAAGATCTCAAGGAAACTTTTGAAAACCTGCGCCGGTTTCAGATCAAGCTCAACCCAGAGAAATGCGTCTTTGGAGTACCAGCCGGCCAGCTTCTTGGCTTCCTGGTCTCAGAGCGCGGCATAGAGTGCAACCCTGTGAAGATCAAGGCCATCAAGAGGATGAAGAAACCCACCCGACTGAGAGACATCCAGAAGTTCACTGGCTGTTTGGCATCCATCAGCCGTTTCATCAGTCGGCTGGGCGAGAAGGCTCTTCCCCTGTACCAGCTCATGAAGAAGATCACTCATTTTGAGTGAAATGACAAGGCGGATGAAGCTTTTCTCCAGTTAAAGAAAATGTTGACCATGCCGCCTGTCCGGGCGGCTCCGACTCCTAAAGAGCCCATGTACCTCTACATCGCCGCCACCAGCCGGGTGGTTAGCACAATCATTGTGGTAGAGCGCCCAGAAGACGGAAGAGCACAACCAGTCCAAAGGCCTGTGTATTATTTGAGCGAGGTGTTGTCAACATCGAATCAGAACTACCCTCACTAACAGAAGATGTGCTACGGCGTGCACTTTGCCGCCAAGAAGCTGAATCCATACTTTCAAGAGCACCAGATCACGGTTGTCTGCACTGCCCCACTTGCCGAGATCATTGGCAGCAAAGATGCATCTGGCCGAGTGGCCAAATGGGCCATCGAGTTGGGCCCCTACACCATCTTCTACCAGCCGCGCACCGCCATCAAGTCCCAAGAACTCGCCGACTTCCTTGTCGATTGGGCCGAGACCCAGTTGAAGGAAATATGCCCTAGAGGCAATAATAAAGTTGTTATTTATATTTCCTTATATCATGATAAATGTTTATTATTCATGCTAGAATTGTATTAACCGAAAACTTAGTACATGTGTGAATACATAGACAAACAGAGTGTCACTAGTATGCCTCTACTTGACTAGCTCGTTCAATCAAAGATGGTTAAGTTTCCTAGCCATAGACATGAGTTGTCATTTGATTAACGGGATCACATCATTAGAGAATGATGTGATTGACTTGACCCATTCCGTTAGCTTAGCATTTGATCGTTTAGTATATTGCTATTGCTTTCTTCATGACTTATACATGTTCCTATGACTATGAGATTATGCAACTCCCGAATACCGGAGGAACACTTTGTGTGCTACCAAACGTCACAACGTAACTGGGTGATTATAAAGGTGCTCTACAGGTGTCTCCGAAGGTGTTTGTTGGGTTGGCATAGATCAAGATTAGGATTTGTCACTCCGATTGTCGGAGAGGTATCTCTGGGCCCTCTCGGTAATGCACATCACTATAAGCCTTGCAAGCAATGCAACTAACGAGTTAGTTGCGGGATGATGTATTACGGAACGAGTAAAGAGACTTGCCGGTAACGAGATTGAACTAGGTATTGAGATACCGACGATCGAATCTTGGGCAAGTAACATACCGATGACAAAGGGAACAACGTATGTTGTTATGCGGTTTGACCGATAAAGATCTTCGTAGAATATGTAGGAGCCAATATGAGCATCTAGGTTCCGCTGTTGGTTATTGACCGGAGATGAGTATCGGTCATGTCTACATAGTTCTCGAACCCGTAGGGTCCGCACGCTTAACGTTCGGTGACGATCGGTATTATGAGTTTATGTGTTTTGATGTACCGAAGATCGTACGGAGTCCCGGATGAGATCAGGGACATTACATGGAGTCTCGAAATGTTCGAGACGTAAAGATCGATATATTGGAAGGCTATATTCGGACATCAGAGAGGTTCTGAGTGGTTCGAGTATTTATCGGAGTACCGGAGAGTTACGGGAATTCGCCGGGGAGTATATGGGCCTTATTGGGCTTTAGGGGAGAGAAAGGGGCTGCCTAGGGCAGGCCGCGCTCCCCCGCCCAAGGCCTAGTCCGAATTGGACTAGGGGAGGGGCGGTGCCCCCTCCTTCCTTCTCTTCTCCCTTCCCCTTCCTTCTCTCCTACTCCTACTACTTGGAAGGGGGGGGGGAATCCTACTCCTAGTGGGAGTAGGACTCCCCAGGGCGCGCCATAGTAGAGGGTCGGCCCTCCCCCTCCTCCACTCCTTTATATACGGGGAGGGGGGCACCCCATGGACACACAAGTTGATCAGTTGATCTTTTAGCCGTGTGCGGTGCCCCCTCCACCATAATCCACCTCAGTCATATCATAGTGGTGCTTAGGTGAAGCCCTGCGTCGGTAGCATCATCATCACCGTCATCACGCCATCGTGCTGACGGAACTCTCCCTTGAAGCTCTGCTAGATTGTGAGTTCGTGGGACGTCACCGAGCTGAACGTGTGCTGAACTCGGAGGTGTCGTGTGTTCGGTACTTGGATCGGTCAGATCGTGAAGACGTACGACTACATCAACCGTGTTGTCATAACGCTTCCGCTTACGGTCTACGAGGGTACGTAGACAACACTCTCCCCCTCGTTGCTATGCATCACCATGATCTTGCATGTGCGTAGGATTTTTTTTAAATTACTACGTTCCCCAACAGTGGCATCCGAGCCAGGTTTATGCATAAATGTTATATGCATGAGTAGAACACAAGTGAGTTGTGGGCGATACAAGTCATGCTACTTACAGCATGTCACATTTTGATTCGGCGGTATTGTTGGATGAAGCGGCCCGGACCAACATTACGCGTACGCTTACGCGAGACTGGTTCTACCGACGTGCTTAGCACACAGGTGGCTGGCGGGTGCCAGTTTCTCCAACTTTAGTTGAATCGAGTGTGGTTGCGCCCGGTCCTTGTGAAGGTTAAAACATCACATACTTGACGAAATATCGTTGTGGTTTTGATGCGTAGGTAAGAACGGTTCTTGCTCAGCATGTAGCAGCCACGTAAAACTTGCAACAACAAAGTAGAGGACGTCTAACTTGTTTTTGCAGGGCATGTTGTGATGTGATATGGTCAAGACATGATGCTAAATTTAATTGTATGAGATGATCATGTTTTTGTAACCGAGTTATCGGCAACTGGCAGGAGCCATATGGTTGTCGCTTTATTGTATGAAATGCAATCGCCATGTAATTGCTTTACTTTATCACTAAGCGGTAGCGATAGTCGTAGAAGCAATAGTTGGCGAGATGACAATGATGCTACGATGGAGATCAAGGTGTCGCGCTGGTGGCGATGGTGATCATGACGGTGCTTTGGAGATGGAGATCAAAGGCACAAGATGATGATGGCCATATCATATCACTTATATTGATTGCATGTGATGTTTATCTTTTATGCATATTATTTTGCTTAGTTCGACGGTAGCATTATAAGATGATCTCTCACTAAATTTCAAGGTATAAGTGTTCTCCCTGAGTATGCACCGTTGCGACAGTTCATCGTGCTGAGACACCACGTGATGATCGGGTGTGATAAGCTCTACATTCAGATACAACGGGTGCAAGCCAGTTTTGCACACACGGAATACTCGGGTTAAACTTGACGAGCCTAGCATATGCAGATATGGCCTCAGAACACTGGAGACCGAAAGGTCGAGCGTTAATCATATAGAAGATATGATCAACATAGTGATGTTTACCATTGAAAACTACTCCATCTCACGTTATGATCGGACATGGTTTAGTTGATATGGACCACGTGATCACTTAGATGATTAGAGGGATGTCTATCTAAGTGGGAGTTCTTAAGTAATATGATTAATTGAACTTTAATTTATCATCAACTTAGTATTAGCATATCTATGTTGTAGATCAATAGCTCGCGTTTAGCTCCCCTATTTTATTTTGATATGTTCCTAGAGAAAACTAAGTTGAAAGATGTTAGTAGCAATGATGCGTATTGGATCCGTGATCTAAGGATTATCCTCATTGCTGCACAGAAGAATTATTTCCTTGATGCACCGCTAGGTGACAGACCGATTGCAGGAGCAAATGCAGACGTTATGAACGTTTGGCAAGCTCGATATGATGACTACTTGATAGTTTAGTGCACCATGCTTTACGGCTTAGAATCGGGGCTTGAAAGACGTTTTTTGAAATGCCACGGAGCATATGAGATGTTCCAAGAGTTGAAATTAGTATTTCAGACTCATGCCCATGTCGAAAGGTGTGAGACCTTTGACAAGTACTTTGCCTACAAGATGGAGGAGAATAGCTCAGCTAGTGAGCATGTGCTCAGAATGTCTGAGTACTACAACCACTTGAATCAAGTGGGAGTTAATCTTCCAGATAAGATAGTGATTGACAGAGTTCTCTAGTCACTATCACCAAGTTACTAGAACTTCATGATGAACTATAATATGCAAGGGATAACGAAAACGATTCCCAAGCTCTTCGTGATGCTGAAATCAACGAAGGTAGAAATCAAGAAAAGCATCAAGTGTTGATGGTTGACAACACCACTAGTTTCAAGAAAAGGGCAAAGGGAAGAAGGGGAACTTCAAAAAGAACGGCAAGCAAGTTGCTGCTCCCGTGAAGAAGCCCAAAGCTAGACCCAAGCCTGAAACTGAGTGCTTCTACTACAAAGGAAATGGTCACTGGAAGTGGAACTGCCCTAGATACTTGGTGGATAAGAAGGATGGCAAAGTGAACAAAGGTATATTGGATACACATGTTATTGATGTGTACTTTACTAGTGTTTGTAGCAACCCCTCGGCATTTGATACTGGTTCAGTTGCTAAGAGTAGTAACTCGAAACGGGAGTTGCAGAATGAACAGAAACTAGTTAAGGGCGAGGTGACGATGTGTGTTTTAAGTAGTTCCAAGATTGATATGATCATCATCGCAACTCCCTATACTTTCGGGATTAGTGTTGAACCTAAATAAGTGTTATCTGGTGTTTGCGTTGAGCATGAATATGATTTTATCATGTTTATTGCAATACGGTTATTCATTTAAATTAAAGAATAATTGTTGTTCTGTTTACATGAATAAAACCTTCTATGGTCATACACCCAGTGAAAATGGTTTGTTGGATCTCGATCGTAGTGATACACATATTCATAATATTGAAGCCAAAAGATGCAAAGTTAATAATGATAGTGCAACTTATTTGTGGCACTGCCGTTTATGTCATATTGGTGTAAAGCGCATGAAGAAACTCCATACTGATGGGATTTTGGAATCACTTGATGCTTGCGAACCATGCCTTATGGGCAAGATGACTAAGTCTTCGTTCTCCGGAACAACGGAGCGAGCAACTCACTTATTGGAAATAATACATACTGATGTATGCGATCCGATGAGTGTTGAGACTCACGGTGGGTATCGTTATTTTCTGATCTTCACAGATGATTTGAGCAGATATGGGTATATCTACTTGATGAAACATAAGTCTGAAACATTTGAAAAGTTCATATAATTTCAGAGTGAAGTGGAAAATCATCGTAACAAGAAAATAAAGTTTCTACGATCTGATCGTGGAGGAGAATATTTGAGTTACGAGTTTGGACTTCATTTGAAACCATGCGGAATAGTTTCGCAACTCACGCCACCAGGAACACCACAGCGTAATGGCGTGTCCGAACATCGTAACCGTACTTTATTAGATATGGTGCAATCTATGATGTCTCTTACCGATTTACCACTATTGTTTTGGGGTTATGCATTAGAGACAGCTGCATTCACGTTAAATAGGGCACCATCTAAATCCGTTGAGACGACACCATATGAACTGTGGTTTGGCAAGAAACCAAAGTTGTCGTTTCTTAAAGTTTGGGGCTGCGATGCTTATGTGAAAAAGTTTCATCCTGATAAGCTCAAACCCAAATCGGAGAAATGTGTCTTCATAGGATACCCAAAGGAGACAGTTGGGTACACCTTCTATCACAGATCCGAAGGCAAGACATTGGTTGCTAAGAATGGATCCTTTCTGGAGAAGGAGTTTCTCTCGAAAGAAGTGAGTTGGAGGAAAGTAGAACTTGATGAGGTAACCGTACCTGCTCCCTTATTGGAAAGTAGTTCATCACAGAAATATGTTCCTGTGACTCCTACACCAATTAGTGAGGAAGCTAATGATGATGATCATGTAACTTCATATCAAATTACTACCGAACCTCGTAGGTCAACCAGAGTGAGATCCGCACCAGAGTGGTATGGTAATCCTGTTCTGGAGGTCATGTTACTTGACCATGACGAACCTACGAACTATGAGGAAGCGATGATGAGCCCGGATTCCGCGAAATGGCTTGAGGCCATGAAATCTGAGATGGGATCCATGTATGCGAACAAAGTGTGGACTTTGGTTGACTTGCCCAATGATGGGCAAGCCATAGAAAATAAATGGATCTTCAAGAGGAAGACAGACGCTGATAGTAGTGTTACTATCTACAAAGCTAGACTTGTCGAAAAAGGTTTTGACAAAGTTCAAGGTGTTGACTATGATGAGATTTTCTCACTCGTAGCGATGCTTAAGTCTGTCCGAATCATGTTAGCAAATTGCCACATTTTATGAAATCTGGCAAATGGATGTCAAAACTACATTCCTTAATGAATTTCTTAAAGAAGAGTCGTATATGATGCAACCAGAAGGTTTTGTCGATCCTAAAGGTGCTAACAAAATGTACAAGCTCCACCGATCCATCTATGGACTGGTGCAAGCATCTCGGAGTTGGAATATACGCTTTGATGAGTTGATCAGAGCATATAGTTTTATACAGACTTGCGATGAAGCCTGTATTTACAAGAAAGTGAGTGGGAGCACTACAACATTTCTGATAAATATATGTGAATGACATATTGTTGATCGGAAATAATGTAGAATTTTTTGGAAAGCATAAAGGAGTTTTTGAAAGAAAGACCTTGGTGAAGCTGCTTACATATTGAGCATCAAGATCTATAGAGATAGATCAAGATGCTTGATAAAAATTTTCAATGAGTACATACCTTGACAAGATTTTGTAGTTCAAAATGGAACAGTCAAAGAAAGAGTTCTTGCCTATGTTACAAGGTGTGAAATTGAGTAAGACTCAAAGCCCGACCACGACAGAAGATAGAAAGAGAATGAAAGTCATTCCCTATGCCTCAGCCATATGTTCTATAAAGTATGCCATGCTGTGTACCAGATCTATTGTATACCCTACACTGAGTTTGGCAAGGGAGTACAATAGTGATCTAGGAGTAGATCACTAGACAGCGGTCAAAATTATCCTTAGTGGAATAAGGATATGTTTCTCGATTATGGAGGTGACAAAAGGTTCGTCGTAAAGGGTTACGTCGATGCAAGCTTTGACACCGATCTGGATGACTTTAAGTCACAATCCAGATACATATTGAAAGTGGGAGCAATTAGCTAAAGTAGCTCCATGCAGAGCATTGTAGACATAGAAATTTGCAAAATACATACGGATCTGAATTTGACAGACCCGTTGACTAAACTTCTCTCACAAGCAAAACATGATCATACCTTAGTACTCTTTGAGTGTTAATCACATGGCGATGTGAACTAGATTACTGACTCTAGTAAACCCTTTGAGTGGTGGTCACATGGCGATGTGAACTATGGGTGTTAATCACATGGTGATGTGCACTATTCGTGTTAAATCACATGGAGATGTAAACTAGATTATTGACTCTAGTGCAAGTGGGTGACAGCCCCTAGAGGCAATAATAAAGTTGTTATTTATATTTCCTTATCTCATGATAAATGTTATATTATTCACGCTAGAATTGTATTAACCGGAAACTTAGTACATGTGTGAATACATAGACAAACAGAGTGTCACTAGTATGCCTCTACTTGACTAGCTCGTTCAATCAAAGATGGTCAAGTTTCCTAGCCATCGACATGAGTTGTCATTTGATTAACGGGGTCACATCATTAGAGAATGATGTGATTGACTTGACCCATTCCGTTAGCTTAGCATTTGATCGTTTAGTATATTGCTATTTCTTTGTTCATGACTTATACATGTTCCTATGACTATGAGATTATGCAACTCCCGAATACCGGAGGAACACTTTGTGTGCTACCAAACGTCACAACGTAACTGGGTGATTATAAAGGTGCTCTACAGGTGTCTCCGAGGTGTTTGTTGGGTTGGCATAGATCAAGATTAGGATTTGTCACTCCGATTGTCGGAGAGGTATCTCTGGGCCCTCTCGGCAATGCACATCACTATAAGCCTTGCAAGCAATGCAACTAATGAGTTAGTTGCGGGATGATGTATTACGGAATGAGTAAAGAGACTTGCCGGTAACAAGATTGAACTAGGTATTGAGATACCGACAATCGAATCTCGGGCAAGTAACATACCGATGACAAAGGGAACAACGTATGTTGTTATGCGGTTTGACCGATAAAGATCTTCGTAGAATATGTAGGAGCCAATATGAGAATCCAGGTTCCGCTGTTGGTTATTGACCGGAGATGAGTCTCGGTCATGTCTACATAGTTCTCGAACCCGTAGGGTCCGCACGCTTAATGTTCGGTGACGATCGGTATTATGAGTTTATGTGTTTTGATGTATCGATGGTTGTTCGGAGTCCCGGATGAGATTAGGGACATGGCGAGGAGTCTCGAAATGTTTGAGACGTAAAGATCGATATATTGGAAGGCTATATTCGGACATCGGAAAGGTTGTGAGTGGCTCGGGTATTTATCGGAGTATCTGAGAGTTACGGGAATTCGTTGGGGAGTATATGGGCCTTATTGGGCTTTAGGGGAGAGAGAGAGGTGCTGCCTAGGGCAGGCCGCGCGTCCCCCAAGGCCTAGTCCGAATTGGACTAGGGGGAGGGGCGGCGCCCCCTCCTTCCTTCTCTTCTCTCTTCCCCTTCCTTCTCTCCTACTCCTACTACTTGGAAGGGGGGAATCCTACTCCCGGTGGGAGTAGGACTCCCCAGGGCGCGTGATGTCTACTACGCAACCTTCTTCTTGTAGATGTTGTTGGGCCTCCAAGTGCAGAGGTTTGTAGGACAGTAGCAAATTTCCCTCAAGTGGATGACCTATGGTTTATCAATCCGTGGGAGGCGTAGGATGAAGATGGTCTCTCTCAAGCAACCCTACAACCAAATAACAAAGAGTCTCTTGTGTCCCCAACACACCCAATACAATGATAAATTGTATAGGTGCATTAGTTCGGCGAAGAGATGGTGATACAAGTGCAATATGGATAGTAGATATAGGTATTTGTAAACTGAAAATATAAAAACAGCAAGGTAACTAAAGATAAAAGTGAGCACAAACGGTATTGCAATGCGTTGAAACAAGGCCTAGGGTTCATACTTTCACTAGTGCAAGTTCTCTCAACAATAATAACATAATTGGATCATATAACTATCCCTCAACATGCAACAAAGAGTCACTCCAAAGTCACTAATAGCGAAGAACAAACGAAGAGATTATTATGGGGTACGAAACCACCTCAAAGTTATCCTTTCTGATCAATCTATTCAAGAGTCCGTAGTAAAATAACACGAAGCTATTCTTTCCGTTCAATCTATCATAGAGTTCGTACTAGAAGAACACATTAAGACACAAATCAACCAAAACCCTAATGTCACCTAGATACTCCAATGTCACCTCAAGTATCCGTGGGTATGATTATACGATATGCATCACACAATCTCAGATTCATCCATTCAAACCAACACAAAGTACTTCAAAGAGTGCCCCAAAGTTTCTACCGGAGAGTCAAGACGAAAACGTGTGCCAACCCCTATGCATAGGTTCATGGGCGGAACCCGCAAGTTGATCACCAAAACATACATCAAGTGAATCAATAGAATACCCCATTGCCACCACGGGTATCCCACGCAAGAAATACATCAAGTGTTCTCAAATCCTTAAAGACTCAATCCGATAAGATAACTTCCAAGGAAAAACTCAATCCATTACAAGAGAGTAGAGGGGGAGAAACATCATAAGATCCAACTATAATAGCAAAGCTCGCGATACATCAAGATCGTATCACCTCAAGATCACGAGAGAGAGAGAGAGATCAAACACATAGCTACTGGTACATACCCTCAGCCCCGAGGGTGAACTACTCCCTCCTCATCATGGAGATCGCCGAGATGATGAAGATGGCCACCGATGAGGGACCCCCCTACGGCAGGGTGCCGGAACAGGGTCCCGATTGGTTTTTGGTTGCTACAGAGGCTTGCGGCGGCGGAACTCCCGATCTCTTCTGTTCTACTATGGTTTTAGGGTATATGGAGATATATAGGCGAAAGAAGTCGGTAAGGGGAGCCACGAGGGTGGAGGGCGCGCCCAGGGGGTGGGCGCGCCCCCTGCCTCGTGCCCTCCTCGTTTTATCCCCTGACGTGCACTCCAAGTCTCCTGTATTGCTTTCTTTCCAAAAATAAATTTTCCGAAGGTTTCATTCAGTTTGGACTCCGTTTGATATTCCTTTTTTGCGAAACACTGAAACAAGGGAAAAACAGAAACTGGCACTGGGCTCTGGGTCAATAGGTTAGCCGCAAAAGTAATATAAAAGTGCATAATAAAGCCCATAAACATCCAAGATGGATAATATAATAGCATGAATACTTCATAAATTATAGATACGTTGGAGACGTATTAGCGCGCCATAGTAGAGGGCCGGCCCTCCTCCTCCTCCACTCCTTTATATACGGGGGAGGGGGGCACCCCATGGACACACAAGTTGATCAGTTGATCTTTTAGCCGTGTGCGGTGCCCCCCTCCACCATAATCCACCTCGGTCATATCATAGCGGTGCTTAGGCGAAGCCCTGCGTCGGTAGCATCATCATCACTGTTATCATGCTGTCGTGCTGACGGAACTCTCCCTCGAAGCTCTGCTGGATCGTGAGTTCGTGGGACGTCACCGAGCTGAACGTGTGCTGAACTCGGAGGTGCCGTGTGTTTGGTACTTGGATCGGTCGGATCGTGAAGACGTACGACTACATCAATCGCGTTGTCATAACGCTTCCGCTTACGGTCTACGAGGGTACGTAGACAACACTGTCCCCCTCGTTGCTATGCATCACCATGATCTTGCATGTGCGTAGGAATTTTTTTGAAATTACTACGCTCCCCAACACCAGTACCTACCGCCAGCTCCGGACTCCACTCATTGGCGAATGCACTTTGATGGCTCGATGATGCGCTCCGGTTTGGGAGCCGGCGTTGTTCTCACCTCTCCCAAAGGCGACAAGCTCAGATACACATTGCAAATTCACTTTGCCGCCTCCAATAATGTAGCCGAATATGAAGCACTAATACACGGCCTCCGGTTGGCCAAAGAGATCGGCATCCGCCGGGTCCTGTACTACGACGACTCCGACTTGGTGGTCCAGCAGTCGTCTGGCGACTGGGACACCAAGGATGCAAACATGGCGAGCTACCGCTTCCTCGTCCAGCAGCTCAGCGTATACTTCGAAGGGTGTGAGTTTCTCCATGTGCCACGAAACGACAACGAGCAGGCAGACGCCTTGGCACGGATCGGATCCACCCGTCAAGCAATACCAGCCGGCGTTTCCCTTCAGTGCCTCCGCAAGCCGTCAACGAGTTCGAAGCAAAAACAGAGATGAAAATAATTTTGAGAGGTATGCTTTCATTGTCAACATAATGACCAAGAGTTCCCAATATCTTCCATACTACATACATTATAGGCGGTTCCCAAACAGAAAGGTAAAGATTTTACTCCCCCTCCACCAACAATCATCAATCCATGGCTTGCCCGAAACAACGGGTGCCTCCAACTAACATCAATTCTGGGGGAGTTTTGTTTGCAATTAGTTTTGATTTGATTTCGATCTTTGGATCATGGGACTGGGCATCCCAGTTACCAGCCATTTTTCTCGTGAATGATGAGCGGAGTCCACTCATCGTGAGAATAACCCACCTAGCATGGAAGATACTGATAACCCCTAGTCGCTACATGAGCGATTCGGGCATACAAAACAGATTATATTATTTCAAGGTTTAGAGTTTGGCACATGCAAATTTACTTGGAACGGCAGGTAAATACCGCATATAGGTAGATATGGTGGACACTCATGAAAGAAACTTGGTTTAAGGAATTTGGATGCACAAGCAGTATTCCCGCTTAGTACAGATATTTTGGCTAGCAAAGGATTCTAAATAGCAAGCACCACATGTTAGAGGATCCATAACAATATAACTTCTATACAAATATACCCAAGCATAACTCATTATGTTGTCTTCCTTGTCCAACTTCAACTAATTTGCTCAGGTTTGAAAATAATTAATGGGGCTCACAATCATAGAAGATGTCCAAGATAGTATATTTATATGTGAAATCTCTCTTCCTTCAATATTCTTTCATGAATTGTTCAAGTGACCAATACAATGTTTGCTAACCTTCAATAAATTTACCACCTCTACATCTTATATGTGAAGGCATTACTCCCCATGGGATAAGCATATGAAACATATATAATTTCAGATTTATGATATTCAAATCATTCAACCATTTACTCATAGGATATAAGTGAAGCACACGAGTAAATGACAAACTACTCCAAAAAGATATAAGTGAAGATCAATGAGTAGTTAAATAATTATGTAGCTATGTGAAGACTCTCTCTCATTTAAGAATTTCAGATCTTGGTATTTTATTTAAACAGAAATCAAAACAAAATAAAATAAAATGACGCTCCAAGCAAAACACATGTCATGTGGTGAATAAAAATATAGCTCCAAGTAAAGTTACCGATGAACAAAAACGAAAGAGGGGATGCCATGCGGGGCATCCCCAAGCTTAGGCTCTTGGTTATCCTTGAATATTACCTTGGGGTGCCTTAGGCATCCCCAAGCTTAGGCTCTTGCCACTCCTTATTCCATAGTCCATCGAATCTTTACCCAAAACTTGAAAACTTCACAACACAAAACTCAACAGAAAACTCGTAAGCTCTGTTAGTATAAGAAAATAAATCACCACTTTTGGTACTGTTGTGAACTCATTATAAATTAATATTGGTGTAATACCTACTGTATTCCAACTTCTCTATGGTTCATACCCTCCGATACTACTCATAGATTCATCAAAATAAGCAAACAACACATAGAAAACAGAATCTGTCAAAAACAGAACAGTCTGTAGTAATCTGTATCAAACGTATACTTCTGGAACTCCAAAACTTCTGCCAAAATAGGAAGACCTATATAATTTTATTATTGATCTACGGCAATTGGAATCAGTATTTTATCACTTTCTTGTGATTTTTAAAAATTGTTTTCGTGAGCAGAAAGTTTCTGTCTTTTTCAGCAAGATCAAATAATTATCATCCAAGAAGATCCTATAGGTCTTACTTGGCACAAACACTAAATAAAACATAAAACCACATCTAACCAGAGGCTAGATGATTTATTTATTACTAAACAGAACCAAAAAGCAAGAAACTAAAATAAAATTGGGTTGCCTCCCAACAAGCGCTATCGTTTAACGCCCCTAGCTAGGCATGATGATTTCAACGATGCTCACATAAAAGATAAGAATTGAAACATAAAGAGAGCATCATGAAGAATATGACTAGCACATTTAAGTCTAACCCACTTCCTATGCATAGGGATTTTGTGAGCAAACAACTTATGGGAACAATAATCAACTAGCATAGGAAGGCAAAACAAGCATAACTTCAAAACTTTAAGCACATAGAGAGGAAACTTGATATTATTGCAATTCCTACAAGCATATGTTCCTCCCTCATAATAGTTTTCAGTAGCATCATGAATGAATTCAACAATATAACCAGCACCTAAAGCATTCTTTTCATGATCTACTTGCATAGAAATTTTACTACTCTCCACATAAGCAAAATTCTTCTCATTCGGAATAGTGGGAGTATCATAAGAGACTTGAATACTATAAATTGTTTCCACATTAAAATAGTAATGTTCAGAAAAAGGGTAACCATAATCATGACAAGTTTTATAAATATAATCATCACTACTTTTTATAGCATAAGTTTCATCACAATAATCATCATAAGTAGCAACTTTGTTCTCATCATAATCAATTGAAACCTCTTCCGAAATAGTGGATACATCACTAAATAAAGTCATGACCTCTCCAAATCCAGTTTCATAAATATTAAAAGATTCAACACCCTCCAAAATAGTGGGATCATTACTTCCTAAAGTTGACACTCTTTCAAACCCACTTTCATCAATATAGTCATCATAAGTAGGAGGCATGCTAACATCATAACAAATTTGCATATCAAAACTTGGGAGGTTAATAACATCATCTTCATTAAACATAGCCTCCCCAAGCTTGGGAAAAACATTAATTTCAGCAAATATATTCTCAAACTTGTCATTCTCATCAAACATAGCATCCCCAAGCTTGGGCCTTTTCATATCATAAGCATAATCACTCTCATCATTAATAGTATGGATAGCACCAATAGTATAGCAATTATCATATTCTTCCAAGCAAGTGCCAAAAAGATTTTCAAGATCATAAGAAGTATCATTATCTTCCCAATCATAATCGACACAACAAGCAATAGGCATAATGAGATCATCATCAAATGCGTCATCTTCCACAATTATTTTTGATTCATTTTCATGAGGCACAACAATGATAGGAGCAACATTAATTGGGGGAGATATACTTTTACCTCTCTTCCTTTTTATTTTCTTCTTGTTCACCACATCATGTGTGGGTTCAATCCTCTTTTTGAAGCTCCTTATTAATGAGATTGGTTGAATAGAGGTCTCCTCCTCGTTACCTGATTCATCATAAGAAATAATAGGAGAATATTGGGAAGTCTCTTCCCTTTCGTTAGTATTCTCTTCATCTTCTATTTGTTTTCTTTTCTTTATGTAATTGGCAATATAAGGATTTTCAATGCAATTCACCGCACAATACATATAAATTTCTTCTAGATCAAAATCAAGAAGTTTATAACGGGCAAATTCTGGAAGATGCTTAGTTATACGTTTCATTTCTTCGTAACCCATAAGCAAACTAAGTTCATTATAATGTGCAAGGGAAATCAAGTCATCACAATTTTTGGACACGATTAGATCATGAAACAATTTGCATCGGATAGTTAAATGACCCCGTTCATTGCAAAGTTCACAAGTATGGCCAAGAAAATTTAAATTTTCAGCACAAACATCTAGCCTTTCTTGCAACAATTTAGTTTCTAAATGCTTATGCCTCTTGCAATATCTATCTTCCCTATTTGGTGTGTACTTGCAAACCCAATGCACTCCACAAAAATTGACATGTTTATAGGAGACATTTTCATCGTAACTAGTGCAATCATCATTAGTACTATGGATATTCAAAGAGTTCATACTAACAACATTGCAATCATGCTCATCATTCAAAGATTTATTGCCAAACATTTTAATGCATTCTTCTTCTAACACTTTGGCACAATTTTCTTTTCCATCATACTCACGAAAGATACTAAAAAGATGAAGCGTATGAGACAAACTTAATTCCATTTTTTTGTAGTTTTATTTTATAAACTAAACTAGTGCTAAAACAAGAAACAAAAAGATTCGATTGCAAGATCTAAAT
Organism: Aegilops tauschii subsp. strangulata; assembly: GCF_002575655.3. Taxonomy (NCBI): domain Eukaryota; kingdom Viridiplantae; phylum Streptophyta; class Magnoliopsida; order Poales; family Poaceae; genus Aegilops; species Aegilops tauschii. The sequence goes on along the minus strand of NC_053036.3, from coordinate 433,023,879 downwards.
ATATACCTTCAAGCACTCACCTCCCCGGCAACGGCGCCAGAAAAGAGCTTAGTTGACGGGGTGCGAGTGCCGCTTACCTAGGCTCCCCGGCAACGGCACCAGAAAAGAGCTTGATGTCTACTACGCAACCTTCTTCTTGTAGACGTTGTTGGGCCTCCAAGTGTAGAGGTTTGTAGGACAGTAGCAAATTTCCCTCAAGTGGATGACCTAAGGTTTATCAATCCGTGGGAGGCGTAGGATGAAGATGATCTCTCTCAAGCAACCCTGCAACCAAATAACAAAGAGTCTCTTGTGTCCCCAACACACCCAATACAATGGTAAATTGTATAGGTGCGCTAGGTCGGCGAAGAGATGGTGATACAAGTGCAATATGGATAGTAGATATAGGTATTTGTAAACTGAAAATATAAAAACAGCAAGGTAACTAAAGATAAAAGTGAGCACAAACGGTATTGCAATGCGTTGAAACAAGGCCTAGGGTTCATACTTTCACTAGTGCAAGTTCTCTCAACAATAATAACATAATTGGATCATATAACTATCCCTCAACATGCAACAAACAGTCACTCCAAAGTCACTAATAGCGGAGAACAAACAAAGAGATTATTGTGGGGTACGAAACTACCTCAAAGTTATCCTTTCTGATCAATCTATTCAAGAGTCCGTAGTAAAATAACATGAAGCTATTCTTTCCGTTCGATCTATCATAGAGTTCGTACTAGAAGAACACATTAAGACACAAATCAACCAAAACCCTAATGTCACCTAGATACTCCAATGTCACCTCAAGTATCCGTGGGTATGATTAGACGATATGCGTCACACAATCTCAGATTCATCCATTCAAACCAACACAAAGTACTTCAAAGAGTGCCCCAAAGTTTCTACTGGAGAGTCAAGACGAAAACGTGTGCCAACCCCTATGCATAGGTTCATGGGCGGAACCCGCAAGTTGATCACCAAAACATACATCAAGTGAATCAATAGAATACCCCATTGTCACCACGGGTATCCCACGCAAGACATACATCAAGTGTTCTCAAATCCTTAAAGACTCAATCCGATAAGATAACTTCCAAGGAAAAACTCAATCCATTACAAGAGAGTAGAGGGGGAGAAACATCATAAGATCCAACTATAATAGCAAAGCTCGGGATACATCAAGATCGTATCACCTCAAGAACACGAGAGAGAGAAAGAGATCAAACACATAGCTACTGGTACATACCCTCAGCCCCGAGGGTGAACTACTCCCTCCTCATCATGGAGATCGCCGGGATGATGAAGATGGCCACCGGTGAGGGATCCCCCCTACGGCAGGGTGCCGGAACAGGGTCCCGATTGGTTTTTGGTGGCTACAGAGGCTTGCGGCGGCGGAACTCCCGATGTCTTCTGTTCTTCGATGGTTTTAGGGTATATGGAGATATATAGGCGAAAGAAGTCGGTAAGGGGAGCCACGAGGGGCCCACGAGGGTGGAGGGCGCGCCCAGGGGGTGGGCGCCCCCCCCTGCCTCGTGCTCTCCTCGTTTATCCCCTGACGTGCACTCCAAGTCTCCTGTATTGCTTTCTTTCCAAAAATAACTTTTCCGAAGGTTTCATTCAGTTTGGACTCCGTTTGATATTCCTTTTTCTGCGAAACACTGAAACAAGGGAAAAAACAGAAACTGGCACTGGGCTCTGGGTCAATAGGTTAGTCCCAAAAGTAATATAAAAGTGCATAATAAAGCCCATAAACATCCAAGACGGATAATATAATAGCACTAATACTTCATAAATTATAGATACGTTGAAGACGTATCAGCGCGCCATAGTAGAGGGCCGTCCCTCCTCCTCCACTCCTTTATATACGGGGGAGGGGGGCACCCCATGGACACACAAGTTGATCAGTTGATCTTTTAGCCGTGTGCGGTGCCCCCCTCCACCATAATCCACCTCGGTCATATCGTAGCGGTGCTTAGGCGAAGCCCTGCGTCGGTAGCATCATCATCACTGTCATCACACTGTCGTGCTGACGGAACTCTCCCTCGAAGCTCTGCTGGATCGTGAGTTCGTGGGACGTCACCGAGCTGAACGTGTGCTGAACTCGGAGGTGCCGTATGTTTGGTACTTGGATCGGTCGGATCGTGAAGACGTACGACTACATCAAACGCGTTGTCGTAACGCTTCCGCTTACGGTCTATGAGGGTACGTAGACAACACTGTCCCCCTCATTGCTATGCATCACCATGATCTTGCATGTGCGTAGGAATTTTTTTGAAATTACTACGCTCCCCAACACCAGTACCTGCCGCCAACTCCGGACTCCACTCATTGGCGAATGCACTTTGATGGCTCGATGATGCGCTCCGGTTTGGGAGCCGGCGTTGTTCTCACCTCTCCCAAAGGCGACAAGCTCAGATACACATGGCAAATTCACTTTGCTGCCTCCAATAATGTAGCCGAATATGAAGCACTAATACACGGCCTCCGGTTGGCCAAAGAGATCGGCATCCGCCGGGTCCTGTAGTACGACGACTCCGACTTGGTGGTCCAGCAGTCGTCTGGCGACTGGGACACCAAGGATGCAAACATGGCGAGCTACCGCTTCCTCGTCCAGCAGCTCAGCGGATACTTTGAAGGGTGTGAGTTTCTCCATGTGCCACAAAACGACAACGAGCAGGCAGACGCCTTGGCACGGATCGGATCCACCCGTCAAGCAATACCAGCCGGCGTTTCCCTTCAGTGCCTCCGCAAGCCGTCAATCAAGCCTTCCCCAGAATCTAAGGCCATCTTCGTGCCGACTCCTCCCGACGCAGTGGGATCCGACTCAGGGGCTGCAGCAGCTGGCCCGGGGACTTCAGCAGGCGGCACGAGGACTGCAGCAGTCGCACCCGGCCCGGGTACTTCACAACCCGGCCCGGGGGCTACAGTAGTCGGCCCGGGGACTTCACCAAGCGGCTCGGGGACTGCAGCAGTCACACCCGGCCTGGGAACTTTACAACCCGGCCCGGGGGCTACAGCAGTCGGCCCGGGGACTTCAGCGACGCAGGAAGCGGAAATTAACTCCAACCCGCCGCCTCCCAGCCCAACCGCCCTCGTACAAGTGGCCGCAGTGGCAGTAGAAGAAATTCAAGCACCGTTTTGGGCAGAGCCCATCCTCAAGTTTCTGGTGAATAGAGAGCTGCTGGTCGATAAGATCTCGGCCCGGCAAGTACACCGCCGAGCAGGAGCCTACACGATAGTAAACCGAGAGCTTCTCAAACGCAGTGTGACTGGAGTCTTCCAGCGTTGTGTAGAACCAGAGAAGGGCCAAGCAATCCTCAGAGATATCCAACAAGGCGAGTGTGGCCACTACGCGGCTTCCAGATCTATTGTCGCCAAAGCTTTCTGCCATGGTTTCTTCTGGCCGACTGGTTTGGAGGACGCCAAGGAGTTGGTCAAGCATCGCAAAGGGTGTCAAAAGTTCAGCTCTCAGCAACATCTACCGGCCTCTTCACTCAAGACCATCCCCCTGGCTTGGCCTTTTGCTGTCTGGGGGTTGGACATGGTGGGACCATTCAAAACAGCACGCGGCGGCATGACCCATTTGCTCGTTGCCGTGGACAAGTTCACCAAGTGGATTGAAGCAAAACCAATCAAGAAGTTGAATGGTCCGACTGCTGTGACCCTCATTGCAGACATCACCGCCCGATACGGAGTACCACACAACATCATCACCGACAATGGCACGAACTTCTCCAAGGGAGCCTTGGCCCGTTTCTGCGCAACGTTGGGCATCCGGCTGGACTTAGCGTCCGTTGCCCACCCGCAGTCAAACGACCAAGTCGAGCGAGCAAACGGCCTCATCCTCTCCGGCATCAAGCCCCGACTGGTCGAGCCGCTGGAGCGGTCGGCCGGCTGCTGGATCGACGAGCTGCCGGCCGTCCTTTGGAGCCTTCGCACTACTCCGAACAAATCAACCGGCTTCACTCCATTCTTCCTCGTGTACGGTGCCGAGGCCGTCATCCCAACTGACATTGAGTTTGACTCACCTCGCGTCACCATGTACACGGAGGCGGAGGCGAAAGAGGCGCGAGAAGACGGTGTCGATCTGCTGGAAGAGGGCCAGCTGTTGGCACTCAACCGGTCCGCCATCTACCAGCAGAGTCTGCGCCGCTACCACAGCCGGAAGGTCAAGCCAAGATCCTTCCAAGAAGGAGACCTTGTGCTCCAGCTGATCCAGCGAACAGCCGGCCAGCACAAGCTCTCGGCCCCTTGGGAACGCCCCTTCATCATCAACAAAGCATTGGGCAATGACTCCTACTACCTCATCGACGCGCAGAAGCCCAGAGCACGCAAGAGAGATGATTTAGGCAAGGAAACAGAGCGCCCATGGAACGTGAATCTCCTTCGAAAATTTTACAGTTGATGCAGTATGTACCACACTACCTTTTGTATTAAGTACAAGACATTGGGGTCCTCGAGGAGAGCTCGGGGGCTACCCCTTTTATCTATATGATAATTTTCTATGCCTATGAATATGTTATTTCATTATTCTGCCTGGCACCAGGTTCGACCAGTCGGCCCGGGGGCTTGCCGCCTTGTACTATGAGAATGCTACATGTAGTCGGACAAGTAGTGTGCCGGCACCTAAGCCCTCTCTTGCCACAACCCGCAGCTCGCAGAGCGACTGTCCGGCCGGCAAGAGCTAAAGGCAGGAAACGGTGCCCACACGAAAAATGGCTAAGGACCAAAGCATTTTTCATAGGCCGAGCCGGCTCCTCGCCTCGCCGACCGACTACTGAGCAGCCGGCCGGCCGGTTCCTAAACTTTAATTGCTACACTCTACCAATGGCTAAAGTACTTGCCTTCCCAAAGCGGCCAAGTACTTGACCCAACCACAGACCGCAGAGCGGCTATCCGGCTGGCAAGACGGCAGCCAAAGGGAAGGCGGCAAAGGAAAAAGCCAAAGGAGTAAAAAAAAGCAAGACAAGTTGGAAATCGGCAAAGACAATTTTTTACAGCAAAAAGGCCCTGATACGTCCATTTTGCATCATGCTTTTATATCGATATTTATTGCATCATGGGCTGTTATTACACATTATGTCACAATACTTATGCCTATTCTCTCTTATTTTACAAGGTTTACATAAAGAGGGAGAATGCCGGCAGCTGGAATTCTGGGCTGGAAAAGGAGCAAATATTGGAGACCTATTCTGCACAACTCCAAAAGTCCTGAAACTCCACGGAAGTTATTTTTGGAAATAATGAAAAATACTGAGCGAAAGAAATACCAGAGGGGGCCCACACCCTGGCCACGAGGGTGGGGGCGTGCCCTACCCCCCTGGGCGCGCCCCCTGCCTCGTGGGCCCCCTTTTGGCCCTCCGGTGCCCATCTTCTGCTATATGAAGTCTTTCGTCCGAAGAAAAATCAGAAGCAAGCTTTCGGGACGAGACTCCGCCGCCACGAGGGGGAACCTTGGCGGAACCAATCTAGGGCTCTGGCGGAGCTGTTCTGCCGGGGACACTTCCCTCCGGGAGGGGGAAATCATCGTCATCGTCATCACCAACGCTCCTCTCATCGGGGGGGGGGGGGCAATCTCCATCAACATCTTCACCAGCACCATCTCCTCTCAAACCCTAGTTCATCTCTTGTATCCAATTCTTGTCTCTAAGTCTGGGATTGGTACTTGTAGGTTGCTAGTAGTGTTGATTACTCCTTGTAGTTGATGCTAGTTGGTTTATTTGGTGGAAGATCATATGTTCAGATCCTATATGCATATTAATACCCCTCTGATTATGAACATGAATATGCTTTGTGAGTAGTTATGTTTGTTCCTGAGGACATGGGAGAAGTCTTGCTATTAGTAGTCATGTTAATTTGGTATTCGTTCGATATTTTGATGAGATGTATGTTGTCTCTCCTCTAGTGGTGTTATGTGAACGTCGACTACATGACACTTCACCATTATTTGGGCCTAGAGGAAGGCATTGGGAAGTAATAAGTAGCTGATGGGTTGCTAGAGTGACAGAAGCTTAAACCCTAGTTTATGCGTTGCTTTGTAAGGGGCTGATTTGGATCCATATGTTTCATGCTATGGTTAGGTTTACCTTAATACTTCTTTTGTAGTTGCGGATGCTTGCAATAGGAGTTAATCATAAGTGGGATGTTTGTCCAAGTAAGGGCAGCACCCAAGCACCGGTCCACCCACATATCAAATTATCAAAGTACCGAACGCGAATCATATGAACGTGATGAAAACTAGCTTGACGATAATTCCCATGTGTCCTCGGGAGCGCTTTTCTCTATATAAGAGTTTGTCCAGGCTTGTCCTTTGCTACAAAAAGGATTGGGCCACCTTGCTGCACTTTATTTACTTTTGTTACTTGTTGCTCGTTACAAATTATCTTATCACAAAACTATCTGTTACCTATTGAACCTACCGAACCTACTGAAAATGAAAATGTCTACTTTGAAATTCCTTCGGGTATGATAGAAAAACTGCTAGCTAATCCTTTTGCAGGAGATGGAACATTACATCCTGATGAGCACCTAATATATGTGGATGAAGTTTGTGGATTATTTAAGCTTGCAGGTATGCCCGATGATGTTATCAAGAAGAAGGTCTTCCCTTTATCTTTGAAGGGAGATGCATTGACATGTTATAGGCTATGTGATGATATGGGAGCATGGAACTACAAACGACTGAAATTGGAATTTCATCAGAAGTTTTATCCTATGCATCTTGTTCATCGTGATCGCAACTATATATATAATTTTTTGCCACGCGAAGGAGAAAGCATCGCTCAAGCTTGGGAGAGGCTTAAGTCAATGTTATATTTATGCCCCAATCATGAGCTCTCAAGAGAAATTACTATTCAAATTTTTTATGCTCGGCTTTCTGATAACAATCGCACCATGCTCGATACTTCTTGTGCTGGATCTTTTATGATGAAGACTATTGAATCCAAATGGGATTTATCGGGAAGAATTAAACGCAACTCTGAAGATTGGGATCTCGACGAAGGTAAGGAGTCAGGTATGACACCTAAGTTTGATTGTGTTAAATCTTTTATGGATACCGATGTTTTCCATAAATTTAGCACTAAATATGGACTTGACTCTGAGATAGTAGCTTCTTTTTGTGAATCTTTTGCTGCTCATGTTGATCTCCCTAAGGAGAAGTGTTTTAAATACCATCCTCCCATAGAAGTAAAAGTAGCTGCACCTATTAAAGTTGAAGAAAAGACTATCACTTATAATGATCCTATTGTTCCTACTGCCTATGTTGAGAAACCACCTTTCCCTGTTAGAATAAAGTATCATGCTAAAGCTTCAACTATGGTTCGTAAAAGCAATATTAGAACTTATACACCTCCTGAGCAAGTTAAAGTTTAACCTAATATTGCTATTGTTAAAGATCTCTTGGCTGATAATATTGATGGGCATGTTATTTATTTCTGTGATGAAACTGCTAGAATTGCTAAACCTTGTGCTAAAGATAAACATAGACCTGTGGTAGGCATGCCTGTTATTTCTGTTAAAATAGGAGATCATTGTTATCATGGCTTGTGTGATATGGGTGCTAGTGCTAGTGCAATACCTATTGACTTATACAAAAAAATTATGCATGATATTGCACCTACTAAGTTAGAAGAAATTAATGTTACAATTAAGCTTGCCAATAGAGATACTATATCACCAATTGGAATTGTTAGAGATGTTGAAGTCTTGTGTGGGAAAACTAAATATGCTGCTGATTTTCTTGTTCTTGGTTCCCCACAAGATAGCTTTTGTCCCATTATGTTTGGTAGACCCTTCTTAAACACTGTTAATGCTAGGATAGACTACGAAAACGATGTTGTTACTATTGGTTTAGGTGATATGTCTCATGAGTTCAACTTCTCTAAATTTCGTAGACAACACCGTGAAGAGGAACTGCCTAGTAAAGATGAAATTATTGGTCTTGCTTCTATTGCCGTACCTCCTAGTGATCCTTTAGAACAATATTTGCTAGACCATGAAAATGATATGTTTATGAATGAAAGAAGGGAAATAGATGAAGTGTTCTTTAAACAAGGACCTATTCTGAAACACAACTTGCCTGTTGAAATCCTAGGGGATCCTCCTCCACCTAAGGGTGATCCCGTGTTTGAGCTTAAACCATTGCCTGATACTCTTAAATATGCTTATCTTGATGAAAAGAAGATATACCCTGTTATTATTAGTGCTAACCTTTCAGAGAAGGAGGAAGAGAAATTATTGAAAACTCTGAAGAAGCACCGTGCTGCTACTGGATATACTCTTGATGATCTTAAGGGCATTAGTCCCACTCTATGCCAACACAAAATAAATTTGGAGAAAGAGGCCAAACCAGTTATTGATCATCAACGATGGCTGAATCCTAAAATGAAAGAAGTGGTAAGAAAGGAAACACTAAAGCTCCTTGAGGCAGGTATAATCTATCCCGTTGCTGATAGTCAGTGGGTAAGTCATGTCCACTTTGTCCCTAAGAAGGGAGGTATTACTGTCGTTCCTAATGATAAAGATGAATAGATTCCCCAAAGAATTATTACATGTTATAGGATGGCAATTGATTTTCATAAATTAAATAAAGCTACTAAAAAAGATAATTACCCCTTACCTTTTATTGATCAAATGCTAGAAAGATTATCCAAACATACACATTTTTGCTTTCTAGATGGTTATTCTAGTTTCTCTCAAATACCTGTGTCAGCTGATGATCAAGCTTAGACCACTTTTACTTGCCCTTTCGGTACTTTTTCTTATAGACGTACGCCTTTTGGTTTATGTAATGCACCTGCTATCTTTCAAAGATGCATGATGGCTATATTCTCTGATTTTTGTGAAAAGATTTGCGAGGTTTTCATGGACGATTTCTCCGTCTATGGATCCTCTTTTGATGATTGCTTGAGCAACCTTGATTGAGTTTTGCAGAGATGTGAAGAAACTAATCTTGTCTTGAACTGGGAAAAGTGCCACTTTATGGTTAATGAAGGCATTGTCTTGGGGCATAAAATTTCTGAAAGAGGTATTGAAGTTGATAAAGCTAAAGTTGATGCTATTGAAAAGATGCCATGTCCCAAGGACATCAAAGGTATAAGAAGTTTTCTTGGTCATGCCGGGTTTTATAGGAGGTTCATTAAGGACTTCTCAAAAATTTCTCGACCTCTGACTAATCTATTACAAAAAGATATACCATTTGTCTTTGATGATGATTGTGTAGAAGCATTTGAAATACTTAAGAAAGCATTGATTTTTGCACCTATTGTTCAGCCACCTGATTGATATTTACCCTTTGAAATTATCTGTGATGCTAGCGATTATGCTGTAGGTGCGGTTCTAGGTCAAAGAGTTGATAAGAAATTAAATGTTATTCAATATGCTAGTAAAACTCTAGACAATGCTCAGAGAAATTATGCTAATACTGAAAAAGAATTCTGAGCAGTTGTATTTGCTTGTGATAAGTTCAGACCTTATATTGTTGATTCTAAAGTAACTATTCACACTGATCACGCTGCTATTAAATATCTTATGGAAAAGAAAGATGCTAAATCTAGACTTATTAGATGGGTCCTCTTGCTAAATTTGATTTGCATATTATTGATAGAAAGGGAGCTGAGAACCCCGTTGCAGACAACTTGTCTAGGTTAGAGAATGTTCTTGATGACCCACTGCCTATTGATGATAGCTTTCCTGATGAACAATTAAATGTCATAAATGCTTCTCGTACTGCTCCATGGTATGCTGATTATGCTAATTACATTGTTGCTAAATTTATACCACCTAGTTTCACATACCAGCAAAAGAAAAGGTTTTTCTATGATTTGAGACATTACTTTTGGGATGATCCACATCTTTATAAAGAAGGAGTAGATGGTGTTATTAGACGTTGTGTACCTGAGCATGAACAGGAACATATCCTACGCAAGTGTCACTCCGAGGCTTATGGAGGACACCACGCTGGAGATAGAACTGCACATAAGGTATTGCAATCCGGTTTTTATTGGCCTACTCTCTTCAAGGATGCCCGTAAGTTTGTCTTATCTTGTGATGAATGTCAAAGAATTGGTAATATTAGTAGACGTCAAGAAATGCCTATGAATTATTCACTTGTTATTGAACCATTCGATTTTTGGGGCTTTGATTATATGGGACCTTTTCCTGCCTCTAATGGGTATACACATATTTTAGTTGTTGTTGATTACGTTACTAAGTGGGTAGAAGCTATTCCAACTAGTAGTGCTGATCATAACACCTCTATTAAGATGCTTAAAGAAGTTATTTTTTTCGAGATTTGGAGTCCCTAGATATTTAATGACTGATGGTGGTTCACATTTTATTCATGGTGCCTTTCGTAAAATGCTTGCTAAGTATGATGTTAATCATAGAATTGCATCTCCTTATCACCCACAGTCTAGTGGTCAAGTAGAATTGAGTAATAGAGAGCTCAAATTAATTTTGCAAAAGACTGTTAATAGATCTAGAAAGAATTGGTCCAAGAAACTTGATGATGCATTATGGGCCTATAGAACTGCATATAAAAATCCTATGGGTATGTCTCCGTATAAAATGGTTTATGGAAAAGCATGTCACTTACCTCTCGAACTAGAACATAAGGCGTATTGGGCTATTAAAGAGCTCAACTATGATTCCAAACTTGCCGGTGAAAAGAGGTTATTTGACATTAGCTCACTTGATGAATGGAGAACCCAAGCCCATGAGAATGCCAAGTTGTTTAAAGAAAAAGTTAAAAGATGGCATGACAAAAGAATACAAAAGCATGAGTTTAATGTAGGTGATTATGTATTGCTATACAACTCTCGTTTAAGATTTTTTGCAGGAAAACTTCTCTCTAAATGGGAAGGTCCTTACGTTATCGAGGAGGTCTATCGTTCCGGTGCCATAAAAATTAACAACTTCGAAGGCACAAATCCGAAGGTGGTGAATGGTCAAAGAATCAAACACTATATCTCAGGTAATCCTATAAATGTTGAAACCAACGTTATCGAAACCGTAACCCCGGAGGAATACATAAGGGACACTTTCTAGAACGTTTCAGACTCCGAAAAGGAATAGGTATGTGGTACGGTAAGTAAACCGACTCCAAAACAGTTCTAATGGCAATTTTTCTCCGTTTTGGAATATTTAGAAAAATAGAAAAATAGGAAGCAGTCCGGGAAGGACACAAGGGTGGAGGGCGCGCCCTACCCCCTGGGTGCACCCCCTACCTCGTGGGCACCTCATGCGCTCTCCGGACTCCGTTTTCTTGCACGTTATGTATTTTGGTCGGTAAAAATTCATTATATAATCTCCCGAAGGTTTTGACTCTCATATCACGCAAATATCCTCTGTTTTTGTTTCGAGCTGTTGCTGCTGCAGATTATAGCAAGATGTCTTCTCAAGAGTCAGTCGGGGAGAGCCGGGTGTCTCATCCGGCATCGAGATCAAGGACAAACAGCGATGCTGACCACTTTGGGCCAGCAACGGAGGAAGAGATGGAGGCTGATTTGAAGAGGATAGATGCCATGGAGGAGGATCAAGATGTCACTTCTCGCTTCCAAGCTGGATTCACGATGGGGGAACTACAGAGCTCGGCTATTTCAAACTCGGTTATCCCTTCCAATGTTAGATTTCTTTCTTACGAGAATATGAAAAGGAGTGTTACCTGTTCCCCTGCAGCTATGCAACATCCATGGGTGCAAGGAGCTTTAACCGTTACGGGTAAGCTCCGTAAGGAGATAATGGATCTCAAGCAGCAACTCAATACGCTCGAGGAAGAGAATCATATCCTGAGGAGTATCATCGCCAAGAATATCACACCATCACCTCCGAAGAAAGAGATATAATCACATGGGTATGGGCACTCCCCTTGGCAACTGCCAAGCTTGGGGGAGGTGCCCCGGTATCGTATCACCATCACATCTCTATCTTTACCGTTTTTCTTAGTTCGATCCTTTTAGTATTATCTTGATCTAGAAGAATAAAAGTTTTAGTATGATCTAGTTTTGAGTTTTGCTTTATGATCCCTCTATGTAATCGCGTCCGTGAGCTATATAATAAAGATTAGTGTTGAGTCAAGGGCTTGATTATCTTGCTATGATCTTAAGTGAATAAAAGAAAAGAGAAAAGAATAAAAAGAAACAAAGAGATTATAAAGATCTTATGGAGAGTAATGACTTCACATAGAAAGAGTATGATGATTAAAAGTTGTTGAGAGTTGACAAACATAGATTTGGTCATCGTTGCAATTAATAGGAAGTAATAAAGAAAGAGAGGTTTCACATATAAATATACTATCTTGGACATCTTTTATGATTGTGAGCACTCATTAAAATATGACATGCTAAAGAGTTGATGTTGGACAAGGAAGACAACGTAATGGGTTATGTTTTCTTATATCTGAAATAAAGTATATTGTTATGGATCATCCAACATGTTGAGCTTGCCTTTCCCCCTCATGCTAGCCAAATTCTTTGCACCAAGTAGAGATACTACTTGTGCTTCCAAAAACCCTTAAACCCAGTTTTGCCATGAGAGTCCACCATATCTACCTATGGATTGAGTAAGATCCTTCAAGTAAGTTTTCATCGGTGCAAGCAATAAAAATTGCTCCCTAAATATGTATGATTGATTAGTGTGGAGGAAATAATCTTTATACGATCTTGTGATGTGGAAGAAATAAAAGCGCCGGACTGCATAATAAAGGTCCATATCACAAGTGGCAATATAAAGTGACGTTCTTTCGCATTGAGATTTTGTGCATCCAACCCTGAAAGCACATGACAACCTCTGCTTCCCTCTGCGAAGGGCCTATCTTTTACTTCTGTCTTCTACCTTATGCAAGAGTCATGGTGATCTTCACCTTTCCTTTTTATATTTTATCCTTTGGCAAGCACAGTGTGTTGGAAAGATCCAGACATATATATCTAATTGGATGTAAGTTAGCATGAACTATTATTGTTGACATTACCCTTGAGGTAAAAGGTTGGGAGGCAAAACTATAAGCCCCTATCTTTCTCTGTGTCCGATTAAAATTCCGTAAACACAAGTATTGCGTGAGTGTTAACAATTGTGAAAGACTAAATGATAGTTGAGTATGTGGACTTGCTGAAAAGCTCTGACATAGACTCTTTCTGATGTTATGATAAATTGCAATTGCTTCAATGACTGAGATTATAGTTTGTTAGTTCTCAATAAAGTTTCTGATTCATACTTTGCATTGTGAATAGATTATTACTTGAGCATAAGAAATCATATGACATTATCCATATATGTTGCTATTATGAGAATAATCATGATGCCCTCATGTCCGTATTTTATTTTATCGACACCTCTACCTCTAAACATGTGGACATATTTATTGTTATCGGCTTCCGCTTGAGGACAAGCGAGGTCTAAGCTTGGGGGAGTTGATACGTCCATTTTGCATCATGCTTTTATATCGATATTTATTGCATTATGGGCTGTTATTACACATTATGTCACAATACTTATGCATATTCTCTCTTATTTTACAAGGTTTACATAAAGAGGGAGAGTGCAGGCAGCTGGAATTCTGGGCTGGAAAAGGAGCAAATATTAGAGACCTATTCTCCACAACTCCAACAGTCCTGAAACTCCACGGAAGTTATTTTTGGAAATAATGAAAAATACTGAGCGGAAGAAATACCAGAGGGGGTCCACACCCTAGCCACGAGGGTGGGGGCGCGCCCTACCCCCTGGGCACGCCCCCCTGCCTCGTGGGCCCCCTGTTGGCCCTCCGGTGCCCATCTTCTGCTATATGAAGTCTTTCGTCCGAAGAAAAATCAGAAGGAAGCTTTCGGGACGAGACTCCGCCGCCACGAGGCGGAACCTTGGCGGAACGAATCTAGGGCTCTGGCAGAGCTGTTCTGCCGGGGACACTTCCCTCCGGGAGGGGGAAATCATCGCCATCGTCATCACCAATGCTCCTCTCATCGAGAGGGGGCCAATCTCCATCAACATCTTCACCAACACCATCTCCTCTCAAACCCTAGTTCATCTCTTGTATCCAATTCTTGTCTCCAAGTCTGGGATTGGTACTTGTAGGTTGCTAGTAGTGTTGATTACTCCTTGTAGTTGATGCTAGTTGGTTTATTTGGTGGAAGATCATATGTTCAGATCCTATATGCTTATTAATACCCCTCTGATTATGAACATGAATATGCTTTGTGAGTAGTTACGTTTGTTCCTGAGGACATGGGAGAAGTCTTGCTATTAGTAGTCATGTGAATTTGGTATTCGTTCGATATTTTGATGAGATGTATGTTGTCTCTCCTCTAGTGGTGTTATGTGAACGTCGACTACATGACACTTCACCATTATTTGGGCCTAGAGGAAGGCATTGGGAAGTAATAAGTAGATGATGGGTTGCTAGAGTGACAGACGCTTAAACCCTAGTTTATGCGTTGCTTCGTAAGGGGCTGATTTGGATCCATATGTTTCATGCTATGGTTAGGTTTACCTTAATACTTCTTTTGTAGTTGTGGATGCTTGCAATAGGAGTTAATCATAAGTGGGATGTTTGTCCAAGTAAGGGCAGCACCCAAGCACCGGTCCACCCACATATCAAATTATCAAAGTACCGAACGTGAATCATATGAATGTGATGAAAACTAGCTTGACGATAATTCCCATGTGTCCTCGGGAGCGCTTTTCTCTATATAAGAGTTTGTCCAGGCTTGTCCTTTGCTACAAAAAGGATTGGGCCACCTTGCTGCACTTTATTTACTTTTGTTACTTGTTGCTCGTTACAAATTATCTTATCACAAAACTATCTGTTACCTATAATTTCAGTGCTTGCAGAGAATACCTTGCTGAAAACCGCTTATCATTTCCTTCTGCTCCTCGTTGGGTTCGACACTCTTACTTATCGAAAGGACTACGATAGATCCCCTATACTTGTGGGTCATCAGGCCCTTGGCCAGCATTCAACGGAGTTTGAATACACCCCTAGCGTGTGGAACTGCGCGGACTTAACAATTTTTGTTCAAGCGGTTACAAAACTGGAAAAGGAAAGATAACTTGGCCGCCTAGGCCAGAGGAGCAGCAGCCGGATCGGAGGGGCCGGCGGAGGTAGAGGCTCCGGGTGGTGGAGCGGCCGCCTGGTGGGTCTCGGCCTGGTCAGCGTCACCAGCAGTCGGCTCGCCGGTGCTTCGTCCGTTGGTCGAGACTTGGTCAGGCTGAGGCCGGCCGTCGTATTCACCATACGGCGCATCGTCTTCGCCGTCCTCGTCCTCATCCTCCTCCTCCTCGCCCTCATCGCTGGAGGCGATCTCCTCCACTGAGTCCTCACCGCCTTCCGGGTTCAGCCCGAACTAGTTGGGCGGCACCTCGGCGCCCGCTTCGTCTAGCTCGGGGAGGAAGACGCTGGTGTTCGTATACTCAGCAATCGCCGCAGCACGGTGATAGAGCTGGGGTGCCACCGCCTCCAACTCCTCGCTGGCCTCAGCACGATGAGTGGCCAGCTGGTCCAAGTTCAACCCGGGGTACCACCCCTTGACGAACTCCAGGGCTCGCCATGCACCTGCCCGAGCGGAGGAGCCTTTCCACGCCTCGAAGCGGCCAACGGCCACCTCCAACCAGTCGGAGGTCCGGCTGGTGGTGCACAGAATGGGAGTGCCTGGCCAGCGGGCAGAGACCACCTGGGCTCCAGCGTGCTGAAGATGGTGGAGAGCCCGATGCGCCGGCTGGAGACAAGCTTGGATGGCAAGCATCTGCTCAGCAAGGGTCCGAGGGGCGATGGGCGCGATTGTCACGCCAGCCAGCGTCTGCTCCTCGCGATGAGCCTGGACGACTTGACTGGCGGCAACGGAGTAGCCAGGGAAATACTCTGTTCAAGAGAAGAAGAAAAAAGTAAGAAGTCGGAGGACGGCTTGAAGGATCAACTGGCAGGAAGAAGAAGGAAAAGAGCAACTTACCGTCGAGCATGTCCTCGACCTTGCCGAAGCCGGCCGACAGGGCCTTCTCCTTCTCAACCCAGTTCGAGCGACGAGTCTCGAACTCGGCCTGAAAGGCCTCCTCCGCGTCCTTGCGCCTATGTAGCTCCGCCTGGTGCTCGGCCGCCTGATCAGCCAGCTGTTTGGCCAGACGGTCTCGCTCCTGCTCCATCTTGAGGCGCTCCTCCTCCTTGGCGTGCAACGCGGTCTGAGCTTCGCCCATTTGCTGCCGCAAGGTGGCATTGGCTCCTGCAGAAGACAAGGGTGAGAAGAGGTCAGCAAATCAACAATAAAAGAAGTAGTTGCCGGAAGATCCGACCCGACTGCTCAGCAGTCGGCCCGAATCTCAGGGGCTACACCCCGCGGGTGCGCTGGCGCGCCCCCGCAAGACTAAGGATTGAGCAACTCAATGAAACAAATAAGAAGAAGTAGTTGCCAGAAGATCCGACCCGACTGCTCAGCAGTCGGCCCGAATCTCAGGGGCTACACCCCGCGGGTGGGAGGCGCGCTCCCTGCAAGAACAAAGAGCAGAGTGCTTACTCCGGCTGTCGGTCAGCTCGGCGGTCTGCTTGGCCAGCTCCCAGACGTGGGAGTTGTAGGCGGCCGCGCGAACGTTGTGGTAATCCTACAACAGAATCAATAGAAGAAAGAAAGGGTCAGCACCGGAATTTGCCTTTAAGTTCCGAGCCGCCTGCTCAGCAGCCGGCCCGGAACTCGGGGGCTACACCCAGTGGGTGCGCTGGCGCGCCCCCATAGAAGATTACAAGAAATTGAAAGCGAAGCATAAGGAGCATACCCGGACGGCGGCTCGCGATGCCAGGAACTTCTCTGTGTAGTCCTTGAGGGCGTCGCCTTGGGCCTGAAGCAGGGAGTGGACCTCGTGCGCAGCCTTGTTCAGGACGCTCGTCCCGCCCCCAATCGTCCACTCCTACGGAACGGCACTAGTGGCCTCCGCTTCCGGGGCCGATGAGTTCGAGGCTCCGATCTCCTGAGGACGCGGCGCCGAAGTCGCCTTGGCCGCACGCCGGCGTGTCGGAGTGCGGACGACGGGAGTCGCCCCCACCACCAGCTCGCCGCTGGCTCGAGGTGCCGACGGCGCGTCAGGCTGACTGCCCTGGATCTCGGCAGCCGGCGTCTGATGGGGTACCTCCGGCCTGGGAACGACGGCCTCGCCGCCCTCCCTCTCCATGACCGGCTGGTCGTTGCCGGCCGCTCCAGTTGGCACCAAGATCCCTGGCGCCGGCGGCATGGGGCGCAACAGGATGACCAGCTGTGGAGCTTGGCTACCCGCAGCTCCTCCTGCTTGCGCCTTGGCGGCTGCGGCTGCCTGGGCCTTGGTCGCCTCCTCCTCCCGGGCCTTAGCCGCGGCGTCGTCCTGAGCCTTGGTCGCCGCGTCCGCCTCCTCCTGCGCCGCCCTAACCGCGTCCGCCTTCGCCTGCTCCGCCCTCTCCTTCTCCTCGCGCGCCTCCCGAGCGTTCTTCTCCGTCACCTCCCGAAGGTCGGCGGGCGGGTCTATACGGCAGGTGTTGGCGGAGCCCTCCATTCCCCCGATGATGGAGGCGGAGGTCGACCGCTCAAGAGAGAGCGGGGCTCTGATTCAAGCAAAAAAAGACAAACTCAGAAGGAGTTTGCAAAAAGATGAAGGAAAACACAAGAAGAACAAGCACTTACGCGGACACCGTCGGCGGCTGTTTCGGGGCCCTCCAGTACCGGGCTGCCTTCGCGGCGGCCTCTTCCCGCCTGGTCGCCACGGCCGAGCCCTTGGGCTTCTTTGGCCGGCCGCCTTGCAGGTGCGCGCTGGCTCGGCGCTTCGATGCGCCGCCTGGTGCGGGTGGCACCGCTGAGGAGCTCGCCCCCGCCCTGTTGGCGGCTAGCTGGCGGCGCGGCTCGGCCTCCTCCTCCTCCTCGTCCGGCCACGTCTCGACGCCACCTCCTCCACCGGAGCCGCCTGCCCCGTCGCCACCGCCTATGGCGTCGTCTTCCAAGGCGGTCGCCCCCAGGTCGGGGTCGTCTGCATCGCTCACCGCCCGGTCCGGCAGGTACTCCTGGCCTTGCGCCGGGGCGTCGGCCGCCTGCTGGGTCACAAGGAGCTGCGACCCGTCCGACTGGTCAGTCGGCAAATTAGAACTCGACAGAAGAAGAAAGACCAAGAAAGAAAGAAGAGTCGGGAGCTTACGGCAGGAGGCGGATGTGCGCGGGAGTACGGCCGCTTGCCGAACCGCTAGTCCGACTCCGAGAGCTTGAGGTTCGTGATCTCGTTCACCATGAGGGCCAGCTCCGTGACCGGCATCTCACGGGTGGATAGCCGGCACGGGTCCCGGTGCCCACTCATCTGACTGATCATGTGAGGCCGGCCCTGGAGAGGGAGAACCCGGCGCACCACGATGGCCGTCAACAAGTCGGACGCCTGGAGGCCCTCCAAGTCCGTCATCTCCTTGAGCCTCGCAACGGCAGCGGTGGAGGCGGGCGACAGGTGCTTCGGCTTGAAGGTCCAGTTGGTGCGCGGCTCGGCTGGCGGGTCGGCTTCGTCGGCCGGCAGGTTGATGAAGTCCAGCGCCGGGTTGACGTTCTTCACGTAGAAGTACGACTTTCGCCACAGCTTGACGGACTGGGTCAAGGCGATGGACGGGAAGCGATTGCTGGCCCCTGGGAGCCGTACCGCGACGAAGGCACCGCACTGAGCCGCCTCGTCCTTGGAGGAGACGCCGAGCTTGGTGTAGAAGAACTCTCCCCACAGCTCGAGAGTGGGGAGAATGTCGAGGTAGCCCTCGCACAGCATGACGAAGGCCGACAGCATCACCACCGTGTTCGGTATGAGGTGGTGCGGCTGGAGGTGATAGAATTGGAGGAAGGAGCGGAGAAAGCCGCTGACCGGCAGGCCAAAGCCGCGGAGGAAGTGTGACCGAAAGACGATGCGCTCACCGTCCTTCGGCGCCGGCGTGACCTCTTTCTCTGGCGGGATGCGCGTCTCGACATAACCCGCGCCGGGCAGCTGCCTCGTGTCGCGCAGGAAGTCGAGGTGGTCCTTGTGGACGTTGGAGCCGTCCCAGGCGCCGGAGTTCGCCTTGTCGCGCGCCATGAGTGCTTGGTGCTCGACGGAGGCGCGGCACGGCGGAGGAGGAGCGAACCCGCGGTGGAGCAGCAACACCACGGGGGAGAACGCTCGATGACGACGGGCTGCAGCAGCACTTCGGCGAGTTGCGGGACTGCGGCGGCGGCGGAAAGAAAGAAGAGAAAGAGTAGAGCGAAGGGAGAGGAGGGCGCGCGATCCAGAGCCGCCCCCCTCCTCCCCTACTTATAGCCCTGGGCTGCGAAGCCGAGGGGACAGGGCGTGGGGGTCGTAGGATTAACTGTGCCCGCAACCCCACGACCCCGCGTAAACCGCGCAATAATGGCGTGGAGTAATCACGCCATGGTATCCCAACCGTCTGCCTCGGCCACAGCGGATCCGCGCGCGTGATGAGGCCCGGTAGTGGTGGGCCCCAGCCTGCGGCGATGTCCCATCACGCGCGTGGGCTGGCAGGCGGCCCGGCCGGCTGGCACCACGTGGCGCGCAGATAGCTGGCGGCAAGCCTGGCGCCTAGCTGGCGCGCCTCCTGGTTCCCGCTGCGACGTTTCAAAAACCACCAGGCGGCCCGCCTGGACGTGTCCGGCTCCTGGCAGTAGGCACGCCGGAAGACGGATGGAGCAAGATCAAATGAAGCACTCGGAGTAGGAAGTTGCCGAGGCTCCTTCCTTTCACCAGCAACGGAGCCTCATCAGCTTCGGGGACTACTGTCGGAGTAATTGGCCACGGGTAGCCTCATCAGCCCCCCATGGCGCTTCAAGACATCGGGGCCGGCTGCGCCCCTCAAGAATCAAAGACCAAAGCGCCGCCTTCTCGCCGCCGGCTGGTCCCAGCGGCCGGCTACCAGAGGACGACCAGGCTCAGCAGGCGGTCGTAAGGTGGGCCGACTCCTAGCAGGCAGCCTCTAGAGAGGCCGACTTCTAGCAGGCGGCCCCAAGCGTCCTCAAAGTCTGCACCCACATAAATACGATGAGACGGGGCATGGCTACAGCGAGCTCTGCTACCCCCAAATCCAGGGCCAAGCGTGGCCACAGTGCACCGTACCAGATGAGGATCTCCCGTCCGGCGCGGCACTGTTGCCACTCCCCCATGACATCACCCATGGCAGAGAAGGCCATGCCTCCACTACGGGCTGCCGGTACAGCTCACAGGCGGTGGGCCTTACCTGCCAGTGAGAAGCCAGGAGGCGGCGAGCCCAGACCAGTCAGCAAGAGGGGAGGCCGACTCCTACCAGGCGGCCCTCCCCCTTCCTCGGAGTCCGTGCGCCATTAATCAGAAGAGACGGGGAATGGCTACAGTGATTGCCCGCCAGGCGGCGGTACTGCAGCCACGCCTCCCCCGACAAAGCTCGCATCATTACCAGCATCGCTACAGTGCTGAGCGGCTGGCCAAACCCGCAAGCGGCCGGCACGGCCTGTCGGCCAAGTACGAGACAGCCAGCGGGGCCCACCAGGCGGCGGGCCCCATCAGCCAGCGGAGAAGCCGGCGACCAGAGACACTGACAGCTGGGGCCTACACCCGGCCAGATTACCTTTGTACCCCTGGGGGGTAGGCCTATATAAACCCCCCCAGGGCACCCATGCAAAGGGTTCAGACCTTAGTCCATTCATACCCACACATAGATAGAGGAAGCTAGGGCTAGCCTTGTTCTTCTTCCCTCTCTAGAGAAACAGCTCTAGGAGCAACCTTGTAGCCACTCTTGTTGCTTTAGTGATCATGCGGAGACCCCGCAGAGCAGGACTAGGGGTGTTATCTCCCAGGAGAGCCCCGAACCTGGGTAAGATTCGCCGGCATGCATGTCTTCGCCTCATCCCATTTCCTGGCACCGGCGACGTCTTATTAGCCCCCTTCATGATAAGCCATCCTTTGGCATATGTCGCACGACACCCCCGACAACAGAGGAGCAGATAATAATGGCGGCGGCGGCAATGGCCTCCACTGGTCATTGTGGTAGGGGTGGGGGCCCTCAACAGCCATGGCAAGGAGATCAAGGGGCGCAACAACACATTTGCAGGCGCGTCAGGGTATTTGCAGGCACGACGGCGATGGCCATGTGCGGCATTTACTGACGGTGCATAGGAGATTTTTGTCCGGTGCGAGGGCAACGACCATCGCATGCGGAGGCTTGACGCGTCACCGGCAGAGTTTGGAGTTGATGCGCAAGCGCACTGATG
Organism: Aegilops tauschii subsp. strangulata; assembly: GCF_002575655.3. NCBI lineage: Eukaryota > Viridiplantae > Streptophyta > Magnoliopsida > Poales > Poaceae > Aegilops > Aegilops tauschii. Next base: position 433,002,700 of record NC_053036.3, on the reverse strand, counting down.
GTTCCCCGCCGGCTTCTGGCACCGGAGCAGCGGCTCCGACGGTATTGTGGATACTGAAGTGTAATTCGCGTCAGTGTGGAGTGGCAGCGGCTAGTTCCGCGTCGAGACATGGGCGTCCACCTGACGTCCATGATGGTGGTTTAAGGTGGGAAGACATCTCATCAATCTGCTAGTGCCTTTTGGCCCCGGCGTGGAGTACTAGCGGAGGTGACTATCAAACGACCCGTCTTCAGGATGTTGACTGGAACACCGCTTCATGTCCAGAGTGAAAACTCTTGTTCCGACCTTTGCTGGTTGGGCACAACAATGATGAAATTGCGTCATTGCCTTGTTGAAGGCGTTATCTACCACTTGTTGTTGTACTGGTCTTCATTGACTGATCTCAGCAACCAGGATGAAAATACTTGTCTAGGCCGTCTATGGTCCGATGTGATGACGATGGCACAAGGACGTTTATTCCTTCTTGAAGGTATTGGTGCAGAAGAAGTCAACTTAGTCATAGGTGTTTCTTTTAAATCTTGTAACGGTTCAGGCACTAGTTGCCCTTACTCTATACTCGGCTTAATATCTAATAAAAGTGGTAGTATGCATCGCTCGATTAAGAGGCCAGGGGCTACCCTCCTTTTCAGAAAAAGGTATCTCCAACGCTATCCTTTAAAACGGACATAGTATCTGTCCGTGGACATGTCTAAACACGTCCACATACACTTACACAAGATCCGACCATCCAACGCAATCTGCAGGCATTTTGACAGCGCCTTTACAATCTGGATAAATTACATATTGAATGATTTTCATTTAAATCCAACCAAATTCAAGAAAAAATTGACATATTTTATTAAACAAAAGTGGACATGACACTTTTTTAACATAACAAAAATTTCTAGTCGAAATCTTCGCCGGTCGTGCAGACATCTGTGTTCCACGCCCTGTTCTTCCCCACGTACAACGAGAAGAGAAAGATACCGGATATGGGACACAGACGTGCCCGCGCTAGTCTACCATCTCCTACTCTTCCACGCCAGAGTCTATCGCCTGGCTGTGGATGCCGCCAACCGAGGTGACGTCCACGATTGAAGTGGATGGGCCGGCCTTGTGGTTGCCGTGGCCCGGCGTGAGCCGCGTGGACGGCGTGAACGGCGCGGAGCTGCCGATCTAGTCAGCATTGTCTCCGTTCACAATCATCTGTGACGCCTTCGTGTTCGCCTCCGTGGTGATCTTGTTGTAGCCGGTGAGGTCCTCCAAGCTGAGGGTGCTGAGCCATTGTGTGTCCCGGTCAGTGCAAGTGATGCATGCGGCCTCTAAGAGCGCCTTCTCTTGGTTAACCATGGCTGCCACGGCCTCCTCGCTCGCCAGCTCGCCATGATTTGCCCCTCCACCAACCGGCGATTGATGGCTCGATATGTTGTCACTTTTATAAGAGGGTTTTGATGCATTTTTTGGCCGGATTTTTTATATTTCTTCTGTCTTTTTAATGCTAATCATTCGAGAAATAAGAAATCTTAATTTTCTATTGTTGTGCAAAAATATATTTTTGAAAGGTAAATTGAAGTCAAATGGAGCAACTTCTATTTTGGTCGAATTTGCATTAGGCTGTTCAAAGCGCAAGACGGCGCATGGTACGAGCGAGAGCGCTCGTACCATTTGCCGCCAGCACCGCCTCATCTAGAGAAACAACTTTTGTGAAGGCACATTACACATCAGAAACACAGAGTTGTCGCCACATCATCCAGAACAGAGGGAGAAGAGATCCATAGAAGAAGAATCGTCGGAGATCCATTCCTTCTCCTTTGCCCACCTCCATTTTCCTTCATCACACCATCACCATAGGGAGAGGAATTCCAAGGTACAAGATCAGGGTTCATAACTCTATTTGTACTCATTTTTAGATTGAGATCCATTTAATCATTCATCTTATTGTGGAACTTCATGATATTATTCATATGATTTCCTTTGTCTTTATCTCTGTAATGTTTGGTCATCCCTCTCCTATGTGTGAGTAATTTCTCCTAGGTGTAGGAGATGTAGTCTAGTCATCTTGCCTTATTTTCGCCGGTTGTGCCTACTTTTTTTATGAGTTTCGTAGTATTGTTTGAGATCTTGTTCTGAACCTGGATTCATAATAATATGGCCGTGTGCATCAAGAGATACAGAGGCTGGGGTATTCATCCTTTTCGTAAAAGGTACGATTTATTTGTGTCTATTCTATATATCGTCATTTGCGATTATAGTTTTATGATTGTTTAGTAAGTCATCTATTTGTTGTGCACGTAATGCATGTTGCCCAATTTACGAATCCGCGATTATATGGCCGTTGCACGTTATATGGCCGTTGCACGTAATGCATGTTGCCTACACAGGTAACACATGTATTTTTTTAGTGAATCCGCGACTTTCAGGTGACAGGTGTTGATATCTATAAAAAGCGAAGACAATATGAGATAATAGTGATTCACCGAACCGAATGCATTGTTCTGTTCTGATGACCTTAATTGCTGAAACGGTCTTGTAATGGCAATGTCGAAACGCGACTATAGGAAAGAACGAATCCAGCATGAAGGAGTTCGACCACTCAAGGCTACCGAACAAGCATTCTACGCACTAGAGACAAGGTAACTGTTATTATCGTCGCGCTGACACACTTGACGCACACCATGATCTAAAGTTTCTCCGCACCTAACCTCTCTATTGCAAACAACACCCTTTTACTTTTAGTTGTTTACTTTATGTTATTTACTTTCAAGTCGTTATTATTCCCGCTTCAATGACCAACTCTTCATGTTATTTACTTTCAAGTCGTTATTATTCCCACTTTTATTTGTTTCACGGGACAGTAATGTCATCTGTAGATTTTTAGACAGTTACTTCCCGCAAGACCGATGACAACTTGGGTGTGACCAAGATGCCACTCACAATACTCTCCTCTGCTCTTCATTGGGAACGATGATTATTGGGATACTTACACCAAGGTGCTATGCTACCATGTGTGTCTTGCTGACCATTAGTGATGCATGAGGAGTTCACGGGTGTAGTGTTGGTCCTCATGCCCCCTCCAGAACGCCAACACCGGCGGCGTTGACTGCACCTCCGCCATGACGACGTTGAAGTGCCTGCACCTACTCCATGGTGAAGCCGACAAGGAACGGCGCGGGCGTCAACTCGTCGTCAGACGCCTCCTCCGCGTTGGGTCGTCCTCGCTCACCTCCCGCGAGCTCGCCGGTAGTCTGACCTCTATCCATCGCGCACGACGGGCTAGCCAGCCGATCGCATGGTCGGCCAACTCGCGCGCGACCATGCTTAGGCGCCGGCCATGCCAAGCGGCGAGATGTTTCAATCCAGGCATGAGAGTGGGTTTCTCGTCTGCCACGCCCGTTTAATTGCCGACAGGCGGATGAACGGGCAACCGGCTTCAATGCGATCGAAAGCTATCACATTGGCCCCTTCGCTCACGCCGCTCCGGCATTGAACAGGTGCGGAGACCGAGCAAACGCGGTGCTATCGGCCGGCGCGCCGCTTCAACGTTAGTTCCACTGAATGTTTGCGTCCACTCTAAGTTGGCATGAATGCGGTGCGGGGAGCGGAGACGCATTCACGCGGGCGATATGATTTTGGGTGGGACCGCGTTGGCGGATGCCTATGTGGCGGTGGTACACGCCGTCGCCCGCAAACCTCTCTTGGTTTGTGGGAATTTGGATACGGGGATGCGTCCGTAGACAAATAGGGGGTCGTGTTAGGTCCGGACGTAGTTTGCGGGCTATTTGAGGGTCCGCCTTGGAGATGACTTTTATGTGTGGAGTCTTTGTACCCTTTGATTTTGGAAAGAATTCCTTATTTAGCCTTTTCTTAAATTTTGCTTCCCTTTTTGGCCCTCAAAACTTTTTTCTTCCATTCTTGACACTTCAACTTTATTTTGTTCCCTATGTGACATTTTCATCCATTTTTTCATCCGGTGATGTTAAATAGTATGTAGCAAGACAATTTTGCCCCTGATATATGTAGCAGGAAAAAAAAAGGATGTAAACAGAATGGATGAAAGTGTTGCACGTTGGAGAGCCCGACGTTCAAATATTCGTATCCACCACCGCCCAACCATACTTGTTGCAGCTCCAGCGCACTTTTTTTTTTAACATCAGTACCAGCTCCAGCACACTCTATTCGATAGCGCAGCAGATTGCGAGTAGCGCGTGCTTGCTGCCTTGCTGGTGCCGTGCTGCGTGCTTGCTGCCGCTTGCATGCGTGCGCGCTTGCTGAGTCTGTGTGCATGCTTGTCGTGTACGAGTACTTGTGTGCGTCGTGCTGGCTTCTGCTGGACTCTCGCAGATAGCTGTTTAGGGTTACTAGTGGTGCTGTGGGTTTTTCCTTTCTTTTTAAATCAAAAAACATGATACTGCAAACTGTACAAACGCCCTAAGTACGCACGACATGTTGATTAGCAATTTGAATTAGGCAGCCTGCAAACTTTACAAACGCCCATGTCAGTGCCATGCAGACTACGGCTAGCGGGCCAACACCCAACCCTTGACGAACAAGGACACGCGCAAAGTGCTAAAAATCATCAAACGTGGCTCTTGACTCGACCAGATGGGTATGTGTTGCTTAATCATCTCCAGCCGCGCCCCCAACAAGGCCCCCCACGTGATTTTTCGGCCGTCGGCGCCAAAAAAAGGCCCAGTCGCATCCTCAGAGCCCAGTTTTCGCCGGCTCGGACCGAAATTGGCGCCGGCGGACCCAACCTGAACCCGGCGCGCTGGAGGACGCTCGGGGGCGCCGGGCGAATCGTTTTGGCGCGAAGAGCCGCGGGCCCTCCTTGCCAGCGACTCGACTCTCTTCTCGCCGCTTCGTCGTCCTAATCGCCTCGTTCCCCGCGGCGAATCAATGCCAAAGTTGCGCGCGCTGCCGCGCCGGTCAGCCTCCATTGATGCCTCCCGGGCGGCGCAGTGAAGGCCGGGCGACGCGCGTCCCCTCGCCCGCCACGCGTAACGCGCCGGCCACGCGTACTACGCGGCGCCTCCGCCTATATAAGCCGACCACCAGCGCACCGAAGACACACACAGACCCTCCACCGCCGACGCGCCCATTTCTCCCCCTTCCTCCCTCGCCTCCTCTCGCCGTCTCCAGTTCAGAAGAATGGCCGAGCGCTTCTCAGGCGACGGTGCGGCGGCGAATGGCTTCGGGCGCCGCTATCTTCACGAGGACGAGGCTCGCCTCCTTTTCGAGGCCGAGTACCCGGTCCCGCCGGACATTGTGCCCGGGGCGTGGAGGATCAGCGCCGGCGGCGTGCCGGTGCCACCAACACCCACCAGGGTGGCGCACGTATCCGCGCGTCCCTGCCGCGAGCGGCGAGGGAAGGCCCGCGGTACACCCCCGACAGCCCGCTCTGGGAGCCCTACTTCCGCCGCCGCCACGCCGAACAGCTCGAGGCGACGAACGGCGTCGTGCCCTCCGGCAGGCTCAACTCCGAGGGCCGGCGCCGGTGGTGGGGCGTGCCCTGCCGCATGTTGGAGGCCGTCCTCAAGTACATCGAGGGCGGCAACACGCCGCGCCTCGAGTACCCCTCTTCCCCGTCCTTCTCACGCCGTCGTGGGAGCTCCTGGACGCCGAGGCGCATGGAGCGGCCCGGGGCGTCCTCCTCCTCGTCCGGCCGCTCGTCCGGCTCTCCCTGCCTCCGCCCCGTCAAGTCGGAGCCCCAGGACACGCCTGTCAGCGCGCACACCCGCAGCTCCGGCGTCCGCATCGGCGACTCCACCCCCCTCCGGCCGCTTCGTCCTCGTCGAGCCCAAGCCGGAGCCCGGCCTCCCCCCGGAGTACGAGGAGATAGCCCGGCGCGGCTTCTCCGACGAGGAGGCCCTACAGTGGGCGCGGGACGACTACTACCGTGACGAGATGGTCCGGCAGCGCCGGGCCTTGGAGGAGATAGAAGCCCGCAAACGTGGGCGCGAGGACAAGCACGGCGTCGTGATCCTCGACAGCGACGACGACGAGGACGCCCCGGACCGTCCAACCCGCCGCGCCAACCAGGGGAGGGATGCAGCAGGGACGGCGGCGGCGGAGGCGGTGGCGACGACAGCGGCGGCGGCGACGACGACGACGACGGCGGCGACTACACGCGGTTCTACAACCTCCTCGGCATGTAGAACTGCAAGGGCGGGCGGCGAGGAGCGGCGATGGAGACGGCTAGGAGCAGCCCATAGTAGTTTTTTCTTTTTTAAAAAATATGTTTAAATTTGAACGAACTCGCCGATGTCTGCGTTAAATTTAAGCCGTGTTTGCGCCGTATTTAAGATTTTCAAAAAAAACATGGGCGCCGCGACTGGGGGGCATCACGGTCCCAGCATGCCGTTTAGCGTCGGTGCGTCCCCGGGGCGATTTTTAGCCTCTCCCGAGAGCCCAACGGCTGGAGATGCTCTTAGTTGCAATATCCCGTGACGTAGCGCTCGACAAGCGAGGACCGACCAACACATGTCATAAGAAAAATCAATTCTCCTATACTTGTTACATACACAAGGGGCCCTCTTTGTACTAGGCCCCTGCCCTGTTAGGACCGGCCCTGGCCACAGGTAGAAGTTAGCTCTTGATCGATTAGATCTGTCGTCATTGTTCTTTTTATCTCGAAAAAAAGAATATGTTGTCATTATTTCAGTCATAATAAACTTATTATCATTCTTCCTCTGCAATAATTCTTTTTATGATTATACACATAGCACTATTTTTGTTTGTTTATTCGACAATGCCAAAATACATACCACATTACCTCTGTGTTTGCATGTAAATAATCTGGTCACATACTACATTAGGGGTAAAATGTTCTTTTTAGGTCAGATTTAACACCGTTACTAGCCAAAAATGGCGGAAGTGTCACATATGGAACAAAATAAAGTTTGAGTGTCAAAAAAGGGAAGAAACAAGTTTTTTGGGCCAAAAAAGGAAGCAAAATTTAAGAAATGGCCAAATAAGGAATTCTCTCATGATTTTGTTGGTCACTTTCTCTTGAATATATGTGCGTATGTGAGCATCTACGATTATATCATGTTAATTTTTTTAATCACAGAGCAGAAGTGCGATGTCCTAAAAGTTAGATGTGTGATGCCAATTGCGATGATGTGTGGTAATCAAAGCTCAGTTAACTTCTGCTTGCGGAGATGTCGCCCGTTCTGAATTTTATCGCAGCTTGGCGTGACCTTCAGAGTTCAGAGTGCTGCTGTTTTGTCTTCTGAACGTGCTCTGCAGACAAAACCTCGCAAACCCGCCTAGGCTCCTAGTGATACAATTAGCAGCAACTAAATCAAAAAAGAGAAACAGATTAGCAGCGACCTCCGTCTCCATGGCGCCGCCCACCTCCCCCGCGGCCGTCGCGGCGGCCGCCCGCGCGGCGCCCACTCCGGCCGCGGCGCTCGCGCTCTTCAAATCTGCGCTGTCCGCCGACCCGGCGCTCTCCCCGCTCGCCGTGCTGCCGCACCTCTCCGCCACCCCGTCGCTGCCCCACCTGCTCCTCACCGCCTCAATCGCCGGCCGCCCGCACACCACCTCGCTCAGCCTCTACTCGCGGCTCAAGTCTCTCTCCCTCCCCATCCCCACCGCCACGCTCCACCCGCTCCTCTCCTCCCTCCCCTCCGCCCCCGCCTTCGTCCTCTTCGCCGACATCTTCCGCCTCCGCCTCCCGCTCTCCACCACCACCTTCAACATCATGTTGCGCCACCTCTGCTCCTCCGGCAAGCCCGTCCGCGCGCTGGAGCTCCTCCGACAGATGCCCAGCCCCAACGCCGTCACGTACAACACCGTCATCGCCGGGTTCTGCGCCCGCGGCCGCGTCCAGGCGGGGCTGGATATCATGCGGGAGATGCGGGAGCGGACCGGTATTGCGCCCGACAAGTACACCTACGCCACGGTTATCTCCGGGTGGTGCAAGGTCGGCAAGGTCGAGGAAGCAGCCAAGGTGTTCGACGAAATGCTGGCTGAGGGAGAGGTGGAGCCAAATCCGATGATGTACAACTCGTTGATAGGCGCATACTGTGACCGGGGAAATCTGGAGGCCGCGCTGCGTTGCCGGGAAGAAATGGTAGCGAGGGGGGTTTCCATGACTGTCGCGACATACAATTTGTTTGTGCACGCGTTGTTCATGGAAGGGCGTGCTGCGGAGGCGCATGCATTGGTTGAGGAGATGGGTGGAAAGGGGCTTGCACCAGATGCGTTCACGTACAATATATTGATCAACGGTTACTGCAAAGAGGGTAAGGAGAAGAAAGCAATGAAGATGTTTGAACATATGGCTGCGAAAGGGATTTGTACGACCGTGGTGACCTATACGTCATTGATATATGCCTTGTCTAAGAAGGGGATGGTTGAGGAGGCCGATAGGCTGTTTGATGAGGCTGTGAGGAGAGGCATCAGGCCTGACCTTGTCATGTACAATGCCCTGATCAATAGCCACTGCACTGGTGGTGATATGGACCGGGCATTTGAGATCATGGGAGAAATGGCAAAGAAGAGGATCACACCTGATGACGTGACATACAATACTCTAATGAGGGGGCTGTGCTTGCTGGGGCGTCTTGATGAAGCGCGTGGGCTCATTGACAAGATGACAAAGAGGGGTATCAAGCCAGACCTTGTCAGTTACAACACCCTGATTAGCGGCTACAGCATGAAGGGTGACATCAAGGATGCTCTGAAGGTTCGAGATGAGATGATAGACAAGGGGTTCAACCCAACACTTTTGACATATAATGCAATGATACAAGGGCTCTGCAAGAATGGCCAGGGAGACGATGCCGAGGAGCTGGTGAAAGAAATGGTGGGCAATGGCATCACCCCTGATGACAGTACATATATTTCACTGATCGAGGGACTTACCACTGAGGACGAGCGGCTGGCCGCAGAAGATGCTGTAAAAGCGTGAGCTTTTCGGGAAGCAGAAGCAAGAGTTTTTTTAGGAAGCAGAGGTGCATGCTCTGTTCAGACCTGACCAATTCAAAAATGCGCATAATAGTTGCTTTTTCAGCCTGTATTGGCGCGCAATACCATTCTGATTTTTACATTGCTGTAACATGTCCTGAATTCTTGCAGGACCGCAAAATGATCATTTTGATGATGACTGACGCCGAACTGTCGGCAATGTGGATCAGCCTACTCCTTGGCCAAGTTAGCCTTTCCAATGGTTGAATCTTTTGTCATCTATAAACACGGGTGATGAAATATGTCAAGACCAAAATTTTCAGAGATGGAAAGCACTGGTCGAGTTTTTTTGAAGATCACCAAGTACTTGGAATATACGGAGACTGGATCTTTCAACCTGGTTGGATCATTACTGACATTCCTATTTATTTGGATGCAATACTACCCTGCCTTCTTGTGCTTGATAGAACTAGGGATATTATCTGCAAGAATAGGTGAATTCTGTAATACTGTAATAGGTCGTGCTTTCAGAATGCAAGTTCATATCTGTTGCTGCTACTCAGATGATACTCGGATTGTTATTCATACATGATATCTGTGTATGAGCTCCATTCCAGAAGATAGTGGTGGTGTTAAGCAAGGTGCGTTAACAGCGAAGCACTAACTGGGTTGAGCTAAAACAAGCATGTTCAGGTAGCACTAACTTCTTGACAATCTGTCCTGAGTCCTGACACCTACAAAGTGCAGACTGATGGCGAACTCCCGGGCTAGCTAGCTTTCCTGTCATTGAAAGCATCAGACTTTCTGCAGTTTGTGGGGGATGCAAGTATGTATCATCTTAAAAATCATAGCTTTCCTGTATGTGATGCTTTAGGGCATCTGGAAATGTGTTATTGCTAGCTAACTCTTATGTGCCTGAATCTTCTTCTTCACAAACAGTTAGGCTCTTTGTACTAGGGTCTTATATAACTGACTATCTTTACTGAGATTCACTCACCATAGCATCCCCCTTAGACTGAACATCCATCAGCGGGAGTTTATCTTGACACTCTGTGGCCTGTTGCCTGTACGGACGTATGTCGACGTTCAGTTCAGTTCGAGCTAGGTAGTGAAAAGTTTTATAGACAATAGCACGAACTCTCGTTCTTTTACCATCAATCATGTGAAAGTTTACAAATTCTCGACCAATTCTTTTTGCTCACCATCAAAGTCCCCCCATATAGCTGAGAATTTCCGTGCAATTGGAAGCCCCTGCACAGGAAAAAGCTTGATCCCAGCGAATAGAAGATGCTCAGCTCCGCACAACATAGGATTTGGCACGCGTCTTGTCGAGATGGGGGTAATCTATCCGTCAAATGCAAATTTGTATGAACTGTTGGCGTGTGGCTCAGCTATATCATACTGTCAGAGAGATGGTTTTGCAGTATAGCTCGGCTAGAGATGCTGCTGATGTTATTCTGAAATTCGAAGACAGAACACAACAAATAAGTATTTGCAGGAGTTTACTGAACATCTGGAGAAACCGACACCTACAACTCCTCTGCCTCTGGTGTCTGGTTGGCCTCCGGGCTACTGTGAATCCGTCTCCTTCCACCTTACTGAAGGTTAACGCAGGTGCTTTTTTTAAGCTTCGGCATTGTCAGCACAATCCACTCACTCCGACGATGAACTCGAGGACACAAGTGTTTGCGCTGCGTGCAAAACGATGCTGTTTTTTCTGTCTACTATCTCGTTTCCTCTTATTCTGTTACTACAAAACGAAAGAGCCTCTGACAGCCTGAGAAAAACGCCCACGACGATCCTCGGCGTTCGTGCCATCCCACGAACCAGAACGTGCGAGCGTGGACTAAGCCTAACCCAAGTACTCTCTAGCTATCAAACTTGCCCAATCAGCTACTCCACTGTCCCATAATATAAGAGCATCTTCAACAACGCGTTGGGCGGCGTGCTAAAAAACAGTTTGCAGCGCCGGAATCGTCAGCTTTTGCGCGCCGTGGTGCGCTAGATCCAGCGACTGCTGCAAAATAAAGCGCGTCCGAGCTGCTCCACCAGACGCGCTATATTTCTTCTCTTTTCTATTACAACGTGATATACATTCGGTAGATAGATAGATAGAAACATAAATAGATAGTACATAGATAGATAAAAAAAGATACATAGATAGTTCATAGCCTCCTCCTACGAGAGATATAAAATAAACTACTCGTCGTCCTCCTCCTCCGACTCGGACTCCGCCTCGGTGATGTCCTCCTCCGACGTCTGAATGAAGGCGTCAAGGAACCGATCGTCGTTGGAGTCCTAGGACGACGCGTCTCCTAGCTCGATGTTGAATTCAGCGGCCGCCTTCCGCATCCGCCTGTCCTCGCGATAAGCGGCTCGCTCCGCCCTCGTCTCCTCTCTCTCCACCCTCCTTTGCGTGAAGAACTGCCGCTCGTTGATGACATCCTGCGGGAAGCGTTCACGCCACAGCTCCATGGCTTCCTCGCCCATCTTGGCGAGGCTGAGACGACGCTCCCGCCTCCGGTTCTCACGACAATCCTCGTTGGTGATAAGCCGCAGGGGAGGCGCAATCTCCCGCGTTGGCACGTTCGGGAAGTTCATGTCCCGACGAGACCGCCGGAGGCGCCACGCCGCCGCGTCGTACGCGTGGGCGGCCTCGTGGGCGGTGTCGAAGGTGCTGAGGCTGAGGCGCATGTCGGAACGGATCTCCCCGGGCGGCGCAGCGGCATGGTGGCGCGGCGGTTGCGCGTTGACGGCGAGGCGAGAAAGCGGTAGAGGGAGCGGGGAGAGAGCGGCAGAGGGCGCGTGGCGAGGTGGAGAGCGGTGGAAGGACGCGTGACGGGCGCTGCATTTATAAAGCATGGCGGACGCCGCGCGCCAAAACTAGCGCGCGCCCGGCCAGGTTTCCGCGCGCGCGATCTTTTGCGCGCGCCTGAGTTTCCTGCCACCGCCCCACGCGCTAAAACCGCCTTTTACCCCGCGCGCGCGTTTTTTGCGGCTGCTGTTGAAGATACTCTAAGTGATGTCAAAAGCGCTATTATATTATGTCAGGGAGGGAGTAAAAAAGCACATGCAGTCAGTACGCAGACCTCTGCCGTGGCAACCTTATTGAGCTAAAAGAGCTGCCGTGGCAACGTTATTATTGAGCTAAAAAGAGCTGCCACTGCCATGGCACCATAACGAGACAGCACAAGTTTACATCAACAAGCATCAGCTTGCAGAGTGTCAGCAAAGATCAAGGGGACTGCCCTTGCTCCCCGAGAGGGAAGAACATACATAAGCTGTTGGATTTGGACCCACAGTTTAAAAAAGATCGTACGAGGAGGGTTTTGTTTTGGACTTTCTCGAGCTACCTAAGATACTCAGACGTACGCACATCCTTCCAATCTTGTAAATCCCGGTCGCCGTTCAAGCTTGGCCTTTTACACACACGTATATCTTGGTTCTGCCGCGCCCGAGCTTATCAGCAAGCGGCGCCTCCGCTTATATACCGCACCTCTGCAGTTCCGCCTGCACGCATTCGTGGAGACAACCCGCGTACCATTGTGCGTGCGTGATGGGAGCCACCGACGAGTCGGATCACGACATGGAGAAACAGCAGCCGCTGCTGACCCCGGCGGCGGCGGCGGCGGACGAGATCGGCTGCGGCAACTGCAAGCCGTGCTCCTGCGCCTCGCCCACGGCGACGCGGACGCTCTCGCTGGTCGTCCTCGTTGCCGGCGCCCTGTTCGCCGCGCAGCTGAAGGCGCGCGAGGAGTACCTCCTACTCACGGTGTTCGCGTCGCAGCTGCTCAGCTTCTGCGTCCTCACGTCGCTGCTGGCGCTGTGCGCGCTCCCCGAGGACGGCGCCCGGCAGCGGCTCGCGTGGGCTCGCGCCGCGGCCGCGCAGGTGCTCCTGTGGTCGTTCGCCATGGCCCTCCTGGTGAGCATGTCGCTCTGGGTGGTCGGAAGCGCGCCGGTGGCCGTCGGCGCGGCGCTGCTCGGGCTGGCCCTGGCCGTCGTCTTCGCCTGCTACGCCGAGCTCGTGCAGTCCCTCTGGCCTGTGGCCTAGCCAGTGACGGATGCCACCGAGGAGGACCCATTTGCCAGGAATTTCCTACTAGCTAGCGGGGCTTCTGCTAATACAAGCCCGTCGTCTTTTTCGGCCTTGGATTGGGCCAGTGTGCTCATACAATGTCAGCCTGAATTAGTCCTGTTTGTACAAGTTGAGGCCTGTTACCCTGTTCTCTCCCCTGCTCGTCGTATGGGAAATGGATTCCCTAAGAAGAACAAAATAAGAAGACTGATCTGATTCATATGAAATTTCATGTGAGGGTCTCTTTACATGTCAGGGAATTAAAAATACAAGAACAGAGAAAACACATAATAATTAATATGAAATGTCGTATAAAATTCTATAAAGCATTTACAAAAAGCCACCGCTATTAGGTCAATTTAATAGAAATCACCCATTTTTATTTTTCTGTCAAAAAGCACTGGCCATCGTAATTCTTTTTGCATAAAGCACTGATGGCTTAGTAATCAGGCGTTGACCTCGCTCCGCCCAGTGGGCCACCCGTTAGGCTGAGTTGGCAATATAATGCCACACGTGAGAGCAGAACCATCTGCCCCTTCTCTCTCGTGCATTATGTCGAGCACCTTGGGTGCAGGTCATCACCTCCTCCAAGCCCAAGACGACCCTACGCGTCGTGCCACCAACGGTGGATGTGGGAGTTCTTATTAGCCACGCTATGTGCTAGCGTTCGAGCCAGAGCGCACCTCCTCCCCCCTCCCCCCGTGCAGCCCATGCGCATGGCGGCACACACCCTGTTATTTCCATTTCATTTTTTTGTTTTTTATTCTTTAAAATAATTTGGGATTTCAACAAAAATTCGAAAAAATCGAATTTTGAAATAAAGTTCAAGAAATCATGAAATGTTTTTGGATTAAAAAATTGTTCATGAACTTGAACAAAATGTTCGTGAATTCAAAAAATGTTTGTAATTTTGTAAATGTTCACAAAACTCACAAGATGATTCTGAATTACAAAAAAGGTTCATCAATTCAAAATAAAATAGTTGACTCAAAAACTACTTGGTAATTTCGACAAAAATCATACATTTCAAAACATGTTCGTCAAACAAGAAATGTTCATGAATTTTCAAAATATTTGCCAAATTTCAAAAAATATTTTTCATTTCATCGATTTTGCTGATTAAAAAAATATTCACAATTACAAAAAATATATTAGCAATTTTAGAAATTGGTAACGTGTTTGAAAAATGTTCGCAATTAAAACAATGTTTGCGAATTTGTCAAAAAATCAAGAATTTGAAATTTGTACATAATTTCATAAAAATTGTCCACACAATCAAAAAATGTTCACAATTTCAAAAAGTGTTCATGATTTCAAAAAACAATTATCGAATTTTGAAAAGATGTCGCAAACTGCAAAAGCACTTATTGAATTTTGAAAAATGTTCGCAATTAAAACAATGTTTGCGAATTTGTCAAAAAATCAAGAATTTAAAATTTGTACACAATTTCATAAAAAATTTCCACACAATCAAAAAATGTTCACAATTTCGAAAAGTGTTCATGATTTTAAAAAACAATTATTGAATTTTGAAAAGATGTTCGCAAACTGCAAAAAAAAATACATGAAAAACTAACATGAAAAAGATAAAATAAGAAAATGGAAAATAAGGAAACAATGAGAAAGAAATAAGTAGAAAAAACAAAAGAAAAAAAGTTAGTATGAGAAGGTTCTAGAACCTTCCCAAAACTGAAAAGGAGCCACTTGTGCCGACCCGTATGTAGCGGGAGCGCATAGGGGAGAGGGGGGGGGGGGGGGGGGGTATGCGCCAGTTCGCTAACCAGCGACCTGCGCGCTGAATAGGATCAAAGGGTGAACGTACATCATACTCAAGCAGGTCGTGCGTGTTGTAGACATCGCCACCTGTGTGACCCATGTGCATCTACATGTGTGTGGCCGCAAACACAATGAGTTTCTCTAGCAACGAAGCCTTCTTGAACATTGTCAAGAATTTCGCGCCTCGATATCGTCATCCACCTTGTTATAAGGTTTCATCGGGTTCAGCGGCGCCATCTACATGCAACTCTACGTCGCCATCTAAGAATGATACGTCTCCAACGTATCTATAAATTTTTATTGTTCCATGCTATTATATTATCTGCTTTGCATGTTATATATATATTATTATGTTATTTTACATTATTTTTGGGAGTAACTTATTAACCTAGAGCCCAGTGTGAGTTTATGTTTTTCTCCCTTGTTTTTGAGTTTCGCAGAAAAGAAATATCAAACGGAGTCCAAACGGAATAAGCTTCACGATGATTTTTCTTGTACCAGAAGACAACCAAAGGACTTGGAGTCCAAGCCAGAAGAGCCACGATGCGGCGGCAAGGGTGGATGGCGTGCCGGGGGGTGCCCCTGCCTTGTGGCCCCCTCGGGACTCCTCTGACTTACTTCTTCATCCTATATATTCACATATATTCCAAAACCCTCAGGGAGAGCCACGAAAATACATTTCCGCCGCCACAACCTTCTGTTTCCGTGAGACCCCATATTGGGGCCTTTCCCAGCATCCTGCCGGAGGGGGATTCGATCATGGAGGGCATCTACATCAACCCTATTGCCCTTTTGATGAAGCGTGAGTAGTTTACCTCAGACCTACTGGTCCATAGCTAGTAGCTAGATGGCTTCTTCTCTCTTTGATTCTCAATACCATGTTCTCCTCGATGTGTGGAGTAATAGTAGTAGATGCGGCAGGAGTCGGTCTACTTGACACAGACGTGATGCCTATATGCATAATCATTGCCTTGGATATGGTCATAACTTTGCGTTTTTCTATCAATTACTCGACAGTAATTTGTTCACCCACCGTACTATTTGCCTTCATGAAAGAAGCCTCTAGTGAAACCTATGGCCCCCGGGTCTATTTTCCATCATATTTATTTCCAATCTACTATTTTGCAATCTTTTATTTTCAGATCTATAAACCAAAAAACCCAAAAATAAAATCTTTTGTTTAGTTTTATCTATCTCTATCAGATCTCACATTTGCAATTGACCGTGAAGGGATTGACAACTCCTTTATTGCGTGGGTTGCAAGTGTTCTATTGTTTGTGCAGGTCCATAGATTGGGGACTTGCTTGTACCTCCTACTGGATTAATACCTTGGTTCTCTAATTGAGGAAAATACTTATCTCTACTTTGCTGCATCACCCTTTCCTCTTCAAGAGAAAAACCAACGCAAGCTCAAGAAGTAGCAGGAAAAATTTCTGGCGTCGTTGTCGGGGAGGTCTACATCAAACGTACCAAGTACCCATCATAAACTCTCATCTCTTGCATTACATTTTGCCATTTGCCTCTCGTTTTCCTCTCCCCCACTTCTAAAATGATTTTCAGAAAAATATAAAAAGATTTGTCTTTTTATTCGCCCTTCTTCCGTTCGTCTTTTCCTTTGCTCGTGTGCTTGATTGCTTACTTTGTCACGATGACTCAAGAGAATACCAAGTTGTGTGACTTTTCCAACACCAATAATAATGATTTTATTAACACTCCGATTGCTCCTGCCACTAGTGCGGAATCTTATGAAACTAATGCCGCTTTGTTGAATCTTGTTATGAAAGAACAATTTTCTGGCCTTCCTAGTGAAGATGCCGCATCCCATCTAAATACCTTCGTTGAGTTGGTGATGTCTACTACACAACTTTATTCTTGTAGATTCGTGTTGGGCCTCCAAGCGCAGAGTTTTGTAGGACAGTAGCAATTTTCCCTCAAGTGGATGACCTAAGGTTTATCAATCCGTGGGAGGCGTAGGATGAAGATGGTCAATCTCGAACAACCCTGCAACCAAATAATAAAGAGTCTCTTGTGTCCCCAACACACCAAATACAATGGCAAATTGTATAGGTGCACTAGTTCGGTGAAGAGATGGTGATAAAAGTGTAGTAACGATAGTAGATATTGATTTTTGTAATAGTAACAACAAAAAACATCAAGGTAGCAAGCAAAAAAAGTGAGCACAAACGGTATTGCAACGCTTGAAAATGAGGCCTAGGGTCCGTACTTTCACTAGTCCAATCTCTCAACAATGCTAATCTAATTGGATCATATAACCATCCCTCAAAGTGCGATGAAGAATCACTCCAAAGTTCTTATGTAGCGGAGAACGTAAGAAAAACTGTTTGTAGCAATTCTTTCCGATTGATCTATCCAAGAGTTCGTACTAAAATAACACCAAGTTATTCTTTCCGATCGATCCATCAAGAGTTCGTACTAAAATAACACTAAGTTATTCTTTCCGATCGATCTATCAAGATTTCGTACTAAAATAACACCAAAGCAAATTAAAATTCATAATACTCGATCCAACACAAAGAACCTCAAAGAGTGCTCCAAGATTTCTACCGGAGAAACAAAGACGAGAACGTGCATCAATGATACGTCTCCAACGTACCTATATTTTTTGATTGTTCCATGCTATTATATTATCTGTTTTGGATGTTTTATATGCATTAATATGATATTATATATGATTTTTGGGACTAACCTATTAACCTAGAGCCTAGTGCCAGTTTCTGTTTTTTCCTTGTTTTATAGTTTCGCAGAAAAGAAATACCAAACAGAGACCAAACGGAATAAAACTTTCGCGATGATTTTTCTTGGACCAGAAGACACCCAGGAGACTTGGAGTGCAAGTCAGAAGAGCCGCGAGGTGGCCACAAGGGTGTAACATCCCAAATTTTCAATTTGGAATGTTATACATAGGTCATTCATGCATATCATATTTTATCGCATTTCGTTTCGTGAATCCTTGAAATTCTAAGCAACTCAAGGACCCACGGAGAGAGTTGGGAATTTCGTTTTTTTTCATATTTGAGTTTTTCTCAAATTTTGAAAAACAAGAGGATCATTTGGTTTTAATTATTTTTCCTCTTCTAAAAATATTTCGTATTAAAAATATATGAGAGGACATAATATGACTTCTCCAAAATAAATGAAATATTCGAGGAAAAAGATTAAAATCAAATAATTAATTTTATTGCAATTTTATTTGAATTAGAAAAATTTGCATATTTTAAAATTGCATTTTAGTGCCAAGAAAATGTTCATCCTGTTCTAAATATTTTATTTAGATGGCGAAAATTTGTTTTGGTATTTTTAGATTTTTTATTTTATTTTCTAGGGTTTTTTCGGCGAATTCTCTTAAAAAAAAGTCAGCGCCCGACTGGGCCAGCGGCCCAGCCGAGCCGGCCCGCTCCCCGCCGCCGTCTCCCTCGTGGAGTCCGCGCCCCGCACGCCTCGCCGCCGTGGCCGAGTCGGCCACCGCCGCCGTCGCCCCTCCCCCAAGCCACCACCTCGGCCCCCTTTAAAAGCCGACCCGGGGCCTCCCTGGAGCCCCAAGCCGCCGCCGCCGCTCTCCAGCCAAGCCGCCCTGCCTGAAGAGCTCCGCCGCCGCTGCAGCCTCGCCGCCGCCCGCAGCCATTGCCCCGCCTCGCGCCGCCGCCGCGCTAGCTCGCTGGAGCCGCCGCCCCGATCCGATCCGACCGTTCGTTTTTTGGGTTTTAGGTAAAAAACCTCGGTTTTCTTAAAAACGATAGATTCGTTTTTTAATAGATCGGTTCGGTTATTTAGCGGACGTTCGTTTTAACGAACGTTGTTCGTCGGTTAGTCGCAGACAGCGAATGTTCGTTCGTTAGCCTGTTCGTCTCGTTTCTTTTTTCCAGGGTTTTTCCGTGATTATTTTCGATCGCGATTTTTGCCGTGATCTTCGTTTTAGTTTATCTTTTCGCTCGTTTATCCAAATCAGGTGAAACAAGCGCCTAGATCTTCGTCTCGAAGCCCTCTTTCTGTTTAACCAACTTGAACAAGATTTTGGTACTATAAAATTTGACTTTAGTCCAGATTAGTAAACGGATCTTGTTTCTTTCGTAGTTTGAGTTTCGTTGCTCCGTTTGATTTGATTCTTTTTGCAAACCGGAGTTCTTCAGTTGAATTTTCTGGTTAGATCGTCTTATTTGAGTTTTACCTGTGCATCTTTGCTTGATTGCTTATGTATGCTATTGTTTGTTTGCGATAGAATTCCCAGAGTGCGAAGCGTGCTACTACGAGTCACTAGGTTTTGCGGATCGTCAGCAAGGCAAGTAACACATTGATCATACCCCTTCATACCCAGTTTTTATGCATTAGTTTCAACCCTCACACATTGCATGAGTAGGCTCTCTTAACATGTGGGTTTGGGAAGTAGATGATGAGGTAGAACCTATTACCTATTTTTTATCAAACCCTTGGGAGTTACATCTACGTTATGCTTATATTGCCATGCTATGCTCGTAGACGTGGATTGGGTTTGAGAGTATCCATGACATATGTGAGTTTGTTAATTAATGGTTCAACTTAAGGTGGCAACTTTAATACACATCTGGGTGGATTGCTTGTGGGCACCTGGAGAATCCAGTGTTGTCCTAGGATATCCCGGAGTTACCGTGTGATCATCCTACGGTCCGCCACCTAGGCTCAAAGGGATCATAAGATTATTCATGCTAGAAACTTCCGTGTGCAGCCACATGCTATTATGGGCTCTAGCATAGTTGAGTATGTTACATGACCTCTTCCAGTGGTAGGCTAGCAGATGTAGGGGATGTAGGTTGGTACTGTCTACCCAGGGTTAGAGTTAATGTTTCTGAAAGACTGTGTCTTGGTCATCCGTTTCTCAAACACCATGTAGTGCGAGAAATCCAACGGAGGAGATCGAGTCTTGTGGGGAAAAGTGCGCAAACCTCTGCAGAGTGTATAAAGTAATCATGGTTAGCCGTGTCCCCGGTTATGGACATCTTGAGTATCTGGTACTTGAATTATTGATTTGATCTCATCACTCTAAATTAATTTTTTGGGTTGATAATGATTACTTTAATTGGGGTTGAGTTGGAGGAACCTTCTCAATGTTTCAACCACCATGATAGTTAAATAAAATCTATTCCTTTGTTGTAGGGAAAAACTGGCTTTTCGCGAAACAGTATAACCATAGAGCCTCCACCAGCCATATATGCATGTAGTGATAGCATTTATCTGTTTACTGCTCTACTGTGTTATATTGCCAGCATATTCCATGTGCTGACCCATTTTCGGGCTGCAACATATCATGTTGCAGACTTTTCAGACGACGAGTAAGGTGCCATAGGTCGCTTGTCATGCACTCAGTTATGCCGTTGGAGTTGATGGACTCACTTTATCTTCCAAGCCTTCCGCTGTTATCCTTTAGATGGCCTTAAGCCATATTTATTGTAATAAGTTCTCTTTTGAGACATTCGATTTAATAAGTGTGTGATTGCTACTCTGTTATAAATCCATCTGAGTACTGTGTGTGTCAGCATTACCGATCCAGGGATGACACTAAACACAGAGATTTGACCGTTTGAGGTCGGATCGCTACAAGATGGTATCAGAGCACACGCTGAATGTAGGACACGACCACTAAGATGAGCCATAGGTCACTCTTCTCTACTCATTTCTGACTCCTCTCCATTTTCTACTCTTTAGGATAGCGGACTCGAGGAACAAGTTTGCACAACCGGATGAAGACACACCATTTGGACGACACTTGAAGGAAGTCACTAGGTACCTGAACATCGGAATACCAAGCTTCACCGGGACCTACACCGCTACTTTACCAGAAGAGGAGCGCTGGATGATTCTTCAAGTTCCAGGAAGGACATTCATGCCAGTCACTGAGCCCATAGAGTTTTCCTTTGATGCACCCACCTGGAGTCTAGGCTAGAGCATGGCAGCCCACATCGCCATGGGACGCATTGGCGAAGTTTATCACAAGGAGCTTAAGGACACCATCTATCAGATATGTGGGCGCCGAGATGAGCAATGGGAGATAGTCAGCACCAGGAGGGACAGGTCTATTGCAGCTTTCATCCAGGAGCTAAACCAACACATTCGACGCTAGGAAAACCAGATGTGCGCAAGCATGATAGATTTGAAGAAGGCGATGAATAGGATCACAGAGCTAGAAGAGGAACTCAAGTCTACACGCGATGGATATGAGGAGGAAATGACGATACTCGTGGAGAAGAACGATGATTTGACAAGGAAGCTAGGAGTTTTCCTGGGAGACCCCGCGCCAGGAGGAGAAGACGACGAACCCAAGGAAATTCGTTCTGAAGACTACATCACCATCGACGACACCGACTCCGACCCCGACGATAGTGATGATGATTATGAAGACGAAGCTGGAGCGGATATCATGGAGTCTTCCACTGATCAAAATTTCTAGATGACCACCATATGATTAGTAGTATTCCCCTTGTATATAGTAGTAGTCCGAGCACTTTTGTAACGATAGTTCGAGACCGATTGTATGCCCTTGCTTGAATTGATTTGGTGTGATATGATTGTGTTTGTCCCATGTGCATATGGGTAGTGCTTTCTCACCAGACCTCATTTCTATTCTAATCTCTCCCCTATAAACCCATCAAATGCCTTCGAGACGTGATACCGGATTTGTTTTCCCACCGGAGATCACTAAGTTGATCCAGCAGCAGAATGCCTTGATGCAGATATTAGTCCAGAACCAAGGCAACAACAACAACAACCCGCCACCACCACCTCTGGTTGACAACTTAGCCCGTTTTCTGAGGTTGCAGCCGCCGGTGTTTTCCAGTAGCACCGAGCTAATAGTTGCGGATGACTGGCTATGCAGGATTGGAAGGGAGTTGACCACCGCAGGTTGCACAGATGCAGAGAAGGTGCGTTTTGCCGCACATCAGTTGGATGGACCAGCAGCCGCATGGTGGGAGAATTACACGACCACTTTCCCTATAGCCAATATCACTTGGGATCAGTTTCAGCAAGCATTCCGCACAGCCACATTTCTCAACTGGAGCTATGAGCATGAAGAAGCGTGAGTTTCGCAACTTGCGTCAGGGAAATCGTACTGTGGCTCAGTACGTAGATGAGTTTAGTAAGTGATGTCTACTACGCAACCTTCTTCTTGTAGACTTTGTTGGGCCTCCAAGTGCAGATGTTTGTAGGACAGTAGCAAATTTCCCTCAAGTGGATGGCCTAAGGTTTATCAATCCGTGGGAGGCGTAGGATGAAGATGGTCTCTCTCACGCAACCATGCAACCAAATAACAAAGAGTCTCTTGTGTCCCCAACACACCCAATACAATGGTAAATTGTATAGGTGCACTAGTTCGGCAAAGAGATGGTATACAAGTGCAATATGGATGGTAGATATAGGTTTTTGTAATCTGAAAATATAAAAACAGCAAGGTAGCAAGCGATAAAAGTGAGCGTAAACGGTATTCCAATGCTAGGAAACAAGGCCTAGGGTTCATACTTTCACTAGTGCAAGTTCTCTCAACAATAATAACATAGTTGGATCATATAACTATCCCTCAACATGCAACAAAGAGTCACTCCAAAGTCACTAATAGCGGAGAACAAATGAAGAGATTATGGTAGGGTACGAAACCACCTCAAAGTTATTCTTTCCAATCAATCCGTTATGCTATTCCTATAAGTGTCACAAACAGCCCTAGAGTTCGTACTAGAATAACACCTTAAGACACAAATCAACCAAAACCCTAATGTCACCTAGATACTCCAATGTCACCTCAAGTATCCGTGGGTATGATTATACGATATGCATCACACAATCTCAGATTCATCTATTCAACCAACACATAGAACCTCAAAGAGTTCCCCAAAGTTTCTACCGGAGAATCAAGACGAAAACGTGTGCCAACCCCTATGCATAGGTTCATGGGCGGAACCCGCAAGTTGATCACCAAAACATACATCAAGTGGATCAATAGAATACCCCATTGTCACCACGGGTATCCCACGCAAGACATACATCAAGTGTTCTCAAATCATTAAAAGACTCAATCCGATAAGATAACTTCAAAGGGGAAACTCAATCCATTACAAGAGAGTAGAGGGGGAGAAGCAACATAAGATCCAACTATAATAGCAAAGCTCACGATACATCAAGATCGTGCCAAATCAAGAACACGAGAGAGAGAGATCAAACACATAGCTACTGGTACATACCCTCATCCCCGAGGGTGAACTACTCCCTCCTCGTCCTGGAGAGCGCCGGGATGATGAAGATGGCCACCGGTGAGGGTTCCCCCCTCCGGCAGGGTGCCAGAACAGGGTCCCGATTGGTTTTTGGTGGCTATAGAGGCTTGCGGCGGCGGAACTCCCGATCTATTCTGTTCCCCGAAGTTTTTAGGGTATATTGGTATATATAGGTGAAAGAAGTACGTCAGGGGAGCCACGAGGGGCCCACGAGGGTCGGAGGGCGCGCCCCCTGCCTCCGTCGTTTCTTTCCTGACGTGCACTCCAAGTCTATCGGGTTGCTTTCCTTCCAAAAATATCTTCTCCAGAAGGTTTCATTCCGTTTCAACTCCGTTTGATATTCCTTTTCTTCGAAACACTGAAACAAGGGAAAAACAGGAACTGGCACTGGGCTCTGGGCCAATAGGTTAGTCCCAAAAGTAATATAAAAGTGTTTAATAAAGCCCATAAACATCCAAAACAGATAATATAATAGCATGGAACAATCAAAAATTATAGATACGTTGGAGACGTATCAGCATCCCCAAGCTTAATTCCTGCTCATCCTCGAGTAGGTAAATGATAAAAACAGAACTTTTGATGTGCAATGCTACTTGGCATAATTTCAATGTAATTCTTCTTAATTGTGGTATGAATATTCAGATCCGAAAGATTCAATATAAAAGTTCATATTGACATAAAAGTAATAATACTTCAAGCATACTAACTAAGCAATTATGTCCTCTCAAAATAACATGGCCAAAGAAAGTTCATCCCTACAAAATCATATAGTTTAGTCATGCTCCATTTTCGTCACACAAGAATGCTCTCATCATGCACAACCCCGATGACAAGCCAAGCAATTGTTTCATACTTTAGTAATCTCAAACCTATAAACTTTCACGCAATACATGAGCGCGAGCCATGGACATAGCACTATGGGTGGAATAGAGTATAATGATGGGGGTTATGTGGAGAAGACAAAAAAAGAGAAAGTCTCACATCAACGAGGCTAATCAATGAGCTATGGAGATGCCCATCGATTGATGTTAATGCAAGGAGTAGGGATTGCCATGCAACGGATGCACTAGAGCTATAAATGTATGAAAGCTCAACAAAAGAAACTAAGTGGGTGTGCATCCAACTTGCTTGCTCACGAAGACCTAGGGCACTTGAGGAGGCCCATTGTTGGAATATACAAGCCAAGTTCTATAATGAAAAATTCCCACTAGTATATGAAAGTGACAAAACAAGAGACTCTCTATCATGAAGATTATGGTGCTACTTTGAAGCACAAGTGTGGTAAAGGATAGTAACATTGTCCCTTCTCTCTTTTTCTCTCATTTTTTGGGCCTTCTCTTTTTTTATGGCCTTTCTCTCTTTTTTTTTTATTTTTTTATTCCTCACTTGGGACAATGCTCTAGAAAATGATGATCATCACACTTCTATTTATTTACAACTCAATGATTACAACTTGATACTAGAACAAAGTATGACTCTATATGAATGCCTCCGGCGGTGTACCGGGATATGCAATGAACCAAGAGTGACATGTATGAAAGAATTATGAACGGTGGCTTTGCCACAAATACTATGTCAACTCCATGATCATGCAAAGCAATATGACAATGATGATGCGTGTCATAATAAACGAAACGGTGGAAAGTTTCATGGCAATATATCTCGGAATGGCTATGGAAATGCCATGATAGGTAGGTATGGTGGCAGTTTTGAGGAAGATATAAGGAGGTTTATGTGTGAAAGAGCGTATCATATCACGGGGTTTGGATGCACCGGCGAAGTTTGCACCAACTCTCAATGTGAGAAAGGGCAATGCACGGTACCGAAGAGGCTAGCAATGATGGAAGGGTGGGAGTGCGTATAATCCATGGACTCAACATTAGTCATAAAGAACTCACATACTTATTGCAAAAATCTACAAGTCATCAAAAACCAAGCACTACGCGCATGCTCCTAGGGGGATAGATTGGTAGGAAAAGACCATCGCTCGTCCCCGACCGCCACTCATAAGGAGGACAATCAAAGAACACCTCATGTTTCAAATTTGTTACATAACGTTTACCATACGTGCATGCTACGGGGCTTGCAACCTTCAACACAAGCATTTCTCAAATTCACAACTACTCAACTAGCACGACTTTGATATTATTACCTCCATGTCTCAAATCAAGATGGGAATGGGCCGACCCGGACCCGGCCTTGGACCTGGCCCCATGACCCCAAGGTCAGTATGTGAGGCCATGGGCCGGCCCATTTCATAAAAAAAGTATGGCCTCGTCGACCCGTTGGGTATATGAGGCCGACCCAAGATTAAGATGAGAAAATCCATGAATTCAGTTAGCACAATTTGAAGACCGGGAAGGCCACCGGGATGGGGACAAGTTGAAAAGAAGAGGAAGGTGACCAGGATGACGAGCTCGACGGCGACCAAGACGACGAACGAGAGGCACGAGCGGGACGAACGCCGGCGGCAGCAGAGATGCTTGGGGGTGCCGTTCAAACAAGCCGCTGGTTGTTTCTACCTCCATGTACTAGTTCACATAAAAATCAATCCACCGGCCTGCTTGTGTACAGGGGCGTCTCCAACAATCGAACCAGTTTGGTCAGCTTCTTACGTGCGTGTCTTCCGGTCAAGTAATACATCTGCACGTGAGCACATCGTCGATTTCGCCAGAAAGTACACGACGAGTCGAGGCCAACAGGGGGGCAGCCAGCGGCAGCAGAGATGGTCGGGGGACTGGGTCGACCCATCTGACCCATCGGGCTGCACGATGCCGACTTCATTGACCCATATATCAATTGAGGCCAACCCACTTGACCCATTGGCCTTGACTTTTTGGGCCGGGTCAGTGACCCAGCTGGTCGACCCGGCCCATTCCCATCTTGAGTCTCAAAACAATCATCAAGCATCAAACTTCTCTTAGTATTCAACACACTCATAAGAAAGTTTTTATTATTCTTGAATACCTAGCATATTAGGATTATTTAAGAAAATTACCATGCTATTTAAGACTCTCAAAATAATCTAAGTGAAGCATGAGAGATCAATAGTTTCTATAAAACAAATCCACCACCGTGCTCTAAAAGATATAAGTGAAGTACTAGAGCAAAACTATATAACTCAAAAGATATAAGTGAAGCACATAGAGTATTATAATAATTTCCGAATCATGTGTGTCTCTCTCAAAAGGTGTGTACAGCAAGGATGATTGTGGTAAACTAAAAATCAAAGACTCAAATCATACAAGACGCTCCAAGCAAAACACATATCATGTGGTGAATAAAAATATAGCTCCAAGTAAAGTTACCGATGGAAGTAGACGAAAGAGGGGATGCCTTCCGGGGCATCCCCAAGCTTTGGATTTTTGGTGTCCTTAGATTATCTTGGGGGTGCCATGGGCATCCCCAAGCTTAGGCTCTTGCCAGTCCTTGTTCCATAATCCATCAAATCTTTCACCCAAAACTTGAAAACTTCACAACACAAAACTTAACAGAAAATCTCGTGAGCTCCGTTAGCGAAAGAAAACAAAAGACCACTTCAAGGTACTGTAATGAACTCATTCTTTATTTATATTGGTGTTAAACCTACTGTATTCCAACTTCTATATGTTTTATAAATTATTTTACTAGCCATAGATTCATCAAAATAAGCAAACAACACACGAAAAACAGAATCTGTCAAAAACAGAACAATCTGTAGTAATCTGTAACTAACGCAAACTTCTGGAACTCCAAAAAATCAGACAAAATAGGAAGACCTAGAGAATTTGATTATTGATCTTCTGCAATTGGAATCAGTATTTTATCACGTTCTGGTGATTTAAAACAATTGTTTTTGTGAACAGAAAGTTTCTGGAATTTTCAGCAAGATCAAATAACTATCATCCAAGAAGATCCTATAGGTCTTACTTGGCACAAACACTAATTAAAACATAAAACCACATATGACCAGAGGCTAGATAGATTATTTATTCCTAAACAGAACCAAAAAGCAAGAAACTAAAATAAAATTGGGTTGCCTCCCAACAAGCGCTAACGTTTAACGCCCCTAGCTAGGCATGATGATTTCAATGATGCTCGCATAAAAGATAAGAATTGAAACATAAAGAGAGCATCATGAAACACATGGCAAGCACATTTAAGTCTAACCCACTTCCTATGCATAGGTATTTTGTGATCAAACAACTTATGGAAACAATAATCAACTAGCATAGGAAGGAAAAACAAGCATAACTTCAAAACTTTAAGCACATAGAGAGGAAACTTGTTATTATTGCTATTCCTACAAGCATATGTTCCTTCCTCATAATAATTTTCAGTAGCATCATGAATGAATTCAAAAATATAACCAGCACCTAAAGCATTCTTTTCATGATCTACAAGCATAGAAAATTTACTACTCTCCACATAAGCAAATTTCTTCTCATTCGGAATAGTGGGAGTATCAAAAGAGACTTGAATACTATAAATTGTTTCCACATTAAAAGAGTAATGTTCAGAGAAAGGGTACTCATAATCATGACAAGTTTTATAAATATAATCATCACTACTCTTTATAACATAAGTTTTATCACAATAATCATCATAAGTAGCAACTTTGTTCTCATCATAATCGATTGAAACCTCTTCCGAAATAGTGGATACATCGCTAAATAAAGTCATGACCTCTCCAAATCCACTTTCGTAAATATTATAAGATTCAACATCCTCCAAAATAGTGGGATCATTACTTCCTAAAGTTGACACTCTTCCAAACCCACTTTCATAAATATAATCATCATAAGTAGGAGGCATGCTATCATCATAACAAATTTGCATATCAAAACTTGGGAGACTAAAAATATCATATTCATTAAACATAGCATCCCCAAGCTTGGGACAAACATTAATTGCAGCAAATATATCCTCAAAAACATCATCTTCATCAAACATAGCATCCCCAAGCTTGGGCCTTTTCATATCATAGGCATAATCACTCTCATCATTAATAGTATGGATAGCACCAATAGTATAGCAAACATTATTATCATATTCTTCCAAGCAAGTGCCAAAAAGATTTTCAAGATCATAAGACGTATCATTATCTTCCCAATCATAATCATCACAACAAGCAATAGGCATAACGAGATCATCATCAAGTGCATCATCTTCCACAATTATTTTTGATTCATTTTCATGAGGCACAACAATAATAGGAGCAACATTATTTGGGAGAGATATCTTTTTACCTCTCTTCCTTTTTCTTTTCTTCTTCTTCACCACATCATGTGTGGGTTCAATCCTCTTTTTGGAGCTCCTTATTAATGAGATTGGTTGAATAGAAGGCTCCTCCTCGTTACCTGATTCATCATAAGAAATAATAGGAGAATATTGGGAAGTCTCTTCCCTTTCGTTAGTATCCTCTTCATCTTCTATTTGTTTTCTTTTCTTTATGTAATTGGCAATATAAGGATTTTCAATGCAATTCACCACACAATACATATAAATTTCCTCTAGATCAAAACCAAGAAGTTTGTCACGGGCAAATACTGGAAGATAGTTAGTTATACGTTTCATTTCTTCATAACCCATAAGCAAACTAAGTTCATTATAATGTGCAAGGGAAATCAAGTCATCACAATTTTTGGACACGATTAGATCGTGAAACAATTTGCATCGGATAGTTAAATGACCCCGTTCATTGCAAAGTTCACAAGTATGGCCAAGAAAATTTAAATTTTCAGCGCAAACATCTAGCCTTTCTTGCAACAATTTAGTTTCTAAATGCTTATGCCTCTTGCAATAGCTATCTTCCCTATTCGGTGTGTACTTGCAAAACCAATGCACTCCACAAAAATTGACATGTTTATAGGAGGCATTTTCATCATAACTAGTGCAATCATCATTAGTACTATGGATATTCAAAGAGTTCATACTAACAACATTGCAATCATGCTCATTATTCGAAGATTTAGTGCCAAACATTTTAATGCATTCTTCTTCTAACACTTTGGCACAATTTTCCTTTCCATCATACTCACGAAAGATATTAAAAAGATGAAGCGTATGAGGCAAACTCAATTCCATTTTTTTGTAGTTTTCTTTTATAGACTAAACAAGTGCTAAAATAAGAAACAAAAAGATTCGATTGCAAGATCTAAAGATATACCTTCAAGCACTCACCTCCCCGGCAACGGCGCCAGAAAAGAGCTTGATGTCTACTACGCAACCTTCTTCTTGTAGATGTTGTTGGGCCTCCAAGTGCAGAGGTTTGTAGGACAGTAGCAAATTTCCCTCAAGTGGATGACCTAAGGTTTATCAATCCGTGGGAGGCGTAGGATGAAGATGGTCTCTCTCAAGCAACCCTGCAACCAAATAACAAAGAGTCTCTTGTGTCCCCAACACACCCAATACAATGGTAAATTGTATAGGTGCACTAGTTCGGTGAAGAGATAGTGATACAAGTGCAATATGGATGGTAGATATAGGTTTTTGTAATCTGAAAATATAAAAACAGCAAGGTAGCAAGCGATAAAAGTGAGCGTAAACGGTATTGCAATGCTAGGAAACAAGGTCTAGGGTTCATACTTTCACTAGTGCAAGTTCTCTCAACAATAATAACATAGTTGGATCATATAACTATCCCTCAACATGCAACAAAGAGTCACTCCAAAGTCACTAATAGCGGAGAACAAACGAAGAGATTATGGTAGGGTACGAAACCACCTCAAAGTTATTCTTTCCAATCAATCCGTTGGGCTATTCCTATAAGTGTCACAAACAGCCCTAGAGTTCGTACTAGAATAACACCTTAAGACACAAATCAATCAAAACCCTAATGTCACCTAGATACTCCAATGTCACCTCAAGTATCCGTGGGTATGATTATACGATATGCATCACACAATCTCAGATTCATCTATTCAACCAACACATAGAACCTCAAAGAGTGCCCCAAAGTTTCTACCGGAGAATCAAGATGAAAACGTGTGCCAAACCCTATGCATAGGTTCATGGGCGGAACCTGCAAGTTGATCACCAAAACATACATCAAGTGGATCAATAGGATACCCCATTGTCACCACGGGTATCCCACGCAAGACATACATCAAGTGTTCTCAAATCATTAAAAGACTCAGTCCGATAAGATAACTTCAAAGGGGAAACTCAATCCATTACAAGAGAGTAGAGGGGGAGAAGCAACATAAGATCCAACTATAATAGCAAAGCTCATGATACATCAAGACCGTGCCAAATCAAGAACACGAGAGAGAGAGAGATCAAACACATAGCTACTGGTACATACCCTCATCCCCGAGGGTGAACTACTCCCTCCTCATCATGGAGAGCGCCGGGATGATGAAGATGGCCACCGGTGAGGGTTCCCCCCTCCGGCAGGGTGCTGGAACAGGGTCCCGATTGGTTTTTGGTGGCTATAGAGGCTTGCGGCGGCGGAACTCTCGATCTATTCTGTTCCCCGAAGTTTTTAGGGTATATTGGTATATATAGGTGAAAGAAGTACGTCAGGGGAGCCACGAGGGGCCCACGAGGGTGGAGGGCGCGCCCAGGGGGGTGGGCGCGCCCCTGCCTCGTGCCTCCCTCGTTTCTTTCCTGACATGCACTCCAAGTCTATCGGGTTGCTTTCCTTCCAAAAATAACTTCTCCAGAAGGTTTCATTCTGTTTCAACTCCGTTTGATATTCCTTTTCTTCGAAACACTGAAATAAGGGAAAAAACAGGAACTGGCACTGGGCTCTGGGTCAATAGGTTAGTCCCAAAAGTAATATAAAAGTGTTTAATAAAGCCCATAAACATCCAAAACAGATAATATAATAGCATGGAACAATAAAAAATTATAGATACGTTGGAGACGTATCAGTAAGCTATCTCGTTATGCCCCTGATGATGTGGCCACAGATGCCGCAAAGCAGGAGAAGTTTATGGAAGGGCTAAATGATGAGATGAGCATGCAGTTGATGGTGGCAACATTTAACAACTACCACGAGCTGGTAGACAAGGCTCTTATGATTGAAGGGAAGCAACAACAGATTGAGAGCTGCAAAAGGAAGTATGGACAAGGAAAGTATAATTCTGGAGCTCAGCAGAAGCCTCGTTTCACCCCGAACTCGGGAGGATTTACCCATAACCATGGAGGCCATACCCACAATGGAGGTAGTTCGCATAACCACAGTGGCCCCAAGAATGGAAACGGGAATGGAGCATGCAGCAATCAGAACCGCTCTAACCCAGCAACGCCCGCCAAGAAGGATCTAAGTCACATTACTTGTTTCAAGTGCGGGAAGACTGGACATTACGCCACAGAGTGTTCTAAAGCAAAGAATGGCAATGGCAATGGAAAATCTGGGAAGAAGCCCAACCCTTTCAACAGGGGACAAGTGAACCACGTGAACGTGGAAGATGTTGAAGAGCAGCCTGATGCAGTTATTGGTAAGTTTTTGGTTAAGCCATTTACCGCTCTCGTTCTTTTCGATACTGGTGCATCGCATTCATACATTTCAAGGGGATTTGTGTACAAGTTTAAGTTACCCACCGTAGCCCTTAGGACACCCTTGTTAGTGAGCTCACCCGGTGCAGAGTATATGGCTAGCCGATGGTGCGACCGGTTACCCTTAGCCATTGGTAGCCATGTTTTCCCCTCAGACCTAATAATTCTGGAGTCACAAGGATTGGATGTGATACTAGGAATGGATTGGTTATCGAAGTATGGAGGAAACATTGACTGTGCTAGTAGGTCAATTCTACTCACCACCCCGGAGGGAAAACGGATCAGGTATGTTTCCAGGCATGCGCCAAGGAGGGCCCAAGTAAATTCTCTCACGAGAGTTGTTAAGGAGGAAGTGCCCGTAGTAAAGGATTACCCGGATGTATTTCCAGAGGAGTTACCAGGCATGCCGCCAGATCGAGACACCGAGTTTTTGATAGAACTATTGCCAGGCACCGGACCGATATCGAAGAGGCCATACCGGATGCCTGCAAATGATATGGAAGAGATCAAGAAGCAGATTAAGGAGTTGTTGGTGAAAGGTTACATCCGACGAAGTTCGTCACCATGGGGATCCCCAATGCTCTTGGTTGAGAAGAAGGATGGATCATTGAGGATGGTTGTTGATTATCGTGCATTGAATGAAGTGACGATCAAGAACAAGTACCCACTGCCGATGATCAATGATTTGTTTGACCAGCTGCAAGGAGCTAAAGTGTTTTCGAAGATCGATCTGCGATTAGGATATCACTAGCTGAAGATTCGAAAAAAGGATATACCTAAAACAGCTTTCACCACACGGTACGAGTTATATGAGTATACGGTTATGTCATTTGGACTGACTAACGCCCCTGCCTATTTCATGAGTATGATGAACAAGGTGTTCATGGAGTTCTTGGATAAGTTTGTCGTGGTGTTCATTGATGATATCTTGGTATACTCGAAGAACAAAGAGGAACACTAGGAACATTTGCGTTTAGTTCCCGAGAAGCTCAGGGAACATCAGTTATATGCCAAGTTCAGCAAATGTGAGTTTTGTTTGAAGGAAGTTGGATTTCTTGGACATGTTATATCAGGAGAAGGCATAGCAGTGGATCCTACCAAGGTTCAGACAGTCACTGAGTGGTTGGCACCCACCTCGGTTGGAGAGATCCGCAGTTTTCTTGGACTCGCGGGATACTATCGGAGATTCATTGAGAATTTCTCCAAGATTGCGAAGCCTATGACGGCATTGTTGAAGAAGGACACTAAGTTCCATTGGACTGAAGAATGCGAAGCAAGTTTTCAGGAGTTAAAGAAACGTCTGACTACAGCCCCAGTGCTGATTCTGCCAAATATACGCAAGGATTTCCAAGTGTATTGCGACGCTTCTCGCTTAGGACTTGGTGGTGTACTTATGCAAGACGGGAGAGTTGTTTCATATGCCCCATGACAACTTCGACCGCATGAGTTGAATTATGCCACGCATGATTTGGAGTTAGCAGCTGTAGTGCATGCCCTCAAGACCTGGAGACATTTTCTTATTGGAAATCGTTGTGATGTGTACATGGATCATAAGAGTTTGAAGTACATTTTTACACAGAAAGAGCTGAATCTCTTGGACATCGAGGCGAAGCGCTTGGCGGGATCAAATGCGCTGGCATTTTTATAGAGCTCCATTATCTGCGGTGATTTCTCAAACTCAAGCTTCGTGGCCGCTACCGCCGTGCCGAGGGCACTAAAAGTTCTGGGCTCACGCCGAGAGACTTCAAGTGACCAATGTTGCTGCATCCTGTGGACACACATCTGAATGGCATCTTCGAGGTGCATCTCCCTGGTGAGACGCACATAACTGCTGCGAAAGCGGATGATGTAGTCATCTATGGACTCATCTCGTCGTTGTCGGACTTGCGCCAGCTCGACAACGGAGAAGTCTTTCTTCATGGCGACGAAGTGCTTCTTGAAAACCTCCTTCATGGCCGCCCAACTCCCAATGGACCCAACTGGTAAACGGCTGTACCAATGGAAGACTGCCTTCTAGCAGGATACTACTGGCCCGGCATTATGGCAGACTGCCTTTGGGTGGCTAGATCGTGCCACAATTGTCAAGTTCATGGTGATTTCAAGCACAGGCCGTCGGTCCCTCTTCACCCTACCATTCCCTCTTGGCCATTCGATGCCTGGGGAATCGACGTCATCGGCCCTATCGAACCTCCATCTTCCAGGGGACATCGTTTCATCCTCGCCGTGACGGACTACTTCACGAAGTGTGCGGAAGTTTCCCCGTTACGGGAGGTGAAGAGTGACAACGTCATCAACTTCCTAGAGCGAAACATCATATATCGCTTTGGGATACCTCATCGGATCACCTCCGACAACGGTAAGGCTGTCAAGTCCAACAATCATGGAGAAGTACAAGATCAAGTGGAACTACTCCACCGGCTACTACCCTCAAGCTAACGGTGCGATCGAGGCTTTCAACAAGACGCTCGGCAAGATACTCAAGAAGACGGTGACAAGAAATCGGAGAGACTGGCATGATCGTCTCTTTGAGTCCTTATGGGCGTACCATGTCACAGTCCGTACCCCAACGCAGGCGACTCCGTTTTCTCTCGTTTACGGGAGTGAGGCGGTCCTACCACTGGAGGTCCAGCTACCCTCTTTGAGGATGGCTATCCAAGATGAGATCGCCCAAGACGAACAGGTACAACTGCGGTTTCAGGAGCTCGACGCCCTTGAAGAGGGGCGACTTAATGCCTTACAAAACCTGGAGCTTTACCGCCAAAATATGGTGAGAGCTTACGACAAGCTCGTCAAGCAACGCGTCTTCCGAAAGGCGAGTTGGTTCTCGTGCTCACGCGACCCATCGTCGTGACGCACAAGACGAAGGGCAAGTTCGAGCAAAAGTGGGAAGGGCCATACGTCATCGAGAAAGTCTACGACGGGGGAGCATACCAACTTGTAGATTCCCACGGAGTCCGACCTATGCCCCCAATCAACGGAAGGTTCCTCAAAAAATATTTTCTTAAAATTTTGCCTCTTTTGTTGCCTTTTGGATTTTCATTGGGGAAACTTTTTCTGTGGGCTTTCGGATCCATGATGCATTCTCCTTAGCATTTTGTGGATATATTTAGTTTTCCCCAATTATTAGGGACTAAGTCCAACAACAACAAAATGGCTTCCCCCTATCGCACTACGCTGTTGATTGAAGTTACGGCTACCCTAGGACTTGTTGGAGGGCGGCACAATGTGTCAAGTTGCAGGTGGAGCGGCTCCTACACCCACAATGCACGACACGTACCAGGTGTATGCTTCCGGAGGCAGCGGAGATGATTACTTGGGCACTTCTGAGTATTGAGACCCACGCTCTTCGTGTTTCCCGGCATGCCTCGTGTTCACAGAGGCTCGCACTCTAGGGAAGACCATAGGAAAAGATCATGGAGGGCTTCCTGACCCAATACAAGTTGGTTTGGTGTGTAGTCACATGGCAACCCTGGGGTGCGCCACCAGAAGCCCCAGATAATGTGCTAGAGGGTTTTTCCTAGTCCACAGAGGTGAATAGTTGCCTTCCAAGTTCTCAAGGTGGGTCCCTAAGAATCCTGGAAGAAGAGTCCTCAAGACGTTCGAGCCGAATGTCAAAACAAGTCCATGAAGTCCGCGGCCAATCAATCATTCGCGTGAGCAATCAAAATAAAATTCCCAAAGTGCAAGATGCAAATTCAAGAAAAATCCCAACAGTACAAGAAGCAATCAAGTGGTCCCAAGCAGAAAGGGACCCACTTGAAGGAAGGAGGGAGGTAGCTGTTCACCACCCCTCAATATGCACGAAGAAAAATCGCCAAGCTGTTGTCCCAAAACCATTTACCCTGAACTTACCACACCCAAGTGTCTGGGTTCATGGGGCATGTGCAGGGGGCATGCTGAGCTATGGGGGCCCTCAGTATGATGATGGGCTAGAGTATGAATTTTTGTTGCCTCTCGAAAGCATCCCGAAACACGGCGTCTTCATACACGTACACCAAAGCTATTTAAGTTGTTGAGTTGCAATCGTCAAGGTCTTTCGACGGTTCCCAATGACAAGTCCTTCGGTAGCCTTCTCAGATATCATGCCTATAGCTGGTGTATAATGGGAAAGCCAACATTTTAAAACTCACAGACATTTTTTCCTCTCTTTTTCGCCTATTTTCGTTTGGTGTTCCTAGTTGTGCTCCTCCAGCATCTTTGCAGCCATGGAGAGATACTCCCCGTCATCATCGACAGCATTCAGACGACAACCACTACATCGCACTACGTCTTGGGTGTTTGGGTGCAGCAATACCCATGCGTCCCTGACAACACCGGCGACAGCCCGACAACCAATGGTCTACACCGACACGCACGATGGGAGCCAGAAGGCAACACCTGCGCTCACGAAGGTGGAGCTGATTCGTCTCCACAACCCCGTCTCCAACAACAATGAAGCATGGGGGCAACGTCAACCCCTCAATTATTCGTAAGGCCGATGGCGTCCCGGTGCACCACCAAAATTGTCACACCGTGGATGGTGTGACGGTTCGCTCAATGAAGGGGAGCTATCGACGGTCTACCGATGCCTCACCTACATCAACACAAAGAGATCATGGGAGCAGTGCAGCACGCCAGTGCAACCAGTGTGAATCTGTGAAACCCTCCAATCGAGTCGGCTGGCACCGTAGCAGCTAGACAGTCGCGACGAGATTGGTAAAAAAATTCTTTTTATTTTTAGGACAAGGCATGATGTTTCGCCATGGAATGAAGAAGAGATAGGATTTGCCTCATTGATCGGCATCGTGCCTACTATACGATCCAACGAGCACCCGAGAGAACATCAGGTGTGGATGGACATGCCTACACTAATTTACATCACTATCAATCAATGATCTTCGGGACGACGCTCAGTATCATGAACCTCGGGTCAATACCTCTCTAGGCTGCACAAATGTTGACGCGCCAATTCATTACACAGAAAGAAAAATGTTTTCACCAAACTAAGTTCGATCGCTTCACGCTCGAACTTTATTTGGTGAGGGGGCATTTGTTTGACGAAGTTTTGTACTAAAAAGGAGTGGTTAAATAAGTACTAAAAAGATACGGATCAAGTCTTTTTCCTCTCTCTTACATGACTAATCGCTTAATTGTTATTATTTATTTTTCTGAACGAAAAGGAATTTTTGGGAGTGCAGGATAAACAGGGAAGAGTATATGTACACACATGGTGGACTAGTGCATGCACGAAATAGTTAATCTCTTGATTGAATCTTGTACGTGGTGCATGGCAATTTTGCCTACGTACGTACATACATGCATGAGGGCGGCAATATGTATAGCGGAAACATATGCCTCGGTTATACGTGGCGGCCGCAACGACGGACATACAAATAAGCATACGAACACCCGCACATATGATAGATTGATGGATATATTTTTGAGGTCTAGATGTGCACTCGAAGGTGTCACGGCTGGTGCAAGACAAGTTGAAGCTGTTACATCAAGCATTGGTGGAGTCCAACGAGCCAGAAGGACTGCAGCATATACACCAGGGAGGCTGTGGTTAGCTAGCCTCACCGTTGTTGGAAGCTGATACAACGCACCTCCATGGCCAGTATGAAGCAAAGACCCGGCGAGTAAAAGTAAAAAGGAGATATATCACAAAAGCTATCATTTTATTGATCGATGATATAAAAGTTCACTGGGACTAATCAAACTTTGTTCTGGATGAGCTAAGACAAATTATATTTAACTAAGATATAACCTATTTGAACTAAGTGCAGCTTTTGCATAGCAGTCTATGATCTCTAGTCCGCTCCCTCACTCGGGAGCTTTGTATGCTAGGATCGTCGCGATCTCCGGAAGCTTTCCGCCGACGGCCAGGAAGGCAGCCGCCTCCGCACGGCGTCTTGTGTACGACTCAGCCACTTGTGACGAACTCCGTACCGCATCCTCATGAGCTTCAAGATGGCGGGAGCTAGAAGTCATCATGTCAGGTAGGATGCCTGTGCGCTTTTCAGCCAGTGCTGCCATCTCGGTTTCCTTCTCGCAGAGGGCCTTGTACTCCTCAGCAAGTTGTTGATGTTTGCCAGCAAGCGTCTGATGTTCTTCGGCCAACTTCTTTTGTCTGTTGCAGATGGAGGCGAGGTCGGCAAGGTGTCCCTCTAGACGCGGCCCTTCCTTCTCGAGGCGGCGAAGTCCTTGAGTGATCTCCGTATGAGCTGCATCGAGTTTCTCCAGCAGAGATGACACTTGCGCCGGCGTGGGTACCGATGTGTGGGAAGTGGCAAGACCACCTTTTCCGCCCAGACGAGCCACCACTGCTTCAAGGTGGCGAATCTGAATCTCGAGGTCTGGCGGGATCTTGTTCGCATACGGGATCTTCCACATACTTATCACATACTCTATTCTCGTTATGGTTAGCCCCTCATTGATCGGCTGCTCCCTTAGCGCCTCTTGTATATCTTTGAGTCCTATTGAGATGTACTTTGCTGCTATTCCGGGCGGGAGAGCAAGGCTTGGCGTTGAGATGTTATTAGTTGGAGGGACTTGGAGCTTCTCGAGCAGAGTGTTTTCCCGAGCAAGGATATTCTGGTGTTGCTCAATTTGTTCCCGGAGTTCCTTTGCCTCAGGAGAATAAAAGTCTTCTAGATTAGTTGTTTTGCTGGAGACATCTAAAAAGGCGACAAAAAAAGGAAAGAGTCAAGAAAGCATCTAAAAAATTCATGCAAGGTGGTGGGGGTACTATACACGTACCACAAGCAGATGGCCTTGGTTTCTTTGCAGTTACCCCAACATCCTTGTCATTGATAGCCCCCGATGACCGCTTTTTGTCCACTTTGGGGGTGCATGTTGATGTGGTTAAAGAAGCGGGCTTTGTCACCAGGGAGGCGGGTTTTACGATGAGATCGCTGTTGGGGAACGTAGTAATTTCAAAAAAATTGCTACGCACACGCAAGATCATGGTGATGCATAGAAACGAGAGGGGAGAGTGTTGTCCACGTACCCTCGTAGATCGAAAGCGGAAGCGTAAGCACAACGCGGTTGATGTAGTCGTACGTTTTCACGATCCGGCCGATCAAGTACCAAACACACGGCACCTCCGAGTTCAGCACACGTTCAGCCCGATGACGTCCCTCGAACTCCGATCCAGCCGAGTGTTGAGGGAGAGTTTCGTCAGCACGACGGCGTGGTGACGATGATGATGTTCTACCGACGCAGGGCTTCGCCTAAGCACCGCTACAGTATTATCGAGGTGGACTATGGTGGAGGGGGGCACCGCACACGGCTAAAAGATCAAGCGATCAATTGTTGTCTCTCTAGGGTGCCCCCTGCCCCCGTATATAAAGGAGCAAGGGGGTAGGTGCGGCCGGCCAGGAGGGGCGCGCCAGGTGGAGTCCTACTCCCACCGGGAGTAGGACTCCCTCCCTTTTCCTAGTTGGATTAGGAGTGGAGGGGGAAAGAGGAGGGAGAGAGGAAGGAAAGGGGGGGCGCCGGCCCCCTCTCCTTGTCCTATTCGGACTAGGGGGGAGGGGCGCGCGGCCATGCCCTAGCCGCCTCTCCTCTTCTCCACAAAGGCCCACTATGGCCCGTTAAGCCCCAGGGGGTTCCGGTAAACCCTCGGTATTCCGGTAAAATCCCGATTTCACCCGGAACACTTCCGATATCCAAACATAGGCTTCCAATATATCCATCTTCATGTCTCGACCATTTCGAGACTCCTCGTCATGTCCGTGATCACATCCGGGACCGAACAACCTTCGGTACATCAAAACATATAAACTCATAGTATAACTGTCATCGAAACGTTAAGCGTACGGACCCTACGGGTTCGAGAACTATGTAGACATGACCGAGACACGTCTCCGGTCAATAACCAATAGCGGAACCTGGATGCTCATATTGGCTCCCACATATTCTACCAAGATCTTTATCGGTCAGACCGCATATATAACAACATACGTTGTTCCCTTTGTCATCGGTATGTTACTTGCCCGAGATTCGATCGTCGGTATCTCAATACCTAGTTCAACCTCGTTACCGGCAAGTCTCTTTACTCGTTCCGTAATACATCATCCCACAACTAACTCATTAGTTGCAATGCTTGCAAGGCTTAAGTGATGTGCATTACCGAGAGGGCCCAGAGATACCTCTCCGACAATCGGAGTGACAAATCCTAATCTCGAAATACGCCAACCCAACAAGTACCTTCGGAGACACCTGTAGAGCACCTTTATAATCACCCAGTTATGTTGTGACGTTTGGTAGCACACAAAGTGTTCCTCCGGTAAACGGGAGTTGCATAATCTCATAGTCATAGGAACATGTATAAGTCATGAAGAAAGCAATAGAAACATACTAAACGATCGAGTGCTAAGCTAACGGAATGGGTCAAGTCAATCACATCATTCTCTAATGATGTGATCTCGTTAATCAAATGACAACTCTTTGTCTATGGTTAGGAAACATAACCATCATTGATCAACGAGCTAGTCAAGTAGAGGCATACTAGTGACACTCTGTTTGTCTATGTATTCACGCATGTATTATGTTTCCGGTTAATACAATTCTAGCATGAATAATAAACATTTATCATGATATAAGGAAATATATAATAACTTTATTATTGCCTCTAGGGCATATTTCCTTCAGTCTCCCACTTGCACTAGAGTCAATAATCTAGTTCACATCGCCATGTGATTTAACATCGATAGTTCACATCTTTATGTGGTTAACACCCATAGTTTGCATCGATATGTGATCAACACCCAAAGGGTTTTACTAGAGTCCGTAATCTAGTTCACATCGTATGTGATTAGCACCCAAAGAGTACTAAGGTGTGATCATGTTTTGCTTGTGATATAATTTTAGTCAACGGGTCTGTCACATTCAGATCCGTATGTATTTTGCAAATTTCTATGTCAACAATGCTCTGCATGGAGCTACTCTAGCTAATTGCTCCTACTTTCAATATGTATCCAGATTGAGACTTAGAGTCATCTGGATCAGTGTCAAAATTTGCATCGATGTAACCCTTTACGACGAACCTTTTTGTCACCTCCATAATCGAGAAACATATCCTTATTCCACTAAGGATAATTTTGACCGCCGTCCAGTGATCTACTCCTAGATCACTATTGTACTCCCTTGCCAAAATCAGTGTAGGGTATACAATAGATCTGGTACACAGCATGGCATACTTTATAGAACCTATGTCCAAGGCATAGGGAATGACTTTCATTCTCTTTCTATCTTATGCCGTGGTCGGGCTTTGAGTCTTACTCAATTTCACACCTTGTAACACAGGCAAGAACTCTTTCTTTGACTGTTCCATTTTGAACTACTTCAAAATCTTGTCAAGGTATGTACTCATTGAAAAAACTTATCAAGCGTCTTGATCTATCTCTATGGATCTTGATGCTCAATATGTAAGCAGCTTCTCCGAGGTCTTTCTTCGAAAAACTCCTTTCAAACACTCCTTTATGCTTTGCAGAATAATTCTAAATTATTTCCGATCAACAATATGTCATTCACATATACTTATCAGAAATGTTGTAGTGCTCCCACTCACTTTCTTGTAAATACAGACTTCACCGCAAGTCTGTATAAAACTATATCCTTTGATCAACTTATCAAAGCGTATATTCCAACTCCGAGATGCTTGCACCTGTCCATATATGGATCGCTGGAGCTTGCATATTTTGTTAGCACCTTTAGGATTGACAAAACCTTCTGGTTGCATCATATACAACTCTTCTTTAATAAATCCATTAAGGAATGCAGTTTTGTTTATCCATTTGCCAGATTTCATAAAATGTGGCGATTGCTAACATGATTCGGACAGACTTAAGCATAGATATGAGTGAGAAACTCTCATCGTAGTCAACAGCTTGAACTTGTCGAAAACCTTTTGCGACAATTCTAGCTTTGTAGATAGTAACACTACTATCAGCGTTCGTCTTCCTCTTGAAGACCCATTTAATCTCAATGGCTCGCCAATCATTGGGCAAGTCAATCAAAGTCCATACTTTGTTCTCATACATGGTTCTCATCTCAGATTTCATGGCCTCAAGCCATTTCGCGGAATCTGGGCTCATCATCGCTTCCTCATAGTTCGTAGGTTCGTCATGGTCAAGTAACATGACCTCCAGAACAGGATTACCGTACCACTCTGGTGCGGATCTCACTCTGGTTTACCTACGAGGTTTGATAGTAACTTGATCTGAAGTTTCATGATCATCATCATTAGCTTCCTCACTAATTGGTGTAGGAGTCACAGGAACAAATTTTTGTGATGAACTACTTTCCAATAAGGGAGCAGGTACAGTTACCTCATCAAGTTCTACTTTCCTTCCACTCACTTCTTTCCAGAGAAACTCCTTCT
Organism: Aegilops tauschii subsp. strangulata; assembly: GCF_002575655.3. NCBI lineage: Eukaryota > Viridiplantae > Streptophyta > Magnoliopsida > Poales > Poaceae > Aegilops > Aegilops tauschii. The sequence goes on along the minus strand of NC_053036.3, from coordinate 432,960,855 downwards.
CTAGAAAGGATCCATTCTCAGCAACGAATATCTTGCCTTCGGATCTGTGATAGAAGGTGTACCCAACTGTTTCCTTTGGGTATCCTATGAAGACACATTTCTCTGATTTGGGTTTGAGCTTATTAGGATGAAACTTTTTCACATAAGCATCGCAACCCCAAACTTTAAGAAACGACAACTTTGGTTTCTTGCCAAACCACGGTTCATACGGTGTCGTCTCAACAGATTTAGATGGTGCCCTTTTTAACGTGAATGCAGCTGTCTCTAATGCATAACCCCAAAACAATAGTGGTAAATCGGTAAGAGACATCATAGATTGCACTATATCCAATAAAGTACGGTTATGATGTTCGGACACACCATTATGCTGTGGTGTTCCAGGTGGCACGAATTTGTGAAACTATTCCACATTGTTTTAATTGAAGACCAAACTCGTAACTCAAATATTCGTCTCCGCGATCAGATCGTAGAAACCTTATTTTCTTGTCACGATGATTTTCCACTTCACTCTGAAATTCTTTAAACTTTTCAAATGTTTCAGACTTATGTTTCATCAAGTAGATATACCCATATCTGTTCAAATCATCTGTGAAGGTCAGAAAATAATGATACCCGCCACGAGCCTCAACAGTCATCGGATTGCATACATCAGTATGCATTATTTCCAATAAGTCAGTTGCTCGCTCCATTGTTCCGGAGAACGGAGTCTTAGTCATCTTGCCCATAAGGCATGGTTCGCAAGCATCAAGTGATTCATAATCAAGTGATTCCAAAAGCCCATCAACATGGAGTTTTTTCATGCGCTTTATACCAATATGACCTAAACGGCAGTGCCACAAATAAGTTGCACTATCATTATTAACTTTCCATCTTTTGGCTTCAATATTATGAATATGTGTATCACTACGATCGAGATCCAACGAACCATTTTCATTGGGTGTGTAACCATATAAGGTTTTATTCATGTAAACAGAACAAAAATTATTCTCTGACTTTAATGAATAATCGTATTGCAATAAACATGATCAAATCATATTCATGCTCAACGCAAACACCAAATAACACTTATTTAGGTTCAACACTTATCCCGAAAGTATAGGGAGTGTGCGATGATGATCATATCAATCTTGGAACCACTTCCAACTCACATCGTCACTTCATCCTTAACTAGTTTCTGTTCATTATGCAACTCCCGTTTCGAGTTACTACTTTTTAGCAACTAAAACAGTATCAAATACCGAGGGGTTGCTACAAACAATAGTAAAATACACATCAATAATCTGTATATCAAATATACCTTTGTTCACTTTGCCATCCTTCTTATCCGCCAAATACTTGGGGTAGTTCCGCTTCCAGTGACCAGTTCCTTTGCAGTAGAAGCACTCAGTCTCAGGCTTAGGTCCAGACTTGGGCTTCTTCACTTGAGCAGCAACTTGCTTGCCGTTCTTCTTGAAGTTCCCCTTCTTCCCTTTGCCCTTTTCTTGAAACTAGTGGTCTTGTTAACCATCAACACTTGATGCTCTTTTCTTGATTTCTACCTTCACCGATCTCAGCATCGCGAAGAGCTCGGGAATTACTTTCGTCATCCCTTGCATATTATAGTTCATCACGAAGTTCTAATAACTTGGTGATGGTGACTAGAGAATTCTGTCAATCACTATTTTATCTGGAAGATTAACTCCCACTTGATTCAAGCGATTGTAGTACCCAGACAATCTGAGCACATGCTCACTGCTTGAGCTATTCTCCTCCATCTTTTAGCTATAGAACTTGTTGGAGACTTCATATCTCTCAACTCGGGTATTTGCTTGAAATATTAACTTCAACTCCTGGAACATCTCATATGGTCCATGATGTTCAAAACATCTTTGAAGTCCTGATTCTAAGCCGTTAAGCATGGTGCACTAAACTATCAAGTAGTCATCATATTGAGCTAGCCAAACGTTCATAACGTCTGCATCTACTCTTGCAATAGGTCTGTCACCTAGCGGTGCATCAAGGACATAATTCTTCTGTGCAGCAATGAGGATAAACCTCATATCACAGATCCAATCCGCATCATTGCTACTAACATCTTTCATCTTAGTTTTCTCTAGGAACATATCAAAAATAAAACAGGGGAGCTAAACGCGAGCAATTGATCTACAACATAGATATGCTAATACTACCAGGACTAAGTTCATGATAAATTAAAGTTCAATTAATCATATTACTTAAGAACTCCCACTTAGATAGACATCCCTCTAATCCTCTAAGTGATCACGTGATCCATATCAACTAAACCATGTCCGATCATCACGTGAGATGGAGTAGTTTCAACGGTGAACATCACTATGTTGATCATATCTACTATATGATTCACGCTCGACCTTTCGGTCTCCGTGTTCCGAGGCCATATATGTTATATGCTAGGCTCGTCAAGCTTAACCTGAGTATTCCGCGTGTGCAACTATTTTGCACCCGTTGTATTTGAACGTAGAGCCTATCACACCCGATCATCACGTGGTGTCTCAGCACGAAGAACTTTCGCAACGGTGCATACTCAGGGAGAACACTTATACTTTGATAATTTAGTGAGGGATCATATTATAATGCTACCGTCAATCAAAGCAAGATAAGATGCATAAAAGATAAACATCACATGCAATCAAAATATGTGACATGATATGGTTGTGCCTTTGATCTCCATCTCCAAAGCATCGTCATCGGCATGACACCATGATCTCCATCATCTTGATCTATATCAATGTGTCGTCACATGGTCGTCTCGCCAACTATTGCTCTTGCAACTATTGCTATCGCATAGCGATAAAGTAAAGCAATTATTTGGCGCTTGCATTAGACAACCAAAAGGCTTCTGCCAGTTGCCGATAACTTCAACAAAACATGATCATCTTATACAACAACTTATATCTCATCACATCTTGACCATATCACATCACAACATGCCCTGCAAAAACAAGTTAGACGTCCTCTACTTTGTTGTTGCAAGTTTTACGTGGCTGCTACGGGCTGAGCAAGAACCGTTCTTACCTACGCATCAAAACCACAACGATAGTTTGTCAAGTTGGTGCTATTTTAACCTTCGCAAGGACCGGGCATAGCCACACTCGGTTCAACTAAAGTTGGAGAAACTGACACCCGCCAACCACCTGTGTGCAAAGCACGTCGGTAGAACCAGTCTCGCGTAAGCGTACGCGTAATGTCGGTCCGGGCCGCTTCATCCAACAATACCACCGAACCAAAGTATGACATGCTGGTAAGCAGTATGAATTATATCGCCCACAACTCACTTGTGTTCTACTCGTGCATATAACATCAACGCATAAAACCAGGCTCAGATGCCACTATTGGGGAACGTAATAATTTCAAAAAAATTCCTACGCACACGCAAGATCATGGTGATGCATAGCAACGAGAGGGGAGAGTGTTGTCCTAGTACCCTCGTGGACCGAAAGTGGAAGTGTTAGCACAACACGGTTGATGTAGTCATACGTCTTCACGATCCGACCGATCAAGTACCGAACGCACGGCACCTCCGAGTTCAGCACACGTTAAGCCCGATGACGTCCCTCGAACTCCGATCCAGCCGAGTGTTGCGGGAGAGTTTCGTCAGCACGACGGCGTGGTGACGATGATGATGTTCTACCGACGCAGGGCTTCGCCTAAGCACCGCTACAGTATTATCGAGGTGGACTATGGTGGAGGGGGGCACCGCACACAGCTAAAAGATGAAGCGATCAATTGTTGTCTCTCTAGGGTGCCCCCCTGCCCCCATATATAAAGGAGCAAGGGGGGAGGTGCGGCCGGCCAGGAGGGGCGCGCCAGGTGGAGTCTTAAGGTGCCCCCCTGCCCCCAAAGACGATACCAACGATAGCGGCGCGGTGCCATGGAGGACGGAGGAGTCGAGCTCGCAAGGATGCCGCTGCCGTGCCGCGGTGGATGGCGGCGCGGAGCTCGCCAACATCAACCCGGTACCGTGGAGGATCGTGGCGTGGAGCTCGCAAGGAGGACACCACCAATGTCTACCTCGTCAAGATGGAGCCCGCGACCCGGAGCCATGAAGATGACACACGCCCTCGGTGCTGCCCGGAACACGGAGCCCGCGATGCGAAGAAGATGGTGCTACGCAATGACGGGGCTTCACCAACCCTTACCACTACATGGTACTATTTGCGACACGAAGCCCATGAAGACGAGGCGTGATGGCGAGGAGGCGACGTGACTTCACCAACAATAACTCCCGATGGCCCCGTGAGGTGGCACCCTTGTCTTGGAGAACCGAGACGAGGTGCCAACCACATCGGCATTGCCGATACGAGCGAGCGTTGGTTTTACACCGACACCGGTGTCCATACGAATACTCCCGCGAGGCAACCCCTTGCATACCCGACGAAGCCGGTACATCGTCAAGAAGACCGAGCTGAGCAGGACCCATGCAACTTCAACACCGACTATATCAACGTTGTCAAGACCGAAGAGGCGCGACGGCGAGGGCGAACGTGGCCAGCACAAAGCCATGTTTTGAGCGGCACGTGTACCGACGAGGACACGGACTTTGCCGCTGCCCACACCAGACACACACACACACACACACACACCATCATCATCATGCATGGAGAACGCGAAGCGAAGATGACGAAGACGACCACACGGCTTAATCAGAGGTATCTCGCGGAGCAACCCGCGGGAGTAATTAACCGGGAGCTTTTCGAGGCACCGGGAACCAGGAGACCGCACATTGCCATAGTCCGGCAGGCCGCGCTAGTAGGCCACGGAGTGCAACCATATTTTATGGGATCTTGTAATTTTGTTCATCCAAAGAGATAAATGAAATACTTGTTTCCTGTATCACTTTTCTTTGTGTACTACGGTACACTGGCACGCCCGCATTTTTTATTATTTTTCCCCGGCGCATGAGAGAAATACATACTCCATCTCTTCCCTTCTCCCGGAGTGCCATAAGATTTTTCTCGTGTCAAACAAATTGGCACGCCATGGCCGGGGGTCCCTCTCATCGTCTTGATGTCTTGACCATCGGTTCCAACGTGGAGGCATGTTGGGATATCTCCGTTGTGGGAAGTGTCGAGTTGGTGAAAGTTGTCGCCGAGGCGCCAAAGTCTGGCGCTCATGTTGAGGACGATGGCTTGCGGCTTGACGCCTCATCCTTCCCGCAGTTTGAGTCGACGATGCACTTGGCGCCGCTGGGTCTTGGAGCCTCCTCTGAATATTGTTCATCTGCTCCTGGAGTTGGCGAAATTCTCGCCGTAGGTCGTCGTCTCGTGGCGCGGGTGCTTCGGGCCGAAGGGTGGAAAACCAATTGTTGTTGGGGAGAGACCTTCCGTCGACCGCCGAGTTGTGGAGACACGGCGCCCATGCACCCGTTCGAGTGTCGCCAATGTTGAAGGAGACAGTAGGGCCTGGTAGAACGGGCTCTTTGCGTGACCGCCGCTTCCAGAATCCTTCATGATGGCGCGTCTCACCAGCTCCTTGACCTTGCATGGCTCGTATGCCCAATCATCAGGGAACAAGTCATACGGAGGGGTTAAGGTGCTTCGGCAAGTGAACACCTTATCAGCTAGGTCCATGGCGCCAAGGGACCAATCCTCCTCCGGCACCATGCCTTGAGCGATGCGGGAAGCTATCTGTTGGTGGAGTAATTGTACCTTGCGGTACTTCCTCCTGTACTTGCATAGGGGATGAGGGCTATCCGACAAACGAGCGTTGGCCATGAGCCTACGCAGGTTATGGGACATGGCCTCCAAACCCTCGAGAAGCTCTACCTCGGTGCGCCGCGGAGTTGGTTTCAATGGCTCCGAGTGCGTAGTCGTGGTAGGGGTGTGGAGGGAGGCCACAATAGCCCGCCTGTTGGCGGCTCTGGTGCAGAGGCGTTGAGCTGCCTTCACATATCCTTTCATATCCGCCCTTGTCGATTCCTTCAACAGGGCGCGCGCCTCAAGCATTAGCTCGCGACGCTCCTTCTTCATCTTGGCAGCCTCCCGCCTTAGTGCCTTCTTCGACTGCACAGTTTGAAACTGCGCAGGATCCTGGGCTTGATGGATGTAGACCTTCTCGCCAAGCTCGATGACGTCCATGGGCGGCATCGATCCAAACTGGATTATTGCCGGCTCCGAGTTGCTTCCACGGGAGATTCCACCTGCATGAAAGGGATCTTGATGAGCGGAAACCCTCGCCGACGCCTTGTTATGCAGCATGTTGTGCAGGTTGGGAGACGAGCGAAGATGATTCAGACGACCACAGCGTAGCGAAGATGGGAGGAGAACCATGTCCCACCGGGCGTGCCAATTTGTTTGACACGAGAAAAATCTTATGTTTTCACCAAACTAAGTTCGATCGCTTCACGCTCGAACTTTATTTGGTGAGGGGGCATTTGTTTGACGAAGTTTTGTACTAAATAGGAGAGCTTAAATAAGTACTAAAACGATATGGATCAACTCCTTTTCCTCTCTCTTACATGACTAATCGCTTAATTGTTATTATTTATTTTTCTGAACGAAAAGGAATTTCCGGGAGTGCAGGATAAACAGGGAAGAGTATATGTACACACATGGTGGACTAGTGCATGCACGAAATAGTTAATCTCTTGATTGAATCTTGTACGTGGTGCATGGCAATTTTGCCTACGTACGTACATGCATGCATGAGGGCGGCAATATGTACAGCGGAAATATATGCCTCGGTTATACGTGGCGGCCGCAACGACGGACATACAAATAAGCATACGAACACCCGCGCATATGATAGATTGATGGATATATTTCTGAGGTCTAGATGTGCACTTGAAGGTGTCACGGCTGGTGCAAGACAAGTTGAAACTGTTACATTAAGCATTGGTGAAGTCCAACGAGCCGGAAGGACTGCAGCATATACACCAGGGAGGCTGTGGTTAGCTAGCCTCACCGTTGTTGGAAGCTGATACAACGCAGCTCCATGGCCAGTATGAAGCAAAGACCCGACGAGTAAAAGTAAAAAGGAGATATATCATAAAATCTATCATTTTATTGATCGATGATACAAAAGTTCACTGGGACTAATCAAACTTTGTTCTGGATGAGCTAAGACAAATTATATTTAACTAAGATAGAACCTATTTGAACTAAGTGCAGCTTTTGCAGAGCAGTCTATGATCTCTAGTCCGCTCCCTCACTCAGGAGCTTTGTATGCTAGGATCGTCGCGATCTCCGGAAGCTTTCCGCCGGCGGCCAGGAAGGCAGCCGCCTCCGCACGGCGTCTTGTGTACGACTCGGCCACCTTTGAGTCCTATTGAGATGTACTTTGTTGTTATTCCGGGCGGGAGCAAGGCTTGGCGTTGAGATGTTATTAGTTGGAGGGACTTTGAGCTTCTCGAGCAGAGTGTTTTCCCCAGCAAGGATATTCTGGTGTTGCTCAATTTGTTCCCGGAGTTCCTTTGCCTCAGGAGAATAAAAGTCTTCTAGATTAGTTGTTTTGCTGGAGACATCTAAAAAGGCGATAAAAAAGGAAAGAGTCAAGAAAGCATCTAAAAAATTCATGCAAGGTGGTGGGGGTACTATACACATACCACAAGCAGATGGCCTAGGTTTCTTTGTAGTTACCCCAACATCCTTGTCATTGATAGCTTTTTGTCCACTTCGGGGGTGCATGTTGATGTGGTTAAAGAAGCGGGCTTTGTCACCAGGGAGGCGGGTTTTACGATGAGATCGCTCCCTGCCACAGTTGAAGAATTCGCAGCTGGATCACTCGTTGCCGGGGGCGTGTGCTTCGCCAACGAACTAGACTTGGTCGGAGGTGCGGATTTGGTGGCCGGCTCATCTCGGTCCATGTTTTCCATCACCTGGTCTAAGAGTTGCTCCATGCCGCGGCTCATAGGCACGTGCGGCAGCACATCGTCAAGTTTGTCCTGCATTCATACAGGATACACATAGGGGTAAGGAAAGAATACATTCATGCAATCTCTGCTTCTTTGCTATTTTTCTTTACCTCCAGGTGCCCTAGTGGCGGAGCGTCAACATCAAGGGAGATGACTGTCTTGTCGGAATTCTTGGAGTTGCGGCTGGGTTGGTGGCGCGTAGTCTGTGGCGCCGTGATGTGCAGAGCACTCGGCAATGGAGGTGTCGAACGCGTGTACTCCACGCCATTAGAGCTACTTCTCGACTTGCTTGGTGGCGGTGGGGGGAGGCATCAAGCTGCTTTTTTCGTTCGTAGTGCTGCTCGAGTCATCGGCCTCTCGACTTCCCCGGGATCTCTTGGGCTTCTCGTTGTGTCCCATGTTCTTCTGATGATACAGGAAAAACAACCAATACCAAGTCAAAAAAAAAGAGTGAAAGTATACACATATGGGCTGAACATGCATGCGGAGTCAAGGCGTTTCACCTTCGATGAGAAGAAACGAAACTTTGCCTTTGTCTTTTTGTGACCTACTGTGTTTCTTGACCCTGGACGATGGAAGAACTTGTGTGCTGTGCTGCTTGACCGTGGATTTGAGAAGTAACGCTACCCAGGGTCTCATCTTTATAGCATCTTACATGGCGCTCATATGGCAAGACCCGTACACGAACTCTGTTCGGACACGGTAGAACAAAAAAAAGATTTGGATTTGACAAGAGGCTTGCCTTGCATAGAGCATTGGAGCACGTAAGAAAGCTTGATGCATGTACAATACATATACGTATTCGGGTACTCGGCCGGCCGGCAAGCTCGCGCGTATATGTACCCAAATACATGTAAGAAAAAGAAAAGGAGGCAAAGGGAGAGTCATGCACGTGGTGGTCATGTATGTGAGATTCAAGCACTTGCTATTTAGATCTTCATGTACATTCGATGCAAAAAAAGATGTTCATGTACATGCATGAAGGTACGTCGGTGTATGTATTTATACTCGTATGTCCGCCGGCGAGCTCGCACGCGTATATATCCAAATATCCGTGAGCTTAAGTATACTACATATTTGGAATATAATCGTGTTTTGGCACGCACGTACGAGCTCAGAAGTTGGCAAGTAAACTTCGAACCCTACTCCCGATCAGGTACGTTTCCTTTTCTTTGGTTTTGTTTTGCAGGCTTGTGAGATCAAGCAGTCGGTCAACCAGGACGAGGTGCAATACAAAAAAATTGGAAAGAGTTCAATCAATTGGCAAGCTTAAAATTGGAAAGAGAGGAGAAGATCATCATTCAAAGGCATATACATGACCGTATCAGCTTATTTTCCATACTTGGAGTTGGCTTGTGCGTCAACAAGAATTAGGAAAGGAAACCTTGAGGGCTGAACACGCAGGAGCCAAGGGAACCCACCGAGGAGACACCCAGCCACCACGGTCGCCGTCATCACATGCACAACCAACCCACGCAGCAACACATCCACAAATCCATCGACCACATCCAGCCACCACGGTCCCAGAACTCACGCAGCAAGAAGAAGTAGAAGGAGAGAAGAGAGATCAGCCTCGACATCTCGTCACAACAACGCTGACGATCATCCGTTCAAGAAGCAGGCGCCTCGGCAGCAATATGAACATTAAGTCGATCTTCCCGAACGGTAAAGTTATTATCTAATCACTCCTTCATCCTTTATTATTTCATGCATGCACAGCACGTGGTGGCGCGGTGGAGCTCACGATCATGCAGCACTTCGTTGGCGTTATCATCATCTTCATCAAGCTAACCAAGACGACGAGGCTACTCCCGGACTTCACCAAGGCGTGGAAGACGATGGCGTGTCGATGGGGCTGTTGGCGCGCAGCCCGTTGGCCTCCTTTGTGGTGGTCGCCCTTGGTGATGAGGCCGACGACGTCTACTTCGTCAAGCTGGAACCCTGGAGGCATGGAGCTCGCAGGGATTCTGCTGTGTGCCGCGGAGGATGTCGCCGCCGTGCCGCAGTGGATCGCACGGAGTTCGCCAAGACGACGCCAGTGTCAACTTCATCAAGCCGGCACCATGTACGACGAAGGCATGGAGGCTCGGGAGGATGCCGCCGCCGTGCCGCGGTGGATGACGCCACGGAGTTCGCCAAGATGACACCAATGTCAACATCATCAACCCGGTGCCGCAAGGATCGTGACGGGGAGCTCGCAAGAAGGACGCCGGCAATCCACTTCGTCATGCTGGAACTACAGGACGGTGGCATGGCACCCGTTGGGGATGCCGCCGATGTCTGCTTCGTCAAGCTGGAGCCCGGAGGCGTGGAGCTCGCAGGGATTCCGCCGTGTGCCGCGGAGGAAGGCAAGACGGAGCTCGCTAGGACGACGCATGTCTTCTTCTTCATCATGTCAGTGCCATGGAGGACAAAGGCGTGGACGCTCGCAACGATGGCGCCGCCGTTCGGCGGTGGATAGCGGCGCGGAGCTCGCCAAGACGACACCAACGCCAATATCACCAAACCGGTGCCATGGAGGACAGAGGCGTGGAGCTCGCAAGGATGCCGCTGCCGTGCCGCGGTGGATGGCGGCGCGGAGCTCGCCAAGACGACGCCCATCACCAACATCAACCCGGTACCGCGGAGGATCGTGGCGTGGAGCTCGAAAGGAGGACACCACCAATGTCTACCTCGTCAAGATGGAGCCCGCGACCCGGAGCCATGAAGATGACACATGCCCTCGGTGCTGCCCGCAACACGGAGCCCGCGATGCAAAGAAGATGGCGCTACGCAATGACGGGGCTTCACCAACCCTTACCACTACATGGTGCTATTTGCGACACGAAGCCCATAAAGACGAGGCGTGATGACGAGGAGGCGACGTAACTTCACCAACACTAACTCCCGATGGCCCCGTGAGGCGGTACCCTTGTCTTGGAGAACCGAGACGATGTGCCAACCACATCAGCATTGCCGATATGAGCGAGCGTTGTTTTTACACCGACACCGGTCTCCATAAGAATACTCCCGCGAGGCAACCCCTTGCATACCCGACGAAGCTGCTACATCGTCAAGAAGTCCGAGCTGAGCAGGACCCATGCAACTTCAACATCGACTATATCAACGTTGTCAAGACCGACGAGGCGCGACGGCGAGGGCGAACGTGGCCAGCACAAAGCCATGTTTTGAGCGGCACGTGTACCGACGAGGACACGGGCTTTGCCGCTGCCCACACCACACACACACACCATCATCATCATGCATGGAAAACGCGAAGCGAAGACGACGAAGACGACCACACGGCTTATCGAAGGTATCTCGCGGAGCAACCCGCGGGAGTAATTAACCGGGAGCTTTTCGAGGCCCCGGAAACCAGGAGACCGCACATCGCCATAGTCAGGCAGGCCACGCTAGTAGGCCATGGAGCGCAACCATATTTTATGGGATCTTGTAATTTTGTTCATCCAAAGAGATAAATGAAATACTTGTTTCCTGTATCACTTTTCTTTGTGTACTACGGTACACTGGCACGCCCGCATTTTTTTCTTTTTCCCCGGCGCATGAGAGAAATACATACTCCTTCTCTTCCCTTCTCCCGGAGTGCCATAAGATTTTTCTCATGTCAAACAAATTGGCACGCCCAGTGGGACATAAGTTGGACCGACGCACAACCCTCAAGGTTTCCTTTCCTAATTCTTTTTGACGCACAAGTCAACTCCAAATATGGAAAATAAGCTGATACGGTCATGTATATGCCTTTGAATGATGATCTTCTCCTCTCTTTCCAATTTAAAGCTTGCCAATTGATTGAACTCTTTCCAATTTTTTTGTATTATTGCACCTCGTCCTGGTTGACCGACTGCTTGATCTCACAAGCCTGCAAAACAAAACCAAAGAAAAGGAAACGTACCTGATCGGGAGTAGGGTTCGAAGTTTACTTGCCAACTTCTGAGCTCGTATGTGCGTGCCAAAGCACGATTATATTCCAAATATGTAGTATACTTAAGCTCGCGGATATTTGGATATATACGCGTGCGAGCTCGCCGGCGGACATACGAGTATAAATACATAGGCTGACGTACCTTCATGCATGTGCATGAACATCTTTTTTTGCATCGAATGTACATGAACATCTAAATAGCAAGTGCTTGAATCTCACGTACATGACCATCACGTGCATGACTCTCCCTTTTCCTTCTTTTCTTTTTCTTACATATATTTAGGTACATGTACGCGCGAGCTTGCCGGCCGGCCGACTACCCGAATACGTATATGTATTGTACATGCATCAAGCTTTCTTACGTGCTCCAATGCTCTATGCAAGGCAAGCCTCTTGTCAAATCCAAATCATTTTTTTTGTTCTACCGTGTCCGAACAGAGTTCGTGTACGGGTCTTGCCATATGAGCGCCATGTAAGATGCTATAAAAATGGGACCCTGGGTAGCGTTACTTCTCAAATCCACTGTCAAGCAGCACAACGCACAAGTTCTTCCATCGTCCAGGATCATGAAACACAGCAGGTCACAAAAAAGACAAAGCCAAAGTTTCGTTTCTTCTCATCGAAGTTGAAACGCCTTGACTCCGCATGCATGTTCAGCCCATATGTGCATACTTTCATTCGTTTTTTTGACTTGGTGTTGGTTGTTTTTCCTGTATCATCAGAAGAACATGGGACACAACGAGAAGCCCAAGAGATCCCGGGGACGCACGGCGCCCCGAGCCGCCGGCGCCCTCCTCCCCGCGCGCGCGCCGCCCGAGGCCCTTCCTCCGCCCGCGCCTCGCCCTTCCCCGCCGGTCGCCGCCCCGCAGCCTCGCCGCCGCCGCCACGCCGCCGCGACCTCCGCCGCCGCCGTCGTCTGCCGGAGCCCGAGCTCCAGCCCTCGCCGCCGTTCGCCGCCTCCCCGGCGCGCCTCCCTCCGGCCGCCTCCTCTTCCCCCTCCGTCGCCGGCCGCCGTCTCCCCCGCGATCTCCGGCGAACTCCACCAGATCCCGATCCAAAATCTCTAAGGTTGACTTTCTCCCTCTCCCGAAAATCCTAAGTCCTGAGATTTTTACATTACATGCGTCTGTTCATCGCATCATAACTCTCTGCATATAGCTCTGTTTCGTGCGTGTAATATATCGAATTGTTCGCCTCGTGATGCTCTTCATTTTGTTCTATTGCACCATGTTTATTTGAGCCCATCTTGATGCCCAAATCTCTGGTGCGAGAGTGCTAGTTGCTGTTATCTGCTGTTACTTATCAGAACTTGAGGATTTGTTATTTTTGTTGCATTTAATGTGTGCATCTTATGGGCATGAGCTATACATGTGTTTTGATGTATGACATGCCATCTTTACAGAGGTGTATGACATGTATTTTGTCGATCTCTGTGGTGACTAGCACAAGCATGCAAACTAGGCTCCGTAATGTTTCTGATTTCACGGACTGTAGTTTCACCAAGTCTGTGACTGCTGTTATTTTGTTGCTATGTATCCATGTGGCTACTGAGAGATCTATGCTCCTTTTGGAGATATTCAGTAAGGATGTTTTGTAGATATTGTTTTAATTGATCCATTCATACCCTTGTTTGCAATTATGGAGTGCCATAGCATGACTCAATCTTGCTCTACTTTTGCTATAAAATATTTCTGGCAGATTGTTTACGTGTTATTCAATTTTTCCAAGCTTGTTGTAGTTGATACATACATGCTATGTACTTGCTCTTGCCATGGATAGCTTCATAAACATGCCATCGTGCTGTAGGTATGCTTGTTTTGTCATGGATTGCTTTGTGATGGGTGCATCAATCTCACTAAGATGCCTTCATATTATTGTTTCTGCCATGCTCTGTTTTCTGCTAAGTCTGAAACCTGTTAACGAAACTTGCTATGTTTACATGGCTGTCATCATATCTTCTGGTCCTTTTTGGCTTATGGTCAGTAAGGGACTTTTGTCATATGCATTTAGTAGAATACTACCATGCCTTTTTTTCCATGTTAAGTTCCTGTAGGATGTTGATTTCATGCTCTGAACATTGCTACCTGATGCTGTTTCAGTCATGTCCAGTAATTTCACCAAGTCTGTGAACCTGTTATCTTTTGCACTTTTGCATGCCTGTTTGAACCTGCTGTGGTGTGAACTAGCCATAGCTCAGTGTTCATCTTTTGTCAAGCATCTCCTGTAGATTACTGTCATATGCTTTGTTGCTATGTTGGAGTTCTGTAGCAGTGTTACTTATTGCATTCTAAGTGCTATCATGCTGTTAATCGCAGATTCGTGTCATTCTTGTTTTGCTTGCCATTTGCAAACCGTGCATCCGTTTCCGGTGATCTTTATATCGATTTCAACCGAAATCATCTCATCTTTCCAGTGGCATGCTTGTTTTGCCAAGTTACTGCCTTGTTCATCATTTTTCGTCCGGAGCACGCATATGCATCGCATATCATATCTTGCATATTATTCATGTATTGCATCATGTTGCTTGTGCATTCCCCGTGATTGATTGTGGTTCCGTTGCTTGTGTCCTTGTTTTGGGTAGAGCCGGGAGACGAGTTCGTGAACGAGGAACCTGTTGAGTACGCTTACGAGGATCAAGCTTTCGACAACTCTGAGAACCTTGCAGACAAGATGACCATACCCTCGAAATCACTTCTATCTTTGCTTTGCTAGTTGTTCGTTCTTTTGCCATGCTGCGCTCCCTACCACTTGCTATATCATGCCTCCCATATTGCCATGACAGCCTCTAACCATCCTTTCCTAGCAAACCGTTGTTTGGCTAAGTTACCGCTTTTGCTCAGCCCTTCTTATAACGTTGCTAGTTGCAGGTGAAGTTGAAGTTGGTTCCATGTTGGAACATGGATATTATGGAATATCACAATATCTCTTATTTAATTAATGCATCTATATATTTGGTAAAGGGTGGAAGGCTCGGCCTTATGCCTGGTGTTTTGTTCCACTCTTGCCGCCCTAGTTTCCGTCATACCGGTATTATGTTCCTTGAGTTTGCGTTCCTTACGCGGTTGGGTGATTTATGGGACCCCCTTGACAGTTCGCTTTGAATAAAACTCCTCCAGCAAGGCCCAACCTTGGTTTTACCATTTGCCACCTAAGCCTTTTCCCCCGGGTTTTCGCGAGCCCGAGGGTCATCTTTATTTAAACCCCCGGGCCAGTGTTCCTCTGAGTGCTGGTCCAAACTAGAGCCACTTGCAGCGCCACCTTGGAAAAACTCGAGGATTGGTTTTAGTTGTACGTAGTGTTCATCCGGTGTGCCCTGAGAACGAGATATGTGCAGCTCCTATCGGGATTTGTCGGCACATTCGGGCGGCTTTGCTGGTCTTGTTTTACCATTGTCGAAATGTCTTGTAAACCGGGATTCCGAAACTGATCGGGTCTTTCCGGGAGAAGGTTTATCCTTCGTTGACCGTGAGAGCTTATAATGGGCTAAGTTGGGACACCCCTGCAGGGTATTATCTTTCGAAAGCCGTGCCCGCGGTTATGAGGCAGATGGGAATTTGTTAATGTCCGATTGTAGAGAACTTGACACTTGACTTATTTAAAATACATCAACCGTGTGTGTAGCCGTGATGGTATTTTCTCGGCGGAGTCCGGGAAGTGAACACGGTTTGAGTTATGCATGAATGTAAGTAGTTTCAGGATCACTTCTAGCTTCGCGACCGTTGCGTTGCTTCTCTTCTCGCTCTCATTTGCGTATGTTAGCCACCATATATGCTTAGTGCCTGCTGCAGCTCCACCTCATTACACCATCCTTTCCTATAAGCTTAAATAGTCTTGATCTCGCGGGTGTGAGATTGCTGAGTCCTCGTGACTCACAGATTCTACCAAAACAGTTGCAGGTGCCGACGATGCCAGTGCAGATGACGCAACCGAGCTCAAGTGGGAGTTCGATGAGGAACGTGGTCGTTACTATGTGTCTTTTCCTGATGATCAGTAGTGGAGCCCAGTTGGGTCGATCGGGGATCTAGCATTTGGGGTTATCTTATTTTCATTTGGATTTGACCGTAGTTGGTCTATGTGTGGATTTTGGATGATGTATGAATTATATTTATGTATTGTGTGAAGTGGCGATTGTAAGCCAACTCACGTTATCCCATTCTTGTTCATTACATGGGATTGTGTGAAGATAACCCTTCTTGCGACAATACCACAATGCGGTTATGCCTCTAAGTCGTGCCTCGACACGTGGGAGATATAGCCGCATCGTGGGCGTTACATGTCTGGGCGGAAAAGGTGGTCTTGCCACTTCCCACACATCGGTACCTGTTGAGGATATAGACCATAGAGTCACCCGCCAGGAGGGGCCGGGTTACTCATATGGTCATTGCCAGAAGCCCGGTGCCAAGCTTAAAGACGGTGGGCCAAAGATGGGCTTAAGACCCGGATATGGCTTAAGGCCCGTAGTTACAATCATTATTATGGTAGAACTTGTAGGGTAAGGCAAGAGTAGTCGAGAGTCCGAGCCGGACACTCTTATGAGCCGGCCGGGACTCTGAGAGCTGCTGGGCGTCAGCCTCCCTATATAAAGGGACGACCCGGCAGCGGTTTAGGGACGAGAACAATCTCATCGAGAGCCGGGCATAGCAGTTTAGCTCCCTGGTGATCGTAACCCTGATCAATACCACCTCAAACTGGATGTAGGCTTTTACCTTCACCATAAGGGGCCGAACCAGTATAAACCCTCGTGTTCCTTGTCCCGCATTAACCCCTTCAAGCTTCCTAGCTACGATGGCTCCACGACTAAGTCCTAGCTCGAGGACATCTGCCGTGACAATTCCACGACAGTTGGCGCCCACCGTGGGGCCAGCGCACGGTGGATTTGAGTTCTTGAAGGGCAGCTTCGAAGGGCTCGAGGGATACGCTGTGGGCCGGATGACCAAGAGTCGTCGCGGCAAGCTCTACATCGACGATGCAAACTGGGGCCCCGACGCCGGCTCAATTGAGTACGGGTACCGGGTCCCCTTCGGCGGAATTCATGTTTTCATTGGCAAGATTGGTGAGCCGGGCCCTGGGCCGGATCTCTGCGCCGATCTCATCGAGACGGCTCAGTGTGCACGACCCGCCCGGGCCCGGCCTGCCTTAAGGCATGCTTTTGTGGGGTGTATCCATGGAGGACTCTCTGATCGATCTAGATCTGGTGATGAGACGGCCACCTGCTCTGACGGCGAGTCGGCCACCGATGAGTCAAACTCGTTGTATCAACTTCAAGATGGCAGGCTCATGGGTTGTTCCGATGGTGACAGTATTCCGGACCTATTTGAGCCGCCAAGCCGGGTTGGAATCTTTATGGCTGGGGCGCAGCCTGTTCAGAACCCTGCTGCTGGAGCGGGAAACCCGGTGCCTTCTCCGGCTCAGGTGCTGATGGATCTCACGAACAAGATGACGGCCCTGTTAACCGCCACGGTTGACCCGGCGGATCAAGCTCAGCATGATGCGGAGGTGGCACAGTTAAAATTGGATCTAGTGAAAGCTAAGGAGGATCTTGCAGCGGAAGGGATCAGGATGGCTGCGGAGAGGGCGGCTCTCGATGCCCAAACTCAGTTGATCCAGGCGCAGTCCTTCCGACTCACGATGGATCAGAACGCGTCCAATGAGGTCATGAGAAGGAGGCATCAAAAGACCCAATCTCGACTCCCTTCGGTTTACGATCCACGCAACCTCTTCAACACGCCAGGTGCAGGGTCTAGTAACCCGCCAGGGGTCATAGTGCCCGGGTCTGGGACCCCTATTCAGCCACAAGTGATGGGGCCTCCCTAGGTGCCCCTGCCCCGCCTCAGTACGTGCCAATACCCCCGGGCCATTATAATAACCCGCTGGAGAACATGGTCACCGCGGCAGCACGGCTGGCGGCTCTCCCAGTCGACGGCGAGTCTCCGACGGCTATTGAAACCCGCCGGGTCAGGGAACTCCTTCAGACAGCACTGGCGCAGCAAGAGGCGTACTCCTACAGCCGGGACAGGATCCACTCGACCCCTCGTCCAGGCCGGAGCCCGAGTTACAGCAGACACATGGTCTCAGCGACCGGCTCAAGTAACGTCCGACGCCATGACCCGCCCCCTGGCCATGGCCCGGCTCATAATGGAGCCTTTCACGCAGCAGACCAGGACAGAGCGCGGCAAGAGGCGGAGTAGGTGCCTCAATTGACGGCTTACCAGACCCCCCCGGCTTATCCGACGACTTCCGTCGACGTGGGTATCCCTACCAGGACTGGGGGTGTCCCTTGTTTAGTACCAGCTATCCGCAATGAGCGTCTACCCAAGGACTTCAAAGGCCCTAGGAAGGTGCCTAATTACACAGCTGACTTACAACCCGCCGCCTGGATCGAGAGTTACGAGATGGCCATGGAACTGCTGGAGGTCAGTGAGGCGGCAATGGCCAAATACTTCACCATGATGTTAGATGGGATTGCCCGCACTTGGTTGAAAGGGCTACCGCCGAATTCCATTGGGTCTTGGGCTGAGCTGAAGGCCCGGTTCATCCAAAACTTCAAGGATACCTGTAGGCAGTCTATGTCAATTGTGGATTTGACTAACTGCAAGCAGCAGGAGGGTGAGTCTACGACACATTGGGTTCGCCGGGTTAAGGAGATCATACATTCGTCAGATAAGATGGATGCCGGCTCAGCGGTCTTAATGTTGGAGCAGAATTGTCGTTTTATGCCCCTGAAGATGAAACTCGGGCGGCTTAAGCGCGACTGCAATGATATGGGTACACTGATGGCGGCTCTTGTCAAGTACGCCGATTCTGATGGTACCAAGGACCCCGCTTCAGATGATGAAAGGACAGGGAAGGGAAAGAAGAACGGCAATGGCAAGGGTCCTCAGCATAACCCGGGGAACCAAGGAGGAAGCAAGCGCAAGGCCGATGGCAGCCTAGAGTTTGTAGCCAACGCCAGCTCACAAGGTAATAACCAACGACGCAAGGGGAGGCCCCCTCCCCAAGGCGGCGGGTCAGGCCCGATGCTGGAGCAGCTGTTGAATGAGCCTTGTCCAAGGCATGGCTCTAGAGAGAAGCCAGCGACTCATCTATGGAAGGATTGTGCAATCATGAAGGCCTTTAAGAATTACAATGGCCCGGGCGGCGGCTCAGGCGCCGGCGGTTTTCATGGCCCGGGCGGCGTCTCAAATTCCAATCCTCCGAACGGTCAAGGGGGCTTTAATAAGCAGTCTGGCCAGGGTCATCAACAGCAGCAGGGGGTTATCAGACCAATCCAAAGCAGCTTAGTGGTGGACAGTACCATGTATTTACCACCAGTCTGTGTAAGCGAGACCAGAAGCTTCATAAGAGGGCCGTGAATGCTGTTGAGCCGGCGGTTCCACGCTACTTGCGGTGGTCTGAGCAGCCTATAGTGTGGAGTAGAGAGGATCACCCTCCCCGGGTGGACAATCCGGGTCACTTGGCCTTAGTGGTGGTCTCTCAGGTGGGAGGATATAAGTTCACTAAGGTGCTCATGGATGGAGGCAGCAGCATCAACATCCTCTATTATGAGACTTTCGCCGTATGGGGTTGGTTGATAAGAACCTCAGCTAGTCAAACACTATCTTCCATGGTGTGGTACCTGGTAAGTCGGCTTATCCAGTCGGCAAGATCGAGTTGGAAGTGGCCTTCGGAGATGAAAACAACTACAGGGTGGAAAAATTGACCTTTGAGGTGGTCAAGATAAGAAGTCCGTACCATGCTATATTTGGGCGACCGGCTTACGCCAAGTTCATGACACGGCCGTGTTATGTTTACTTACAGCTCAAGATGGCATGGGACCATTACGGTTCACGGCAGCCGGAAGGTGGCCTTGGAATGTGAGGAAGGCGATGCAGCTTATGCAGAATCTGTTTGCGCAACAGAGGAGTTGAAATTTTACAAGGACAATGTTGACCCAACTGATATGACCTCTCTGAAAAAGCCGACTACGGAGCATGAGCCGGCAATGAAATTTAAGTCGGCTGATGAGACTAAACTTGTTGATTTCGTTCCAGGAGATTCATCTCAGCAATTTAGCATCAGTGCCAATCTGGATCCAAAATAGGAAAGCGCGCTCATCGAGTTCATCCGTGAGAATAGGGACATCTTCGCATGGAAACCTTCTGACATGCCAGGTGTACCTAGAGAACTCGCTGAGCACACTCTCAATGTTGATCCGAAATTTAAGCCGGTCAGGCAGTTCCTTCGGCGGTTTAATGAAGAGAGGCGGAAAGCTATTGGCGAAGAGGTGGCCCGGCTCTTGGCGGCCGGGTTTATTGTTGAAGTCTTCCACCCAGAATGGTTAGCTAACCCGGTGCTCGTACTCAAGAAGAATGGCACTTGGCGGATGTGTGTGGACTACACGGACTTAAATAAAGCGTGCGCGGCTGATCCTTTTGCCCTTCCCCGTATTGATCAAATTATTGATGCTACGGCCGGTTGTGCGCGCTTAAGTTTCCTGGACGCTTATTCTGGATATCATCAGATTAAAATGGCAGTTAAGGACCAGGAGAAGGCGACGTTCATCACTCCCTTTGGAGCCTTCTGCTATGTATCCATGCCCTTTGGACTCAAGTGTGCGCAGGCGACTTATCAGCGTTGCGTGCAGAACTGTCTTCATAAACAGATTGGGCGCAATGTTCATGCTTATGTGGACGATATTGTGGTTAAATCCATAAGGGAGGAAACCCTGATAGATGATTTGAGAGAAATCTTTGATAATCTCCGGGTCTACAAGATGATGCTTAACCCGGCCAAGTGTGTCTTTGGTGTCCCTGCAGGCAAACTCTTGGGTTTTTTGGTTTCTGACAGAGGCATTGAGGCTAACCCGGAGAAGATCAAGGCCACCACCTCCCTGGCTAAGCCGGCGTGTATAAATGACGTTCAGCGTTTGGCGGGTCGCATCGCTGCTTTAAGCCGGTTTATAAGCCGTTTGGGTGAGAAGGCCATGCCATTATATCAGTTGATGAAGAAAACTGATAACTTTGTCTGGAATGATGCAGCTAATACCGTTTTTGAGGATTTGAAGAAGCAGCTGGCAGAGCCCCCAGTCCTTGCTGCTCCGGTTGATAAGGAGCTCTTATTGCTGTACGTGGCGGCGAACACACGAGCCGTCAGTGTGGCTGTGGTGGTGGAACGCAAGGAAGAGGGTAAGGAGCATCCGGTTCAGCGGCCGGTTTATTATGTCAGCGAAGTGCTTATCGAGTCCAAACAGCGGTATCCACATTGGCAGAAGCTTGTTTATGGTGTGTTCATGCCAAGCCGGAAGCTTAAGCATTATTTCCAGTGTCATCCCATAACCGTGGTCAGTTCTGCCCCTCTTGGTGATATCATTCAAAACAGAGAAGCCACAGGGAGAGTGGCTAAGTGGGCTATTGAGCTCGGACCTCATGGTCTCAAATATGTGCCACGCACTGCTGTTAAATCTCAAGCCTTGGTGGATTTCATCAATGATTGGACAGAGTCACAAGTGCCCGAGCAAAATCCGGATAACACATATTGGACTATTCACTTCGATGGGTCCAGGCAGTTGGAGGGCTCGGGGGCTGGAGTTGTATTGGCTTCCCCTAAAGGTGACAAGTTCCATTATGTGCTACAATTGATGTTTCCTTGCACTAACAATGCGGCGGAGTACGAGGCCTTGCTCCACGGTCTTCGGATGGCTAAGGAGATGAGCTTGAGCCGGGTAAGGTGTTTCGGTGACTCAGACTTGGTGGCTCAACAAGTATCAGGCAAGTGGGACTCTAAGGACCCTCTCATGGCGGCTTATCGCCGTGAAGTTGATGCCATTGCTGGGCACTTTCAGGGCTACCAAGTAGAGCACATTGATCGCAGGAAGAACGAGGCGGCTGATGCTTTAAGCCGGCTAGGCTCTCAGCGAAAGCCGGTGCCGCCTAATACTTTCCTGGATGTCCTGTATAATCCTTCTGTTAAGCTGCCTACAGAGGAAAACTTGGTTGTCCCTGACCCGGAGGCACGACTGGTGGCGGCTCTCCATATCATACCAGACTGGACAATGCCCTATCTGGCTTACATGACCCGGGGCGAGTTGCCTGAGGATGAAACTTTGGCTAGGCAAATAACCCGGCGGGCTAAGTCAATGATTGTTATCAATGGTGAGTTGCACCACCGCAGTGTTACGGGAGCGTTTCAGCGTTGTGTTTCCCCTGAGGAAGGTCAAGAGATCTTGCGTGATATCCATGAAGGGGATTGTGGCCATCACGCCGGCTCAAAGTCTCTTGTGGCCAAGGCTTTTCGTCATGGTTTTTATTGGTTGACGGCTCATGCTGATGCAGAGGACTTGGTCAGTAAGTGTGATGGTTGCCAAAGGTTCTCGCGACGGACTCATGTACCGGCTCAAGAGCTGAGGATGATCCCAATTACTTGGCCCTTTGCGGTCTGGGGGCTTGATATGGTTGGGCCTTTCAAAAGGTCCAAGGATAAGAAGACCCACCTTTTGGTGGCAGTTGACAAGTTTACCAAGTGGGTTGAAGCGGAGCCAGTTAGCAAGTGTGATGCAACCACGGCGGTTCAGTTTATGAAAAAGGTGATCTTTCGCTTTGGTTTTCCACACAACATTATAACTGACAATGGCACCAATTTATCCAAAGGCGCCATGGAGGAGTTTTGTCAACGAGAGCATATCCGACTTGATGTTTCCTCGGTGGCTCATCCTCAATCCAATGGTCAGGCTGAGAGAGCTAATCAGGAGATTCTGAAGGGCATCAAGCCCCGGCTTTTGGTCCCTTTGCAACGGACGCCGGGTTGTTGGGTGGAGGAGTTGCCCTCCGTGTTATGGAGCATCAACACTACTCCTAACAGGTCTACAGGTTTTACGCCTTTCTTCATGGTTTATGGGGCAGAAGCAGTCCTCCCCAGTGACATCCGTCATGACTCACCTAGAGTGGCGGCTTACGTTGAGGCGGATAATGAACAGGCGCGCCAAGATGCTCTTGACTTGTTGGACGAACAGCGTGATGTGGCAGTAGCCCGTTCAGCGATTTACCAACAAGACCTGCGCCGTTATCATAGCCGCGAGGTTAAATCCCGGGTCTTCCAGGAAGGTGATCTCGTGCTCTGCTCATCTAGGATCAAACAGATGCACACAAGCTATCCTCGCCTTGGGAAGGGCCCTTTGTGGTCAGTAAGAATTTGCACAACGGGTCATATTACCTCATTGACATTCGGGAGCACAAAGATTCATGTAAGTCGGAGGAAGAGACCCGTCGGCCGTGGAATATAGCTCAGCTTCGGCCTTACTACACTTGAGCCACCGGCTCTCATGATGTACATACTTCTCTAAGCCATGTATATATTATGATAAGCAATAAAGCAGGACCTCTGTCCTTTTTTCTCCTCCAAATGTGCACGTGTTGTTTTCATTGCCAGATTACATGATAACTTGAAGGAGGATCCGGCTTATGATCGTATTCGAATCTAGCCGTAGGTGATAAGGTCACTTGGGGGCTTCCTGTTCAAACATAGGTCGTATTCGAACCAAAGAGAACATAGCTGTCGATACCCATTTGATTGGCAAAGTGCCGAGCTCATTGGGGAGTTTTCTTTGATCATATTTCAATCATAGTTTAACCTCTTTGGGAACTGACGTGGATCGTATTCGAATCAGCGTCGTTAAACAATTCTAAGTCAGTTGGGGGCTTCCTGTTCAAACATGGGTCGTATTCGAACCAAAGAGAACATAGCTGTCGGTACCCTCTTGATTGGCATCGCCACACCCACTGGGGGCTATATGATCGTATTCGAATCCTAGCATAACCCCTTTGGGCCGGGTCTCTGGTCGTATTCGAACCGGAAGCCCCTAAGTTCTTCTGCTTTATAGCAAGTTTCTTCTGATTATTTCAAAGTGTGTACCGCCGGGTCTCACTTTGCCGGCTTAAAACTTGATTAACAGTGTTAGTTGAACACAATGGGTGTCATTAAGACAGGTACATCGGAGTTGAGGTACCAACCTTATTACCCGGGTTATCTAAACCGGAAGTATGCTTGCAGGCCGCTAAAGTGTGTTATTACGGCTGTCTTAAGGATATAATTGAAGACCAGTCCGTTTTGATTCATACTCCGGGTTATATAACTAAAACTTATGATTCTTAGGGCGGTAAGCCGCCTCGGGACTTGTGATTTGTCCTTCTCTGCAGGATAGTTAAAGGCAACTATTTTGAGATTAAGGAAAACAAATGATTGATTACGACCCGGAGAAACATAAAGGAGACAACTTCAACAGACTTCAGCATTCAAGGCATGCGCGATGGCACGGCAGAGATAAAGTATTGGTCCTATTCTATTACAAGACTCATTGAGTCCAAAAGGGTGAGGCATCGTTTGATAAGCCGCCAGCCGAGTCACGACGCTTGCTGGGTTGAAGTCTCCGGCTCGTTCCTCTCTTCTCCTCCGGCTGTTCCCAAGACCTGGAAAGTTGATGACTTCCAGTCGATGCCGCTGAGAGCTTCGAATTGGGCTTCCTCGTCAATTAACCCGGCCGGGTCAATCTCCGGGGCGAAGGTGTGCTGACGAGCCGGCGGAATCAAGTTGAGGGCTTCATAGCGCGGAGTAGGGATCCTCTGATTTTCTGCATCGTAGCCCGGCTGATACTTCGTCAGATCTGAATCATTGCCAATCAGAGTGGCCACCGGGCGTACGTCCTTCACGCAAGCTGCAAAGTCCTTCTGATCGAAGGCGGTGCCGTCTTCCTTCAGACTTGGATAGCCGAGGGCGATGTCCGCCGGGTCTAACTCTGGCAAGAACGCCTTGGCCCGGCTCAGCGCGGCGATCGCTCCGGCTCTTGCAGAGGCCCATCGCAGCTCTTGGATCCGTTGAGGCAGAACGGCGAGCCGGCGAAGAACCTCCGCCAGGTGATTCGGCACTTCGTTGGATAGGGACACCACAGCCAAGGCACGCTGTGACCCGGTGTAGAGTTGCTCCACCAGGGTGTACACGGCCTTTAGCTTGGTTACCACACTCTGGTTGAGGTTGGCACTTCTGGGACCTGTTTCACAGAACAGGATAAGCCGCCGATAAGGGTGAGTTATGAGGCATCAAAATTTTAAACTAGATGAAAGCCGGCGGATGACTTACCGAAGATTGCAGCAACCATCTGAGACACTTGGCGCTTTAACCCGGAGAGTTCGGCGGTCTTCTCTGCCGAAGCCTTCTCCGCCTGTTCCGCCCGGTTCACCAGCGCGGCCTTCTCTTCGGCCCAGGCTTTCCGTTCAACATCAAATTCGGTCTTCAGCTTTTCTTGCGCGGCGATGCTGGACACAAATTTGGCATTTGCCTTCCGGGTCTCCATCTCTTGCATCTTCAGCCGGTTCTTAAGATCAGCGAGGTCAGCCTCAAGCTTCTTGCCAGCAGCCTGCATCAATTTCTGAATTATAGCATGAACAGGTACTATACAAATTTAAAGTCCCAAGCGCTTTCCAAGCAAAGACACTTGGCACTTGGGGGCTAATGCTTATTTGAACGTTCCTATCTACACACTACCGGTTCATGGAAATAAGCCGGAACCTAAGTCTACAACATACTCCATCATAAGTCGTCGACTTGGGGGCTAGCATGGTAAAGGTAACTATGCAGTAAGTAAGAGGACAGAAGAATAATACCTCAGATTTCTACTGGATCTGGTTCACCATGGCAATCTCTGCGTCCCGGCTCTTGTGCACTTGGCTGACGAAGCCGGAGATGATCTCTCCAATGTTTAAGTTGGCGTAGTCAGTGAGGTCCAGGTTCACCCGGCGGGACTCTAGCAGCTCCCCTTTGGCGGAGCACTTGGCGAGCGCAGTAGGTCTCCCCGGCTCAACAAACTCCATCCGGGTGATTACCACATTCGGGTCGTCTGCTGGTTGAGCCGAGCTGGAGGCCTCCGGGTTAACAGAAGCTTCTGTTGCGGGCTTGTTGGTTGGGGCAACAGCCTCAGGAGCAGAGGCAGCCGGCGGTTCTTGAGCGGCTGCCTCTGGCTCAGGCAAGTCCGGCTCATCGACCGGCTTGGATTTCTTCGCCCTCTTGGTGAGCTTGGCCTGGGCACTGGAAAGACAGAAAGGTTAAGCACAATGGTGTAAGTAAAGACAAAAGTACAATATGAGATGGTTATCATTACCCGGGCACGGTCTTGAAAGCCGGCAGGCTTGACTGCATAGAGTCGCCAGAAAAGGGGGAAGTTTCCTGATAATTTGAGTCAGAAGAGTTGAGCGGTTGACGTATAACACCTGCCAAAGGATGAAAAGGGTACAATTTTGAGATCACCTCGGTCCGGCGTTTCCTCGATGCGTCAGGTAACCTGGAGGAGAGGTCGGTGCTTTTGTCGGTCCGAGTGTGCCGTCGGTTCTCATGCACCTGTCGCTTCAAAAGAAATTGAGGGTCTTGATAAGCTAAAGGATGTGAAAAGCTTACTTTCCGGGTTACCCTTCGGATTTTCAGCCTTGGCAAGGGCTCCGAGTCGGAGGAAAATGTCGTTACCTCTTCAACCACCGGGTTACTTGCTCCGGTGTCGTCCTATTGATGAACAAGTATTGATAAGGCGAACAGAAGTAAACAACAAAGTACAACAAGGACTTACAGGCTCAGGGGTTACCTCTGACTCGGAGCAGTCGCTTAGTTGCATCAGCTCTGAAGCAGTAGGCCTATTTCCTTTCTTGCGAGGGGCGGCTTTCTTGGCGGCTTTCTTCGCCTTTCTGGTCTTCTTGGCCGCCTCATGGTCATATTTGACCCACCAGAACTTATCATCAGCCTGAAAAATACAATGATGGTTTCTTAAAACGATTCAGATGAAAGTTATATGCAGATAAGATGTTCAGATCAGCGGCTTACCGCTGGGGCTCGGTTGCTCTTGCAGAAGGGGGCTAGCCCGGTCCTTCCGCAGTCTGCCAGGCTCTCGTTCAAGAGAGCCTTGGTCATCTCATCTGCAACATCTTCAGGAAGATCGTTGCGGCTGTGTCTCTGGGGGTCATCCTTTCGGCCCGTGTACTCACACATTAAGCCGGGGCGGCGGCTCAATGGGATCACCCGCCACGAGATCCAGACCCGGACCAGATCGATTCCGTTCAGACCATGGCCCAGGAGAGCCTTGATCTTGTTGATGGTGGGGAGCAGAGGTTGGCGCTCCGCTTGAGTCAGCTTGTCTGACAGTGGGTGAGTCGGCTCCAGACGCGAGGGGCGAAAGCCGGGCAACGGACTCTCATCAGCCGGCGACGTGTCTTGGCAGTAAAACCACGTCAGATTCCAGTCTTTGGGGCGGCTCGGCGGCTCTGCGTAAGGGAAAAGGCAGTCCCTGCGCCGCTGGATGGAGATGCCGCCTAGCTCCAAACTTGGCCCGTTGGCGCACTCGTTCTGGCGGTTTAAATAGAAAAGTTCTCTGAAGAGCAGCAGACTGGGTTCTTCTCCAAGGTAAACCTCGCAGAACACTTGGAAGTTGCAGATATTGGACACTGAGTTGTGTCCTATGTCCTGAGGCCGCAGATCGAAGAAATTCAGAACGTCTCTGAAAAACTTTGAGCCGGGCGGTGCGAAGCCCCGGCTCATGTGGTCCGCAAAAATGACCACCTCCCCGTCCCTTGGCTGTGGTCTCTCCTCTGATGGGTCGGGGGCACGGTAGGACATGACATCCTTCTTGGGCAGATAGCCAGACTTGACAAAATCTGCTAACATCTCGTTGATGACATTGGACCTCATCCAGTTGCAAGTGATGGAGGCTTTAGGAGCTTTGGGAGGCATTGTGACTGTTGGAAGCCTATGATACAGGGAAAAATGTCCGGTTTAATAATGAGCCGGAGGAGACTTACAAGTCAAGGTTTAAGGTGGCGGCTTATGAAGGGGACTAATGATATATATCTAAGTGCACTGGGCTATTTAAGCCGCCTGAAGTATTGAGAGTAATTCGATTGTCTACGGCCTTATCACAGATGAGCCGGAAAATTCTATGGTGCATGGTCTCCTTTAAGTCGGAAGGTTCTACGGCGCGTGGTTTCTTTAAGCCGGAAATGTAAACCGCCATGACTAAATGAGGGCAGTTTTTTACTAAGTACGGTGAAAAATAGGTTTCATGCATTGCGGTAAATATTTTGGATCAAAATGGTCGGGCAAAAGAAAAGTTTCTAGACCTAGAAACAGACGCTGGAGAAGTTCTTGGGCTCGAACAAGGTTCTTATGCAGTAAAAAGAGAGCTGCTTGCATGTAAAATGGGTGCTAAACAGTCACCGCAATGGTTCTATGCAAGTCTAAGATCAAAAGGACGCAGTAAAAATCAAATCTACTGAGGCCCGTGATGAACTACGAAGAACACGGACGAACTAGTCGAGCCCTACTGCAGATCTGTTCTATAGGGCAGCCAGGACTTACAGAGGCTGGGGAGTCGCGGAGGTCGTCGTGTTTCTCTGGTCAAATCAGGGTGATGCAGCGGCCTGAGCTGGTGACGACGAGAAGACCCGCGGTGGCGACGGCGGCGGAGCTCGAGCAGCACGGGAACAGTGAGAGGAAGGAGACGACAGAGGAAGGAGAGTGAGAAGGGCCCGTCGGTCTGGCCTATTTATAAGGGCGAGCTCATAAGTGGGCGCGAGAATCAAGGAGACCACGGCGTGGTTATCTCCCCACGAAACGCCTCGATTTTCGAGGTGACAGTAAAGGTAAAGATCCGTTGCGGATCTGGCGGAGTAAAAAACGGGCTTAATGGAAGATGACCTCACGGCGGATTATCCGGAGTCCAGAGGATGACGTCACGCCGGGTTATAGCCTTCACACAATTGTAAGCCGGAGGTTTTCTGTCGAAGGAATGGAAGATTGACATGAGCCGGCTCAAATCAATCTGGGGCCTAATGTTGAGGATATAGACCTTAGAGTCACCCGCCAGGAGGGGCCGGGTTACTCATATGGTCATTGCCAGAAGCCCGGCGCCAAGCTTAAAGACGGTGGGCCAAAGATGGGCTTAAGACCCGGATATGGCTTAAGGCCCGTAGTTACAATCATTATTATGGTAGAACTTGTAGGGTAAGGCAAGAGTAGTCGAGAGTCCGAGCCGGACACTCTTATGAGCCGGCCGGGACTCTGAGAGCTGCTGGGCGTCAGCCTCCCTATATAAAGGGACGACCCGACAGCGGTTTAGGGACGAGAACAATCTCATCGAGAGCCGGGCATAGCAGTTTAGCTCCCTGGTGATCGTAACCCTGATCAATACCACCTCAAACTGGACGTAGGCTTTTACCTTCACCATAAGGGGCCAAACCAGTATAAACCCTCGTGTTCCTTGTCCCGCATTAACCCCTTCAAGCTTCCTAGCTGTGATGGCTCCACGACTAAGTCCTAGCTCGAGGACATCTGCCGTGACAATTCCACGACAGTACCCGCGCCGGCGCAAGTGTCATCTCTGCTGGAGAAACTCGATGCAGCTCATGCGGAGATCACTCAAGGACTTCGCCGCCTCGAGAAGGAAGGGCTGCGCCTAGAGGGACGCCTTGCCGACCTCGCCTCCATCTGCAACAGACAAAATAAGTTGGCCGAAGAACATCGGACGCTTGCCGGCAAACATCAGCAACTTGCCGAGGAGTACAAGGCCCTCTGTGAGAAGGAAACCGAGATGGCGGCACTGGCTGAAAAGCGCACAGGCGTCCTAGCTGACATGATGACTTCTAGCTCCCGCCATCTTGAAGCTCATGAGGATGCGGTATGGAGTTCATCACAGGTGGCCGATTCGTACACAAGACGCCGTGCAGAGGCAGCTGCCTTCCTGGCCGCTGGTGGAACACTTCCGGAGATCGCGACGATCCTAGCATACAAAGCTCCTTAGTGAGGGAGCGGACTAGAGATCATAGACTGCTTTGCAAAAGTTGCACTTAGTTCAAATAGGTTCTATCTTAGTTAAATATAATTTGTCTTAGCTCATCCAGAACAAAGTTTGATTAGTCGCAATGAACTTTTGTATCATCGATCAATAAAGTGATAGCTTTTGTGATATATCTCCTTTTTACTTTTACTCGCCGGGTCTTTGCTTCATACTGGCCATGGAGCCGCGTTGTATCAGCTTCCAACAACGGTGAGGCTAGCTAACCACAGCCTCCCTGGTGTATATGCTGCAGTCCTTCCGGCTCATTGGACTCCACCAATGCTTGATGTAACAGCTTCAACTTGTCTTGCATCAGCCACGACACCTTCGAGTGCACATCTAGACCTCAAAAATATATCCATCAATCTATCATATGCGCGGGTGTTCGTATGCTTATTTGTATGTCCGTCGTTGCGGCCGCCACGTATAACCGAGGCATATGTTTCCGCTGTACATATTGCCGCCCTCATGCATGCATGTACGTACGTAGGCAAAATTGCCATGCACCACGTACAAGATTCAATCAAGAGATTAACTATTTCGTGCATGCACTAGTCCACCATGTGTGTACATATACTCTTCCCTGTTTATCCTGCACTCCCGAAAATTCCTTTTCGTTCAGAAAAATAAATAATAACAATTAAGCGATTAGTCATGTAAGAGAGAGGAAAAAGAGTTGATCCGTATCTTTTTAGTACTTATTTAACCTCTCCTTTTTAGTACAAAACTTCGTCAAACAAATGCCCCCTCACCAAATAAAGTTCGAGCGTGAAGCGATCGAACTTAGTTTGGTGAAAACAATTTTCTTTCTGTGTAACGAATTGGCGTGTCAACATGTGTGCAGCCTAGAGAGGTATTGACCCGAGGTTCGTGATACTAAGCGTCGTCCCGAAGATCATTGATTGACAGTGATGTAAATTAGTGTAGGCATGTCCATCCACACCTAATGTTCTCTA
The DNA here is from genome assembly GCF_002575655.3 of Aegilops tauschii subsp. strangulata. NCBI lineage: Eukaryota > Viridiplantae > Streptophyta > Magnoliopsida > Poales > Poaceae > Aegilops > Aegilops tauschii. Next base: position 432,930,268 of record NC_053036.3, on the reverse strand, counting down.
GGGTGCTTGTTGGATCTTATAATAGGCACGATGCCGATCAATGAGGCAAACCCTATCTCGTCTTCATTCCATGGCGAAACATCATGCCTTGTCCGGAAAAGAAAAAGATTTTTTTTACCAATCTCGTCGTGACCGTCTAGCTGCTACGGTGCCAGCTGACTCGATTGGAGGGTTTCACAGATTCACACTGGCCGCACTGGCGCGCTGCACTGCTCCCGTGACCTCTTTGTGTTGATGTAGGCGAGGCATCGGTAGACTGTCGATAGCTCCCCTTCGTTGAGCGAACCGTCACACCATCCACGGTGTGACAATTCCGGTGGTGCACCGGGACGCCATCGGCCTTACGAATAATTGAGGGGTTGACGTTGCCCCCATGCTTCATTGTTGTTGGAGACGGGGTTGTGGAGATGAATCAACTCCACCTTCGTGAGCGCAGGTGTTGCCTTCTGGATCCCATTGTGTGTGTCGGTGTAGACCATTGGTTGTCGGGCTGTCGCCGGTGTTGTCAGGGACGCATGGGTATTGCTGCACCCAAACACCCAAGACGTACTGCGATGTAGTGGTTGTCGTCTGAATGCTGTCGACGATGACTGGGAGTGTCTCCCCATGGCTACAAAGATGTTGGAGGAGCACAACTAGGAACACCAAACGAAAGCAGGCGAAAAAGAGAGGAAAAAATGTTTGTGAGTTTTAAAATTTTGGCTTTCCCATTATACACCAGCTATAGGCGTGATATCTGAGAAGGCTACCGAAGGACTTGTCATTGGGAACCGTCAAAAGACCTTGACGATTGCAACTCAACAACTTAAATAGCTTTGGTGTACGTGTATGAAGACGCCGTGTTTCGGGATGCTTTCGAGAGTCAACAAAAATTCATTCTCTAGCCCATTATCATACTGAGGGCCCCCACAGCTCAACATCCCCCTGCACATGCCCCATGAACCCAGAGACTTGGGTGTGGTAAGTTCAGGGTAAATGGTTTTGGGACAACAGCTTGGCGATTTTTCTTCGTGCATATTGAGGGGTGGTGAACAGCTACCTCCCTCCTTCCTTCAAGTGGTTCCCTTTCTGCTTGGGACCACTTGATTGCTTCTTGTACTGTTGGGATTTTTCTTGAATTTGCTTCTTGGACTTTGGGAATTTTGTTTTGACTGCTCACGCGGATGATTGATTGGCCGCGGACTTCATGGACTTGTTTTGACATTCGGCTCGAACTTCTTGAGGACTCTTCTTCCAGGATTCTTAGGGACCCACCTTTAGAACTTGGAAGGCAACTGTTCACCTCTGTGGACTAGGAAAAACCCTCTAGCACATTATCTGGGGAGTCTGGTGGCGCACCCCAGGGTTACCATGTGACTACACACCAAACCAACTTGTGTTGGGTCAGGCAGCCCTCCATGATCTTTTCCTATGGTCTTCCCTAGAGTGCGAGCCTCTGTGAACACGAGGCATGCCGAGAAACACGAAGAGCGTGGGTCTCAATACTCAGAAGTGCCCAAGTAACCATCTCCGCTGCCTCCGGAAGCATACACCTGGTACATGTCGTGCATTGTGGGTGTAGGAGCCGCTCCACCTGCAACTTGACACATTGTGCCGCCCTCCAACAAGTCCTAGGGTAGCCGTAACTTCAATCAACAGCGTAGTGCGATAGGGGGAAGCCATTTTGTTGTTGTTAGACTTAGTCCCTAATAATTGGGGAAAACTAAATATATCCACAAAATGCTAAGGAGAATGCATCATGGATCCGAAAGCCCACAGAAAAAGTTTCCCCAATGAAAATCCAAAAGGCAACAAAAGAGGCAAAATTTTAAGAAAAATATTTTTTGAGGAACCTTCCGTTGATTGGGGGCATAGGTCGGACTCCCTGGGACTACAAGCTGGTAGTTTCCCCCGTCGTAGACTTGCTCGATGACGTATGGCCCTTTCCACTTTTGCTCGAACTTGCCCTTCGTCTTGTGCGTCACGACGATGGGTCGCCTGAGCACGAGAACCAACTCGACTTTTCGGAAGACGCGTTGCTTGACGAGCTTGTCGTAAGCTCTCACCATATTCTGGCGGTAAAGCTCCAGGTTTTGTAGGGCATTAAGTCACCCCTCTTCAAGGGCATCGAGCTCCTGAAACCGCAGTTGTACCTGCTCGTCTTGGGCGATCTCATCTTAGATAGCCACGCTCAAAGAGGATAGCTGGACATCCAGTGGTAGGACCACCTCACTCCCGTAAACGAGAGAAAACGGAGTCGCCTGCGTTGGGGTATGGACTGTGACACGGTACGCCCATAAGGACTCGAAGAGACGATCATGCCAGTCTCTCCGATTTCTTGTCACCGTCTTCTTGAGTATCTTGCCGAGCGTCTTGTTGAAAGCCTCGATCGCACCGTTAGCTTGAGGGTAGTAGCCGGTGGAGTAGTTCCACTTGATCTTGTACTTCTCCGTGAACATGTACATCTTGTTGGAGTTGAAGGCCTTGCCGTTGTCGGAGGTGATCCGATGAGGTATCCCAAAGCGATATATGATGTTTCGCTCTAGGAAGTTGATGACGTTGTCACTCTTCACCTCCCGTAACGGGGCAGCTTCCGCCCACTTCGAGAAGTAGTCCGTCGCGGCGAGGATGAAGCGATGTCCCCTGGAAGATGGAGGGTCGATAGGTCCGATGACGTCGATTCCCCAGGCATCGAATGGCCAAGAGGGAATGGTAGGGTGAAGAGGGATCGGCGGCCTGTGCTTGAAATCACCATGAACTTGACAATTGTGGCACGATCTAGCCACCCGAAGGCAGTCTGCGAGAATGCTGGGCCAGTAGTATCCTGCTAGACATATACTATGATACATCTTGGCCCCTCCTTGGTGCCCGCCGCAGACTCCATGATGCATCTCTTGTAGGATCTTGTCGGCTTCACTTTGGTTCACGCACCAAAGTAGGACCTCCTGCCCATGCGAACGCGTGTATAGGACATCTGCTTCAAAAAGGTAGAAAGGGAGTCGTCGTTGTAGTTGGCGCCTCGTGACAGGGTCGTCGGGAAGGCTCCCATGCTTGAAGTAGTCGAGGAATGGTTGCAACCACTCGCCCTCCTCTACGGCATTTGTCATGACGGTGTTGATTTCGTACTCCGCCGGGATGAGCTCCAAGACAGCCGGGAGTAGCCACCTTTCTTCCACGTTCACCTGCATTGTTTTATCTTCAGGAAGCGCCAACGCCGCTGCTAGTTTTGCTAAGGCATCAGCAGGTGCATTCCTACTTCGCGGGACATGAAGCACTTCAACATATTGAAATTTTCCCATTAGATTCCAGGCCGCGGAATAGTACGGAACCAGTTCAGGCTTGCGAACTTCATAGATGTCGTTGACTTGACGAATGATGAGTTGAGAATCTCCATAAGCCCGCAAGGAACGAACCTCCATGGAGAGCGCCAAGAGGAGGCCGAAGGTGAGTGCCTCGGACTCTGCTTCGTTGTTGGAGCATTCTTCTTTGAGGAGGGAGAATGAGTGATACATCACCCCTCCTTGTGGCGTCTTGAATACCACACCTGCACCAGCTCTTCGTCTTGGGGTACCATTGGAGTCGGCGTCCATGCGGGAGGCACCGTCAAAGTAGAGCTCCCACGACGCATCGAGGTTGACGTTGAAAACCCCCTCGTCAGGAAGGTCCGTGACAAGAGGTGAGTCGTCTGGAATTGGGTGCGCTGCGAGAAACTCCGCCAAGGCTTGACCCTTGATTGCTTTTTGAGGCACAAAGGTGATGTCAAACTCCATCATGATAAGTGCCCATTTTCCAAGTCGCCCCATGAGCGCGGGCCGACTTAAAACGTACCTCACGGGTGATGTCTACTATGCAACCTTCTTCTTGTAGATGTTGTTGGGCCTCCAAGTGCAGAGGTTTGTAGGACAGTAACAAATTTCCCTCAAGTGGATGACCTAAGGTTTATCAATCCGTGGGAGGCGTAGGATGAAGATGGTCTCTCTCAAGCAACCCTGCAACCAAATAACAAAGAGTCTCTTGTGTCCCCAACACACCCAATACAACGGTAAATTATATAGGTGCACTAGTTCGGCGAAGAGATGGTGATACAAGTGCAATATGGATGGTAGATATAGGTTTTTGTAATCTGAAAATATAAAAACAGCAAGGTAGCAAGTGGTAAAAGTGAGCGTAAACGGTATTGCAATGCTAGGAAACAAGGCCTAGGGTTCATACTTTCACTAGTGCAAGTTCTCTCAACAATAATAACATAATTGGATCATATAACTATCCCTCAACATGCAACAAAGAGTCACTCCAAAGTCACTAACAGCGGAGAACAAACGAAGAGATTATGGTAGGGTACGAAACCACCTCAAAGTTATTCTTTCCAATCAATCCGTTGGGCTATTCCTATAAGTGTCACAAACAGCCCTAGAGTTCGTACTAGAATAACACCTTAAGACACAAATCAACCAAAACCCTAATGTCTCCTAGATAATCCAATGTCACCTCAAGTATTCGTGGGTATGATTATACGATATGCATCACACAATCTCAGATTCATCTATTCAACCAACACATAGAACCTCAAAGAGTGCCCCAAAGTTTGTACCGGAGAATCAAGACGAAAACGTGTGCCAACCCCTATGCATAGGTTCATGGGCGGAACCCGCAAGTCGATCACCAAAACATACATCAAGTGAATCACGTGATATCCCATTGTCACCACAGATACGCACGGCAAGACATACATCAAGTGTTCTCAAATCATTAAAGACTCAATCCGATAAGATAACTTCAAAGGGAAAACTCAATCCATTACAAGAGAGTAGAGGGGGAGAAGCAACATAAGATCCAACTATAATAGCAAAGCTCGCGATACATCAAGATCATGCCAAATCAAGAACATGAGAGAGAGAGAGAGAGAGAGATCAAACACATAGCTACTGGTACATACCCTCAGCCCCGAGGGTGAACTACTCCCTCCTCGTCATGGAGAGCGCCGGGATGATGAAGATGGCCACCGGTGAGGGTTCCCCCCCTCCGGAAGGGTGCCGGAACAGGGTCCCGATTGGTTTTTGGTGGCTACAGAGGCTTGCGGCGGCGGAACTCCCGATCTATTCTGTTCCCCGATGGTTTTCGGGTATATTGGTATATATAGGATGAAGAAATACGTCAGGGGAGCCACGAGGGGCCCACGAGGGTGGAGGGCGCGCCCCCTGCCTCGTGCCTTCCTCGTTGCTTTCTTGTCGTGGACTCCAAGTCTCCCAGGTTGCTTTCCTTCCAGAATAACTTCTCCAAAAGGTTTCATTCTGTTTCGACTCCGTTTGATATTCCTTTTCTTCGAAACACTAAAACAAGGGAAAAAAACAGGAACTGGCACTGGGCTCTGGGTCAATAGGTTAGTCCCAAAAGTAGTATAAAGTGCATAGTAAAGCCCACAAAACATCCAAGATGGATAATATAATAGCATGAATACTTCATAAATTATAGATACGTTGGAGACGTATCAGCATCCCCAAGCTTAATTCCTGCTCGTCCTCGAGTAGGTAAATGATAAAAGAAAGAATTTATGAACTGTGAATGCTAGCAGGTGCATAGGTTTGATCAATGATAATTTCAATCACCTTTTCTAGCATCATTATATGTCATAACAGTAGCTCAACTCATAGAACTTTGCATGACCAAGTAACAAACTATTCACATGTTAAAGTATAGATCATAAACTTTCTTGAAAACTAACAAACTATGTTCTCAGTCATCAAACAATTACAATTCATCTTATTTTCAGGAAGAGTCTATGTCAGAGCTTTGATTCAGCAAACTTCACATACTCAACTATCATTTAGTCTTCCATGATTTCTACCACTCAAAGCATATTTTTAGAACAAATAGTATTCATCGAACATAGAGAAAGATAGGGGCTTAATGTTTCGCCTCCCAACCTTTTACCTCAAGGGTAATGTCAACAGTAATAATTCATGCTCAAATATATTTGAATGGCCATATATGCTTAGATCTTTCCATCACATGATGTTTGCCAACTAAAGAGTAGGTTGGAATGAGAAGGAATACTACTGACTCTTGCATAAAAGTAAAAGATAGGCCCTTCGCAGAGGGAAGCAGGGATTTGCAGAGGTGCCAGAGCTCGAAGCAAAAACAGAGATGAAAATAATTTTGAGAGATATGCTTTCATTGTCAACATAACGACCAAGAGTTCCCAATATCTTCCATACTACATACATTATAGGCGGTTCCCAAACAGAAAGGTAAAGATTTTTACTCCCCCTCCACCAACAATCATCAATCCATGGCTTGCCCGAAACAACGGGTGCCTCCAACTAACATCAAACCTGGGGGAGTTTTGTTTGCAATTATTTTTGATTTGATTTCGATCTTTTGATCATGGGACTGGGCATCCCAGTTACCAGCCATTTTCTCATGAATGATGAGCAGAGTCCACTCATCATGAGAATAATCCACCTAGCATGGAAGATACTGCTAACCCATAGTCGCTACATGAGCGATTCGGGCATACAAAACAGATTATTATTTGAAGGTTTAGAGTTTGGCACATGCAAATTTACTTGGAACGGCAGGTAAATACCGCATATAGGTAGATATGGTGGACACTCATGGAAGAAACTTGGTTCAAGGAGTTTGGATGCACAAGCAGTATTCCTGCATAGTACAGATATTTTGGCTAGCAAAGGATTCTAAATAGCAAGCACCACATGTTAGAGGATCCATAACAATTTAACTTCTATACAAATATACCCAAGCATAACTCATTATGTTGTCTTCCTTGTCCAACTTCAACTAATTTGCTCATGTTTGAAAATAATTAATGGGGATCACAATCATAGAAGATGTCCAAGATAATATATTTATATGTGAAATCTCTCTTCCTTCAATATTCTTTCATGAATTGTTCAAGTGACCAATACAATGTTTGCTAACCTTCAATAAATTTACCACCTCTACTTCTTATATGTGAAGGCATTACTCCCCATGGGAAAGGCATATGAAACATATATAATTTCAGATTTATGACATTCAAATCATTCAACCATTTACTCATAGGATATAAGTGAAGCACACGAGTAAATGACAAACTACTCCAAAGAGATATAAGTGAAGATCAATGAGTAATTAAATAATTATGTAGCTATGTGAAGACTCTCTCTCATTTATGAATTTCAGATCTTGGTATTTTATTCAAACAGCAAGCAAAACTAAAGAAAAATAAAATGACGCTCCAAGCAAAACACATATCATGTGGTGAATAAAAATATAGCTCCAAGTAAAGTTACCGATGAACGAAGACGAAAGAGGGGATGCCATCCGGGGCATCCCCAAGCTTAGGCTCTTGGTTGTCCTTGAATATTACCTTGGGGTGACTTGGGCATCCCCAAGCTTAGGCTCTTGTCACTCCTTATTCCATAGTCCATCGAATCTTTACCCAAAACTTGAAAACTTCACAACACAAAACTTAACAGAAGATCTCGTGAGCTCCGTTAGCGAAAGAAAACAAAACACCACTTCAACGTACTGTAATGAACTCATTATTTATTTATATTGGTGTTAAACCTACTGTATTCCAACTTCTCCATGGTTTATAAACTATTTTACTAGCCATAGAGTCATCAAAATAAGCAGACAACACACGAAAAACAGAATCTGTCAAAAACAGAACAATCTGTAGTAATTTGTAACTAACGCAAACTTCTGGAACTCAGAAAAATCTACCAAAATAGGAAGACCTAGGTCATTTGTTTATTGATCTGCTGCAATTGGAATCAGTATTTTATCACGTTCTGGTGATTTTAAACAATTGTTTTTGTGAACAGAAAGTTTCTGGAATTTTCAGCAAGATCAAATAACTATCATCCAAGAAGATCCTATAGGTCTTACTTGGCACAAACACTAATTAAAACATAAAACCAAATCTAACCAGAGGCTAGATGGATTATTTATTCCTAAACAGAACCAAAAAGCAAGAAACTAAAATAAAATTGGGTTGCCTCCCAACAAGCGCTAACGTTTAACGCCCCTAGCTAGGCATGATGATTTCAATGATGCTCACATAAAAGATAAAAATTGAAACATAAAGAGAGCATCATGAAGAATATGACTAGCACATTTAAGTCTAACCCACTTCCTATGCATAGGGATTTTGTGAGCAAACAACTTATGGGAACAATAATCAACTAGCATAGGAAGGCACAAGCATAACTTTGAAAATTTAAGCACATAGAGAGGAAACTTGATATTATTGCAATTCCTACAAGCATATATTCCTCCCTCATAATAATTTTCAGTAGCATCATGAATGAATTCAACAATATAACCAGCACCTAAAGCATTCTTTTCATGATCTACTTGCATAGAAAATTTACTACTCTCCACATAAGCAAAATTCTTCTCATTCGGAATAGTGGGAGTATCATAAGAGACTTGAATACTATAAATTGTTTCCACATTAAAAGAGTAATGTTCAGAGAAAGGGTACTCATAATCATGACAAGTTTTATAAATATAATCATCACTACTCTTTATAGCATAAGTTTCATCACAATAATCATCATAAGTAGCAACTTTTTTCTCATCATAATCAATTGAAACCTCTTCCAAAATAGTGGATACATCACTAAATAAAGTCATGGCCTCTCCAAATACACCTTCATAAATATTATAAGATTCAAAATCCTCCAAAATAGTGGGATCATTACTTCCTAAAGTTGACACTCTTCCAAACCCACTTTCATCAATATAGTCATCATAAGTAGGAGGCATGCTATCATCATAACAAATTTGCATCTCAAAACTTTGGAGGCTAAAAATATCATCTTCATTAAACGTAGCATCCCCAAGCTTGGGACAAACATTAATTGCAGCAAATATATTCTCAAAAACATCATCTTCATCAAACATAGCATCCCCAAGCTTGGGCCTTTTCATATCATAAGCATAATCACTCTCATCATTAATAGTATGGATAGCACCAATAGTATAGCAAACATTATTATCATATTCTTCCAAGCAAGTGCCAAAAAGATTTTCAAGATCATAAGAAGTATCATTATCTTCCCAATCATAATCATCACAACAAGCAATAGGCATAACGAGATCATCATCAAGTGCATCATCTTCCACAATTATTTTTGATTCATTTTCATGAGGCACAACAATAATAGGAGCAACATTATTTGGGAGAGATATCTTTTTACCTCTCTTCCTTTTTCTTTTCTTCTTCTTCACCACATCATTTGTGGGTTCAATCCTCTTTTTGGAGCTCCTTATTAATGAGATTGGTTGAATAAAAGGCTCCTCCTCGTTACCTGATTCATCATAAGAAATAATAGGAGAATATTGGGAAGTCTCTTCCCTTTTATTAGTATTCTCCTCATCTTCTATTTGTTTTCTTTTCTTTATGTAATTGGCAATATAAGGATTTTCAATGCAATTCACCGCACAATACATATAAATTTCCTCTAAATCAAAACCAAGAAGTTTATAACAGGCAAATTCTGGAAGATGCCTAGTTATATGTTTCATTTCTTCTCAACCCATAAGCAAGCTAAGTTCATTATAATGTGCTAGGGAAATCACCTCATCACAATTTTTGGACACGATTAGATCACGAAACAATTTGCATCGGATAGCTAAATGACCACTTTCATTGCAAAGTTCACAAGTACGGCCAAGAAAATTTAAATTTTCAGCACAAACATCTAGCCTTTCTTGCAACAATTTAGTTTCCAAGTACTTATGCCTCTTGCAATATCTATCTTCCCTATTTGGTGTGTACTTGCAAACCCAATATACTCCACAAAAATCAACATGCTTATAAGAGATATTTTCATCATGACTAGTGCAATCATCATTAGTACTACGTATATTCAAGGAGTTCATACTAACAACATTGCAATCATGCTCATCATTCAAAGATTTAGTGCCAAACATCTTAATGCATTCTTCTTCTAACACTTTGGCACAATTTTCCTTTCCATCATACTCATGAAAGATATTAAAAAGATGAAGCGTATGAGACCAACTCAATTCCATTTTTTTTGTAATTTTCTTTTATAAACTAAACTAGTGATAAAACAAGAAACAAAAAGATTCGATTGCAAGATCTAAAGATATACCTTCAAGCACTCACCTCCCCGACAACGGCGCCACAAACAGCTTGATGTCTACTACGTAATCTTCTTCTTGTAGACGTTGTTGGGCCTCCAAGTGCAGAGGTTTGTAGGACAGTAGCAAATTTCCCTCAAGTGGATGACCTAAGGTTTATCAATCCGTGGGAGGCGTAGGATGAAGATGGTCTCTCTCAAGCAACCCTGCAACCAAATAACAAAGAGTCTCTTGTGTCCCCAACACACCCAATACAACGGTAAATTGTATAGGTGCACTAGTTCGGCGAAGAGATGGTGATACAAGTGCAATATAGATGGTAGATATAGGTTTTTGTAATCTGAAAATATAAAAAACAGCAAGGTAGCAAGTGGTAAAAGTGAGCGTAAATGGTATTGCAATGCTAGGAAACAAGGCCTAGGGTTCATACTTTCACTAGTGCAAGTTCTCTCAACAATAACATAATTGGATCATATAACTATCCCTCAACATGCAACAAAGAGTCACTCCAAAGTCACTAACAGCGGAGAACAAACGAAGAGATTATGGTAGGGTACGAAACCACCTCCAAGTTAGTCTTTCCAATCAATCCGTTGGGCTATTCCTATAAGTGTCACAAACAGCCCTAGAGTTCGTACTAGAATAACACCTTAAGACACAAATCAACCAAAACCCTAATGTCACCTAGATACTCCAATGTCACCTAAAGTATCCGTGGGTATGATTATACGATATGCATCACACAATCTCAGATTCATCTATTCAACCAACACATAGAACCTCAAAGAGTGCCCCAAAGTTTCTACCGGAGAATCAAGACGAAAACGTGTGCCAACCCCTATGCATAGGTTCATGGGCGGAACCCGCAAGTCGATCACCAAAACATACATTAAGTGAATCACGTGATATCCCATTGTCACCACAGATACGCACGGCAAGACATACATCAAGTGTTCTCAAATCATTAAAGACTCAATCCGATAAGATAACTTCAAAGGGAAAACTCAATCCATTACAAGAGAGTAGAGGGGGAGAAGCAACATAAGATCCAACTATAATAGCAAAGCTCGCGATACATCAAGATCGTGCCAAATCAAGAACATGAGAGAGAGAGAGAGATCAAACACATAGCTACTGGTACATACCCTCAGCCCCGAGGGTGAACTACTCCCTCCTCGTCATGGAGAGCGTCGGGATGATGAAGATGGCCACCGGTGAGGGTTCCCCCCTCCGGCAGGGTGCCGGAACAGGGTCCCGATTGGTTTTTGGTGGCTACAGAGGCTTGCGGCGGCGGAACTCCCGATCTATTTTGTTCCCCGATGGTTTTTAGGGTATATTGGTATATATAGGAGGAAGAAATACGTTAGGGGAGCCACGAGGGGCCCACGAGGGTGGAGGGCGCGCCCAGGGGGGTGGGCGCGCCCCCCTGCCTCGTGCCTTCCTCGTTGCTTTCTTATCGTGGACTCCAAGTCTCCCGGGTTGCTTTCCTTCCAAAAATAACTTCTCCAGAAGGTTTCATTCCGTTTCGACTCCGTTTGATATTCCTTTTCTTCAAAACACTAAAACAAGGGAAAAAACAGGAACTGGCACTGGGCTCTGGTCAATAGGTTAGTCCCAAAAGTAGTATAAAAGTGCATAGTAAAGCCCATAAAACATCCAAGATGGATAATATAATAGCATGAATACTTCATAAATTATAGATACGTTGGAGACGTATCAACGGGGTCCGCCCTTGCGACGAGCTGGACTACATGCTTTAACGTGTAGTGCCTGAGCTTCTTCAAAGCAAAAATTAGGGCCAAGCACAACTTCTCTATAGCAGAGTAGTTTCGCTCAGCCCCCACCATGGTGCGGCTCAAGTAATAACACGCCACCTCCTTCCCTTCGTCATTGTTTTGGGCGAACAAAGCGCCTATCGAAGTAGGCTGCGCTGCAATGTATAGAATGAGTGGGCGCCCCTTCACGGGAGCTGCCAAAGACAGGTGGATTAAGGAGGTACCTTTTCATTTCATAAAATCAGCGTTGGCATCCTTCATCCCACACGAACGGAGCTCCTTTCTTCATGAGGCTCGAGAAGGGCTGGATGCGTCCGGAGAGGTTGGAGATGAAACGCCTGATGTATGCTAGCTTCTCTTGCAATGACCTCAACTCTTTGAGATCTTGAGGCGGCGGCATGTCGAGGATGGCCTTGATCTTCTTAGGCTCGATCTCTATGCCTCGGTGATGAACAACAAATCCGAGGAAGAGGCCTGACTGAACAGCAAAGGCACACTTCATCAGGTTCATCTTGAGTTGATGTTGACGTAGCCGCTCGAAGACAACTCAAAAATCCTCCTGGTGATGTTTGCGATCCTTGGTTTTGACTACCATGTCACCAACATAGCATTCCACTGAATGATGTAAAAAAATCACCAAGAACGCATGTCATGGCACGCTGGTACGTTGCGCCGGCATTCTTCAGCCCAAACGGCATGACGGTGTAGTAGAAGTTACCCTTCGGGGTCCTAAAAGTGGTGTCGATGGCGTCATCGGGGTCCATCTTGATATGGTTGTAGCCTGATGAACCGTCCATGAAGGAAAGTGCGCCATGGCCTGTAGTGGAGTCGATGATGATCTCTGGGATTGGGAGAGGAAAGTCATCCTTTGGGCAGGCCCGATTGAGGTCGCGGAAATCCTGGCAGATTCGTATCTGCCCATTCTTCTTCTCCACCGGGACAATATTGGTGAGCCATCATGGATACTTCGTCTCCTTGATGAAACCTGCAGCGATTAACTTGTCAACCTCTGCGATGACATCATCTTCAAGTTCTGGACGTAACCACCGTGGTTGCTGCTTGATGGGACGGAACCGTGGGTCAATTGCCAACTTGTGCCTGGCAACACGAGGGTCCAAACCTGGCATCTCCTTGTAACTCCAGGCGAAACAGTCTCGGTACTCCATCAAGAAGCTTCGGTAGTCCTCCCGCTCCTCTTCCATCAGCGTGGCGCTAACAAAAGTGGGGCGTGGGTCGTCCTCCGTTCCAAGGTTGACTTGGACAAGATCGTCGATGGTGGGCTGCCCTCCGTCTTCTAACTCCTGTGGTGCTGATATAGAGCTAAGTTCCTCAGCGTCACTTGGCTCACTGTTGGCAGAGTGTTGTTGATGAGGGACGGAGGACAAAGTGTCAGACTCATCGCTTGATGAGATGGACATGGCGTGGCAGTTGACTCGTGTTCCGACACCGAGCTCCTCCTCTTCATCGGCAGGGACATCGTAGGTACAACATTCCATCGCATCGTGTATCGGATCGCCAAGGATGCATGTCATGGCATGCTGGTATGTTGCACCTGCATTCTTCAACCCAAAAGGCATGCCATTGTTGTAGAAGTCTCCTTCTGGAATCGGTCGCCCTTTATCTTCTGGTTCTTGCGGTGCTGGCGTGGAGCTGAGCTTCCCCTCATCGCCGGGGGCGTCGGGGTTGTTGTAGCCAAGCCCAAAATTTGGTTGAGCTTTGCCTTTTTTGCTTGATGAGGTCTTCCGCTTGTCTCCACCATTCCTCGCATATGGCAGGTGGTGGAGGCATCCTGTTGTTCCGCCCTAGAGTGATCCCGACCTTCTCCAATAAGCGAACCATCTTGGGCTCCACCTTCATTGTCGATAGTACCTCCTCTAGGTCACTGCAAGTTTGGGGAAATTCAAATACAAAATCACATTGTTTTACCTGCGGGACTTTGTAGAAAATGGTCTGGACTCTAGATCCAGACACACTGGGGATTGGCCAAACCTCCAATGGGGAAGTCACTGAGACAAAGAGCGACGGGGGCTGTACGCCTTGAGCTTCCCTTGCGACTTCCTCCACCTCTTTCATTCTTCTTCTATCGGCTATTGGTACGGGCGTAGGCTCTTCCCTCCGGGGGTTGCGTGCCCGTAGCGTGATGGGTGGTGGTGCATCATTGCCGCCTGTTAGCATCCTGGAGCCTTCCTGGGCACTTGCAGAGCTTCCAAGTGTTAAACAAATGGGCTCTCGGCGCGCCAAAGTTGATGAAGAAGTGGTAGCCTCTTGAGAAATTGTTGTGGCCGACCTCAGCGTGATTGGTGTTGACGTCAGGAACCTTGCCTTCAACAATAATGGGGTCACTGGACCAGGCATAGAAAATCCTGTTCCACATGATGTCGAAGTAGAGCTCCCTACCTGCAATTGGGAAGAGGGGCTATAGTCATACCGCGCAGATGAAGATGACCGCCTACGGACTTGGCTCCTGTGGCTCCGAGTGGAGGAGCCCTTTGCATCGGCAGGTGAGCTCGTCATGATGGGGAGCTTCATCTCGGCTACTGGCCCAAAACTTGGTTTGGTCAAGAGATCCACCAGAGGTGTTGTGCGCCTCAACTGCTGGTCGCTGTCTACAACGGGGAAGTAGTACTTCACATCTGCATGGTGAGACTCCTGCACAGTATAAGGAGATATGTTGCCGATGATGCGCTTTTGTGTGCCACTGGCGTCGAGGAACTTCAGGCATTGATGGAGGGTGGATGGAACGACGCGGTACTTGTGGATCCACGGTCTTCCTAGAAGGGCGGAGTAGGAGGTATTCGCCTCGATGACGAAGAACCGCACCTTTAAGCTAAAAGTTGACATCTGGATCTTCAATGTAATGGCACCTAGCGTAGGCTTCCCTTGGTTGTCGAAGCCGCAGATCATCACGTCTGTAGCCTCCAAGTCGTCCACCGTAAAACCTGCCCGCACGAAACTCCGAAGAGGGAGAATGTTCACGGCAGACCCTGGGTCTATGAGGATCCTGCGAAGATGTGCAACACCAATATTACCTTCCACATACAGTGGCCGGTTGTGGTCACCATCATCTATGAGCTTATCCTCCTCGTCGAACGTGATCTCGTTCACGAACAAGGGGCTGGAGCAAAGACGGTGTTTCGCCATGGACACCTCATAGAGTTCCGGAGCTTGGAGTTCCTTGATAAGGGCTTCGCGAAGGTCAGGCACCATCATGAGCGCATCATGCACACTCAAAAGTGCAGGGATCCGCTTGAGGTGGGCGATGATGTTGTAGTCGACGTCACATGCCTTCATCTTCTCTTGGCCTTGGTGTTCAGATTCCTCCACCTGCAAAGGCGCCTCCTTTGGGGCGATTGGTTTCTGCACCCTTGTCGGCTTGATCTTTAGTGGTTCAGGTAGGACTTTGCCCCCACGCAGGTTCATGTTCACCTCTTCCAATGGCACTTCCTTTGTCGCCTCTTCGGCGTGGAGGACCGCCTGCTCTTCAGGAGTAAACACATCTTCGGAAGGGGTGTCACTGTAGTCATGGATGACGTTGCAACTCTCTATGCTTGGTGATTGGGATGAGCTGGCTCCTTCTTGAACTTGCTCCCCCTCCTTTGCCGGTGCTTGCCCCTAGCCGGGTGGCAAGAACTGCGCCAAGGTTGGTAGCACACGCCCCCGTCGAGGAAAAGCCTCGTCCCCCTCTGACATAGGGACAAATCTTGGCGGAGGCCGGCGCTCACTTGGATCAAACCGCATTAGAATTCTTGGGGGAACACGTTCTGGCAAAACCGGGCGAGGATGTCGGGGTGGAATCCTCCTTGCGTACAACCTTCGGCGCACTGTCCTCCAAGGCTCCTCCTCGGGAACGGTTGGGGTCACTTGCGGCCGAAAGGGAGATTCCTGCGTCCTGGAGAGGACGAGGTTGGATAGCCGGTCTTCGACTTGGGACAGTGGCACCCATGTTTCTTCAAGCTCCGTGCCTTCACTTGGCGGAGACGGTAACTTCATGCTCACCATGTTTACTGCATGGTAATCTGGGTTGATAGCTTCTGGGTCGAGGTTGATCCTCCTCTCATTAATGGCTCTTTGGAGCCATTCTTTGAATGCGACACAATCTTTAATGACATGTCCCACATACCTGTGATATGGGCAAAATAAAGGATTATCTGTCATCCTCACCTGATCAGGCCTCCGAGGCTCTGGTAAGTTCAAGGCTCGATGCTCCATGAACTGGTCGAACATGTCCTTGACGAGCTCCCGACGGAAGACGTACTGCTTCTTGAGGAGTTCCTGCATCGATGGGCGTTGCCTCCCTCTGGCTTGTTCGCCCCTTGCACCCAAGATGGGCACATGGCCTTGCGGTGCAGACGAGAAGACCTTGGTGGTGTTTGTTTCGGCTGGTGCCTTCGCCCTCCTACCGTTGTTGATTTGCTTGAACGTCGAGGCGAAGCGCTTGGCGGGATCAAATGCTATGGCATTTTTATAGAGCTCCATTATCTGCGGTGATTTCTCAAACTCAAGCTTCGTGGCCGCTACCGCCGTGCTGAGGGCGCTAAAGTTCTGGGCTCACGCCGAGAGACTTCAAGTAACCAATGTTGCTGCATCTCGTGGACACACATCTCAATGGCATCTTCGAGGTGCATCTCCCTGGCGAGACGCACATAACTGTTGCGGAAGCGGATGATGTAGTCATCTATGGACTCATCTCGTCATTGTCGGACTTGCGCCAGCTCAACAACGGAGAAGTCTTTCTTCATGGCGACGAAGTGCTTCTTGAAAACCTCCTTCATGGCCGCCCAACTCCCAATGGACCCAACTGGTAAACGGCTGTACCAATGGAAGGCGGGCCTGGTTAACGACCCTGAAAATTGGCGAAGGAGAAGTGACGGGCTGTTTGCCGTGTCGCCGCATGCCGCCTCGAAGTATGCCAGGTGCTCCCTTGCATCACCGGTTCCATCAAATTGACGGAACTTTGGTGGGTGCCACCCTGCGGGATACACCATCATGTCATGCCATGCCTCGTAAGGCTTCTCCAGCTCACTCTCGGAGGTGCGAGGGGCTTGATCTATTGCCATTTGCTTCAACTTCTTGTCCACCATATCCCCGACCATGTCGTGGTACTCCTTCAGCATAACCGCGCGTGGTACTGCATTGGCAGAACCAGCAGGGCTAACCCAAGGCCGAGCTTGTGTGTTGGGGTCGTGTTGAGGCACATCATTTAAGGGCACCCTAGCAGGAGGGCCCACCTGGAGTTCCTCCTCTTGTGGATCCACCACTCGTTGCAGGACGCCTTGTGGAGGAACGCCTTGGTTGTTCATCATGAGCTCAATGAACTGGTCAAGCTTTGACGCTAACAGGTCAATCGTCTGGCGCTGGCTTCTGACCTCTTCTTCTAGAGACACTTCTTCTGGTGCTACTTTGTTTACAGCACTTCGACCCTGGGTGCTATCAACGGGTGACTTGGCAGCAGGATCTTGATCCACAAGGCTATCACCATGATTCACCATGCGAACGGGCGCGGTGTGGAGGTCTTCATCACCTCCCTCGTAATCTGACAAAACCGATGAAGCTAGTTCATGGTAACGAGGGGAGTGTGGGCGACTCTCCAACGATGGCGAGGAAGATGAGTCGGAGAAGCCTTCTTCATCATCAAGGATGTCTTGGCGTTCTCCATCTCCGGGAAACCCATCCGTCATGCCTTGACGGGCGATGGATTTTAAACTTGTATTGGCCCCTGGCCGGTTTGCAACTTGTCGTCGTCCTTCAAGGTCTTGAGGAAGCCTTGATGTAATGTCGGTGTAGTGACGCTTGTATATATCTTCATTCTGTGAATTGTTCCCTCCACCTAATGAGCCTTTCCTTGTTGTCACAGGAAGACATGTGGCCCTGGATCTTGCAGCTTCTTGCGACGTTGATGAGCTTGTCTTGGTATCCCCCTCCGCACCCCTGAGCCATGCATTTACATGGCCAAGGCGCGGTAGGAAGGTCCTCTGGAAGTCAACCTTTGGGTTCGGCACAATCTCTTCTTCGGAAGGATAGTCAAACTCCTCGGTGATGGCGGGAGGTCGCCATACATTACTTGACCCTTCACTTGGCTGCACTCCAAGAGTACCGCACAAGGCAAGGTTCTTCTCAGTTGATTCCTTCGCTTTTCAGCCTCCTGCTGAGCTTGAGCTTCTCCATCTTGGTCCATCCTTTCAGAGGGAACAAGAGGAAGCTCCGTTGGAAGTATTATGTCTGGTGGGAGGGCAGCGTTGGCTACACCCTCAGAAGCTACTTCGTTGTTGGAGGAGAACGTAAGCTTGGCTTCTTCGACGCCTTCCATCGGTGTGGCCGTCGGTGCTGGCATCTTCTGATTCTCTAGTGGGGGTGCTGCTGCAGTCGCCTTCACCTGTTCATCATTCGTCTGGGGAAGGGATGAGAAAGGAACCACCTTGTTCCCCTCCTCAGTACTTCTAGTGGAGGTCTTGTGTGGTTTCGGCGCCAACCAGCTAAGCAGGTAGCTATACCGCTCATGTCGCTCCAAGTCCGGGGAGATGCGGGATTTTATCCTGTCATTTTCTTGAACAACCCCACCATCGGGTCGTAAACGTACCTGAGTGTGTCAAAGGACTAAGTCCTCAAGCTCTTTATAAAGAACATGGCGGTTTCTCCGACGCTTCTCGTGCTTGCGCTGGTTCTCCGTTGGAAAGATACCATCCCTTTGTACCGGTGGCGTGTGTAGGAGTGCTGGTGCAGGGCGCCTCATGGATGATGAAGTCCTGTCTGTCATCGCGTGCAGCTGTGGCCGATCTCCCCGCCTAGGAGGCGACGAAGGTCGTGGTAGAAGTGTTGATAGCAAAGGTTCCCGTGGTTGCCACTGTTGAGTAGGCCGAGGGTCCCTCTCATTGTCTTGATGTCCCCGCCTGGGAGGTGACGAAGGTTGTGGTGGAAGTGTCGGCCGCAAAGGTTCCTGTGGTTGCCATTGTTGAGTGGGCCGGGGGTCCCTCTCATCGTCTTGATGTCTTGACCATTGGTTCCAACGTGGAGGCATGTTGGGATATCTCCGTTGTGGGAAGTGTCGAGTTGGTGAAAGTTGTCGCCGAGGCGCCAAAGTCTGGCGCTCATGTTGAGGACGATGGCTTGCGGCTTGACGCCTCATCCTTCCTGCAGTTTGAGTCGACGATGCACTTGGCACCGCTGGGTCTTGTAGCCTCCTCTGGATATTGTTCATCTGCTCCTGGAGTTGGCGAAATTCTCGCCGTAGGTCGTCGTCTCGTGGCGCGGGTGCTTCGTGCCGAAGGGTGGAAAACCTATCGTTGTTGGGGAGAGACCTTCCGTCGACCGCCGAGTTGTGGAGACACGGTGCCCATGCACCCGTTCGAGTGTCACCAATGTTGAAGGACACAGTAGGGCCTGGTAGAACGGGCTCTTTGCGTGAGCGCCGCTTCCAGAACTCCTTCATGATGGCGCGTCTCACCATCTCCTTGACCTCGCATGGCTCGTATGCCCAATCATCAGGGAACAAGTCATACGGAGGGGTTAAGGTGCTTCGGTAAGTGAACACCTTGTCAGCAAGGTCCATGGCGCCGAGGGACCAATCCTCCTCCGGCACCGTGCTCTGAGCGATGCGGGAAGCTATCTGTTGGTGGAGTAATTGTACCTTGCGGTACTTCCTCCTGTAGTTGCGTAGGGGATGAGGGCTATCCGACAAACGAGCGTTGGCCATGAGCCTACGCAGGTTATGGGACATGGCCTCCAAACCCTCGAGAAGCTCTACCTCCGTGCGCCGCGGAGTTGGTTTCAATGGCTCCGAGTGCGTAGTCTCGGTAGGGGTGTGGAGGGACACTGCACTAGCCCGCCTGTTGGCGGCTCTGGTGCAGAGGCGTTGAGCTGCCTTCACATCTCCTTTCATATCCGCCCTTGTCGATTCCTTCAACAGGACGCGCGCCTCAAGGATTAGCTCGCGACGCTCCTTCTTCATCTTGGCAGCCTCCTGCCTTAGTGCCTTCTTCGACTGCACAATTGGAAACTGCGCAGGATCCTGGGCTTGATGGATGTAGACCTTCTCGCCAAGCTCGATGATGACCATGGGCGGCATCGATCCAAACCGGATCATTACCGGCTCCGAGTTGCTTCCACGGGAGATTCCACCTGCATGAAAGGGATCTTGATGAGCGGAAACCCTCGCCGTCGCCTTGTTATGCAGCATGTTGTGCAGGTTGGGAGACAAGCAAAGATGATTCAGACGACCACAGCGTAGCGAAGATGCGAGGAGAACCATGTCCCATCGAGCGTGCCAATTTGTTTGACACGAGAAAAATCTTATGGCACTCCGGGAGAAGGGAAGAGAAGGAGTATGTATTTCTCTCATGCGCCGGGGAAAAAGAAAAAAATGCGGGCGTGCCAGTGTACCGTAGTACACAAAGAAAAGTGATACAGGAAACAAGTATTTCATTTATCTCTTTGGATGAAAAAAATTACAAGATCTCATAAAATATGGTTGCGCTCCGTGGCCTACTAGCGCGGCCTGCCTGACTATGGCGATGTGCGGTCTCCTGGTTCCCGGGGCCTCGAAAAGCTCCTGGTTAATTACTCCCGCGGGTTGCTCCGCGAGATACTTCCGATTAAGCCATGTGGTCGTCTTCGTCGTCTTCGCTTCGCGTTCTCCATGCATGATGATGATGGTGTGTGTGTGTGTAGTGTGGGCAGCGGCAAAGCCCGTGTCCTCGTCGGTACACGTGCCGCTCAAAACATGGCTTTGTGCTGGCCACGTTCGCCCTTGCTGTCGTGTCTCGTCGGTCTTGACAACGTTGATATAGTTGGTGTTGAAGTTGCATGGGTCCTGCTCAGCTCGGACTTCTTGGCGATGTAGCGGCTTCGTCGGGTATGCAAGGGGTTGCCTCACGGGAGTATTCTTATGGAGACCGGTGTCGGTGTAAAACCAACACTCGCTCGTATCAGCAATGCCGATGTGGTTGGCGCCTCGTATCGGTTGGACGCCATGTTTACGGCGGTCCTCCAAGACAAGGGTACCGCCTCACGGGGCCACCGGGAGTTAGTGTTAGTGAAGTTACGTCGCCTCCTCGCCATCACGCCTCGTCTTCATGGGCTTCGTGTCGCAAATAGCACCATGTAGTGGTAAGGGTTGGTGAAGCCCCGTCATTGCGTAGCGCCATCTTATTCGCATTGTGGGCTCCGTGTTGCGGGCAACACCGAGGGCGAGTGTCATCTTCATGGCTCCGAGTCGCGGGCTCCATCTTGACGAGGTAGACATTGGTGGTGTCCTCCTTGTGAGCTCCACACCACGATCCTCCGCGGTACCGGGTTGATGTTGGCGATGGGCGTCGTCTTGGCGAGCTCCGCACCGCCATCCACCGCGGCACGGTAGCGGCATCCTTGCCAGCTCCACCCCTCCGTCCTCCATGGCACCGGTTCGGTGATATTGGCGTTGGTGTCGTCTTGGCGAGCTCCGCGCCGCTATCCACCGCCGAACGGCGGGGCCATCGTTGCGAGCCTCCACGCCTTTGTCCTCCATGGCACCGACATGATGAAGAATAAGACAGGCGTCGTCCTAGCGAGCTCCGTCTCGCCTTCCTCCGCAGCACACGGCGGAATCCCTGCGAGCTCCACGCCTCTGGGCTCCAGCTTGACGAAGTAGACATCGGCGGCATCCCCAACGGGTGCCACGTCTCCGTCCTGTAGTTCCAGCATGATGAAGTGGATTGCCGGCGTCCTTCTTGCGAGCTCCCCGTCATGATCCTTGCGGCACCGGGTTGATGATGTTGAGAATGGTACCATCTTGGCAAACTCCGTGGCGCCATCCACCGCGGCACGACGGCGGCATTCTTCCGAGCCTCCATGCCTTCATCCTACATGGTGCCGGCTTGATGAAGTTGACACTGGCGTCGTCTTGGCGAACTCCGCGCGATACACTGCGGCACGGCGGCGGCATCCTCCGCGGCACACGGCAGAATCCCTGCGAGCTCCGCGCCTCCGGGGCTCCAACTTGACGAAGTAGATGTCGTCGGCCTCATCACCAAGGGCGGCCACCACAAAGGAGGCCAACGGGCTGCGCGCCGGCAGCCCCATCGACACGCCATCGTCTTCCACGCCTTGGTGAAGTCCGGGAGTAGCCTCGTCGTCTTGGTTAGCTTGATGAAGATGATGATAACGCCAACGAAGTGCTGCATGATCGCGAGCTCCACCGCGCCACCACGTGCCGTGCATGCATGAAATAATAAAGGATGAAGGAGTGATTAGATAATAACTTTACCGTTCGGGAAGATCGACTTGATGTTCATGTTGCTGCCGAGGCGCCTGCTTCTTGTATGGATGATCGTCAGTGTTGTTGTGACGAGATGTCGAGGCTGATCTCTCTTCTCTCCTTCTACTTCTTCTTGCTGCGTGAGTTCTGGGACCGTGGTGGCTGGATGTGGTTGATGGATTTGTGGATGTGTTTCTGCGTGGGTTTGTTGTGCACGTGATGGCGGTGACCGTGGTGGCTGGGTGTCTCCTCGGTGGGTTCCCTTGGCTCCTGTATTTATAGGCCGGGAGAGCCGGGGTCTTAGGGAGAACCGACGCACAGCCTAGCCCTTAAGGTTTCCTTTCCTAATTCTTCTTGACGCACAAGCCAACTCCAAGTATGGAAAATAAGCTGATACGGTCATGTATATGCCTTTGAATGATGATCTTCTCCTCTCTTTCCAATTTAAAGCTTGCCAATTGATTGAACTCTTTCCAATTTTTTTATTGCACCTCGTCCTGGTTGACCGACTGCTTGACAAAACCAAAGAAAAGGAAACGTACCTGATCGGGAGTAGGGTTCGAAGTTTACTTGCCAACTTCTGAGCTCGTACGTGCGTGCCAAAACACGATTATATCCCAAATATGTAGTATACTTAAGCTCGCAGATATTTGGATATATACTCGTGCGAGCTTGCCGGCGGACATACGAGTATAAATACATACACCGACGTACCTTCATGCATGTACATGAACATCTTTTTTTTGCATTGAATGTACATGAACATCTAAATAGCAAGTGCTTGAATCTCACGTACATGACCACCACGTGCATGACTCTCCCTTTGCCTCCTTTTCTTTTTCTTACATGTATTTGGGTACATATACGCGCGAGCTTGCCGGCCGGCCGAGTACCCGAATACGTATAAGTATTGTACATGCATCAAGCTTTCTTACGTGCTCCAATGCTCTATGCAAGGCAAGCCTCTTGTCAAATCCAAATCTTTTTTTTGTTCTACCGTGTCCGAACAGAGTTCGTGTACGGGCCTTGCCATATGAGCGCCATGTAAGATGCTATAAAGATGGGACCCTGGGTAGCGTTACTTCTCAAATCCATGGTCAAGAAGCACAGCAGACAAGTTCTTCCATCGTCCAGGGTCAAGAAACACAGCAGGTAACAAAAAAGACAAAGGCAAAGTTTCTTTTCTTCTCATCGAATTTGAAACGCCTTGACTCTGCATGCATGTTCTGCCCATATGTGTATACTTTCACTCTTTTTTTTGACTTGGTATTGGTTGTTTTTCCTGTATCATCAGAAGAACATGGGACACAACGAGAAGCCCAAGAAATCCCGGGGAAGTCGAGAGGCCATTGACTCGAGTAGCACTAGGAACGGAAAAAGCAGCTTGATGCCTCCCCCACCGCCACCAAGCAAGTCGAGAAGTAGCTCTAATGGCGTGGAGTACACGCGTTTGACATCTCCATTGCCGAGTGCTCCGCACAGCACGACGCCACAGACTACGCGCCACCAACCCAGCCGCAACTCCAAGAATTCTGACAAGACAGTCATCTCCCTTGATGCTGACGCTCCGCCACTAGGGCACCTGGAGGTAAAGAAAATAGCAAAGAAGCAGAGCTTGCATGAATATATTTTTTCCTTACCCCTACGTGTATCCTGTATGCATGCAGGACAAACTTGACGACGTGTTGCCGCACGTGCCTATGAGCCGCGCCATGGAGCAACTCTTAGACCAGGTGATGGAAAACATGGACCAAGATGAGTCGGCCACCAAATTCGCACCTCCGGCCAAGTCTAGTTCATTGGCAAAGCACACGCCCCCGGCAACGAGTGATCCAGCTGCGAATTCTTCAACTGTGGCGGGGAGCGATCTCATCGTAAAACCCGCCTCCCTGGTGACAAAGCCCGCTTCTTTAACCACATCAACATGCACCCCCCGAAGTGGACAAAAAGCGGTCATCAGGAGCTATCAATGACAAGGATGTTGGGGTAACTGCAAAGAAACCAAGGCCATCTGCTTGTTGTACGTGTATAGTACCCCCACCACCTTGCATGAATTTTTTTTAGATGCTTTCTTGACTCTTTCCTTTTTTTGTCGATTTTTTAGATGTCTCCAGCAAAACAACTAATCTAGAAGACTTTTATTCTCCCGAGGCAAAGGAACTCCGGGAACAAATTGAGCAACACCAGGATATCCTTGCTGGGGAAAACACTCTGCTTGAGAAGCTCAAAGTCCCTCCAACTAATAACATCTCAACGCCAAGCCTTGCTCTCCCGCCCGGAATAGCAGCAAAGTACATCTCAATAGGACTCAAATATATGCAAGAGGTGCTAAGGGAGCAGCCGATCAATGAGGAGCTAAACATAACGAGAATAGAGTCTGTGATAAGTATGTGGAAGATCCCGTATGCGAACGAGGTCCCGCCAGACCTCGAGATTCTGATTCGCCACCTTGAAACAGTGGTGGCTCGTCTGGGCGGAAAAGGTGGTCTTGCCACTTCCCACACATCGGTACCCGCGCCGGCGCAAGTGTCATCTCTGCTGGAGAAACTCGATGCAGCTCATGCGGGGATCACTGAAGGACTTCGCCGCCTCGAGAAGGAAGGGCCGCGCCTAGAGGGACGCCTTGCCGACCTCGCCCATCTGCAATAGACAAAAGAAGTTGGCCGAAGAACATCGGACGCTTGCTGGCAAACATCAGCAACTTGCCAAGGAGTACAAGGCCCTCTATGAGAAGGAAACCGAGATGGCAGCACTGGCTGAAAAGCGCACATGCGTCCTAGCTGACATAATGACTTCTAGCTCCCGCCATCTTAAAGCTCATGAGGATGCGGTATGGAGTTTGTCACAGGTGGCCGAGTCGTACACAAGACGCCGTGCGGAGGCGGCTACCTTCCTGGCCGCCGGCGGAACGCTTCCGGAGATCGCGACGATCCTAGCATACAAAGCTCCTTAGTGAGGGAGCGGACTAGAGATCATAGACTGCTCTGCAAAAGCTGCACTTAGTTCAAATAGGTTCTATCTTAGTTAAATATAATTTGTCTTAGCTCATCCAGAACAAAGTTTGATTAGTCCGAGTGAACTTTTGTATCATCGATCAATAAAATGATAGCTTTTGTGATATATCTCCTTTTTACTTTTACTCGCCGGGTCTTTGCTTCATACTGGCCATGGAGCTGCGTTGTATCAGCTTCCAACAACAGTGAGGCTAGCTAACCACAGCCTCCCTGGTGTATATGCTGCAGTCCTTCAGGCTCGTTGGACTCCACCAATGCTTGATGTAACAGCTTCAACTTGTCTTGCACCAGCCGCGACACCTTCAAGTGCACATCTAGACCTCAAAAATATATCCATCAATCTATCATATGCGCGGGTGTTCGTATGCTTATTTGTATGTCCGTCGTTGCGGCCGCCACGTATAACCGAGGCATATATTTCCGTTCTACATATTGCCGCCCTCATGCATGCATGTACGTACGTAGGCAAAATTGCCATGCACCACGTACAAGATTCAATCAAGAGATTAACTATTTCGTGCATGCACTAGTCAACCATGTGTGTACATACTCTTCCCTGTTTAGCCTGCACTCCCGAAAATTCCTTTTCATTCAGAAAAATAAATAATAACAATTAAGCGATTAGTCATGTAAGAGAGAGGAAAAAGAGTTGATCCATATCTTTTTAGTACTTATTTAACCTCTCCTTTTTAGTAAAAAACTTCTTCAAACAGGCAGAGGAGATGGTTGGAGCTTATAAAGGATTATGATATGAAGCTGCACTATCATCCAGGCAAGGCTAATGTCGTAGCAGACGCTTTGAGCCGGAAGGGTTATGCCAATACCTTAGTAACAGGAGGATTGCCAAAGGAGTTAGCCGACGATCTCAGGGAACTCCGTTTGGAGATTGTTGCTAGAGGTTTTGTTGTAGCGATGGAAGTTCAATCTACATTGTTGGGAAAGATTCGTGAAGCTCAGAAGGATGACAAGGAAATTGCAGAGATAAAGGAGAGAATGAGCAAAGGAAAAGCCAAGGGTTTTCGTGAGGACGAGCACAACACCTTTTGGTTCGAGCACCGTGTATATGTTCCCCATAATGCCGAAATCCGGAAGTTGATACTTCAGGAAGCTCATGACACGACATACTCGATACACCCCGGAAACACCAAGATGTATTTGGATTTGAAGGAGCGTTTCTGGTGGACTGGTATGAAGAAGGATATTGCTGAGTATGTAGCCGTATGTGATGTATGTCAGAGAGTGAAGGTAGAACATCAGAAGCCAGCAGGATTACTGCAGCCTATGCCGATACCCGAATGGAAGTGGGACAAGCTTGGCATGGATTTCATCACCGGATTGCCCAGGACCCGATCGGGATATGATTCTATTTGGGTAGTAGTGGATCGCTTGACCAAAGTAGCTCACTTTATTCCAGTGAAGACCACCTATACAAGTGCGAAGTTGTCCAAGATATATATGACTAGGATCGTATGTCTGCACGGAGTTCCGAGGACCATCGTATCAGATAGAGGAACACAGTTTACTTCAAAGTTTTGGCACCAGTTGCATCAGACTTTGGGTACCAGGCTAGAGTTCAGTACAACTTTTCACCCGCAGACAGATGGACAGACCGAGAGTCAATCAGATTCTGGAGGACATGTTGAGAGCTTGTGCACTAGATTACGGATCTAGTTGGGATGACAATTTACCATACGCAGAGTTCTCATACAACAATAGCTACCAGGCCAGTTTGAAGATGGCACCGTTCGAAGCTTTGTATGGAAGAAGATGCCGAACCCGTTGATGTGGGATGAAGTTGGAGACCGCCAGTTGTTTGGGCCAGATTTGATTAAGGAGTCTGAAGAGAAGGTTAAGCTGATTCGAGATAGACTGAAGGTAGCTCAGTCCCGACAGAAGAGTTATGCAGATTCAAAACGCAAGGAGGTAGTCTATGAAATCGGAGACAGATCATATCTCCGTGTGTCACCCCTACGAGGTGTTAAACATTTTGGAGTAAAGGGAAAATTAGCCCCGCGATTTGTAGGACGATACCGAGTTTTGGAACGTATGGGAGAGGTAGCCTACAAGTTGGAGTTACCGAAGGACTGTCAGGAGTTCATGATGTGTTTCACGTTTCCTAGTTGAAGAAGTGCCATGCTGAGATGGCCGATATGCCTCTGAGAGATACGGTGCCCCTGGAAGCAATTCAGTTGGATAGTAATCTGACCTATGAGGAGAAACCAGTCAAGATTCTCGAGTTTGCCAGCCGAGTTACACGCAGCAAGGTTATCAAATTTTGCAAAGTTCAGTGGAGCCACCATACCGAGGATGAAGCCACCTGGGAACGAGAGGATGATCTACGCAAAGACCACCCACACCTATTTTCTAGCCAACCCGAATCTCGGGGACGAGATTCATCTTAAGGGGGGTAGGTTTGTAACATCCCAAATTTTCAATTTGGAATGTTATACATAGGCCATTCATGCATATCATATTTTATTACATTTCGTTTCGCGAATCCTTGAAATTCTAAGCAACTCAAGGACCCACGGAGAGAGTTGGGAATTTCGTTATTTTCATATTTGAGTTTTTCTCAAAATTTGAAAAACAAGAGGATCATTTGGTTTTAATTATTTTTCCTCTTCTAAAAATATTTCGTATTAAAAATATATGAGAGGAGATAATATGACTTCTCCAAAATAAATGAAATATTCAAGGAAAATATTAAAATCAAATAATTAATTTTATTTGAATTAGAAAAATTTGCATACTTTAAAATTGCATTTTAGGGCCAAGTAAATGTTCATCCTGTTCTAAATATTTTATTTAGACGGTGAAAATTTGTTTTGGTATTTTTAGATTTTTATTTTATTTTCTAGGATTTTTTTGGCGAATTCTTAAAAAAAAGGCAGCGCCCGATTGGGCCAGCGGCCCAGCCAAGCCGGCCCGCTCCACGCCGCCGTCTCCCAATAGGAGTCCGCGCCGCGCACGCCTTGCCGCCGTGGCCGAGTCGGCCACCGCCGCCGTCGCCCCTCCCCCAAGCCACCACCTCGCCCCTTTAAAAGCCGACCCGGGGCCCCCCTGGAGCCCCAAGCCGTCGCCGCCGCCTGCCAGCCGAGCCCCCCCCCCTCCCGAGCTCCGCCGCCGCCCGCAGCCACCACCCCGCCTTGCGCCGCCGCTGTGCTAGCTCGCCGGAGCCGCCGCCCCGATCCGATCGGGCCGTTCAATTTTTTTTTGGGTTTTAGGTAAAAAAACCTCGGTTTTCTTAGAAACCCTAGATTCGTTTTTTTAATAGATCAGTTCGGGTTTTTTCGGTTCGGTTATTTAGCGGACATTCGTCCGTACGTTCGTTTTAACGAACGTTGTTCGTTGGTTAGTCGCAGACAGCGAACGTTCGTTCGTTAGCCTGTTCGTCTCGTTTCTTTTTTCCAGGGTTTTTCCGCGATTATTTTCGATCGCGATTTCTGCCCTGATCTTCGTTTTAGTTTATCTTTTCGCTCGTTTATCCAAATCAGGTGAAACAAGCGCCTAGATCTTCGTCTCGAAGCCCTCTTTCTGTTTTGACCAACTTGAACCAGATTTTGGTACTGTAAAATTTGACTTTAGTCCAGATTAGTAAACGGATATTGTTTCTTTCGTAGTTTGAGTTTCGTTGCTCCGTTTGATTTGATTCTTTTTGCAAACCGGAGTTCTTCAGTTGAACTTTCTGGTTATATCTTCTTATTTGAGTTTTACCCATGCATTTTTGCTTGATTGCTTATGTATGCTATTGTTTGTTTGCGATAGAATTCTCGGAGTGCGAAGCGTGCTACTACGAGTCACTAGGTTTTGCGGATCGTCAGTAAGGCAAGTAACACATTGATCATACCCTTTCATACCCAGTTTTTATGCATTAGTTTCAACCCTCACACATTGCATGAGTAGGATCTCTTAACATGTGGGTTTGGGAAGTAGATGATGAGGTAGAACCTATTACTTGTTTTATTATCAAACCCTTGGGAGTTACGTCTACGTTATGCTTATATTGCCATGCTATGCTCGTAGACGTGGATTGGGTTTGAGAGTATCCATGACAGATGTGAGTTTGTTAATTAATGGTTCAACTTAAGGTGGCAACTTTAATACACATCTGGGTGGATTGCCTGTGGGCACCTGGAGAATCCAGTGTTGTCCTAGGATATCCCGGAGTAACCGTGTGATCATCCTACGGTCCGCCACCCAGGCTCAAAGGGATCATAAGATTATTCATGCTAGAAACTTCCGTGTGCAGCCACAAGCTATTATGGGCTCTAGCATAGTTGAGTATGTTATATGACCTCTTCCAGTGGTAGGCTAGCAGATGTAGGGGATGTAGGTTGGTACTATCTACTCAGGGTTAGAGTTAATGTTTCTAAAGACTGTGTCTCGGTCATCTGTTTCTCAAACACCATGTAGTGTGAGAAATCCAGCGGAGGAGATCGAGTCTTGTGGGGAAAAGTGCGCAAACCTCTGCAGAGTGTATAAACTAATCATGGTTAGCCGTGTCCCCGGTTATGGACATCTTGAGTATCTGGTACTTGAATTATTGATTTGATCTCATCACTCTAAATTAATTTGTTGGGTTGATAATGATTACTTTAATTGGGATTGAGTTGGAGGAACCTTCTCAATGTTTCAACCACCATGATAGTTAAATAAAATCTATTCCTTTGTTGTAGGGAAAAATAGGCTTTTCGCAAAATAGTATAACCATAGAGCCTGCACCAGCCATATATGCATGTAGTGATAGCATTTATCTGTTTACTGCTCTACTGTGTTACATTGCCAGCATATTCCATGTGTTGACCCGTTTTCGGGATGCAACGTATCATGTTGCAGACTTTTCAGACGACGAGTAAGGTGCCATAGGTCGTTTGTCATGCACCCAGTTATGCCGTTGGAGTTGATGGACTCACTTTATCTTCCAAGCCTTCCGCTGTTATCCTTTAGATGGCCTTAAGCCATATTTATTGTAATAAGTTCTCTTTTGAGACATTTGATGTAATAAGTGTGTGATTGCTACTCTGCTATAAATCCATCTGAGTATTGTGTGTGTCAGCATTACCGATCCAAGGCTGACACTGAACACAGAGATTTGACCGTTTGAGGTCGGATCGCTACAAAGGTTTTGTGGGCCCCTCGGCGACCTCCTAACCTAGATCTTCCTCCTATATATACTCTTATACCCCAAAAACATCCAGGGGAGCCACGAAACCACTTTTACACCGCAGCAACCTTCTGTACCTGTGAGATCCCATCTTGGGGCCTTTTCCGGCATCCTGTCGGAGGGGGAATCGATCACGGAGGGCTTCTACATCAACACCATTATGATCAGCTTATCTATGAATATTATTTGAATCTCCTCTGAATTCTTATAAGCATGATTTTATATCTTTGCAAGTCTCTTCGAACTATCGATTTGGTTTGGCCAACTAGATTGGTGTTTCTTGCAATGGGAGAAGTGCTTAGCTTTGGGTTCAATCTTGCGGTGTCCTTTCCCAGGGGCAGCAGGGGTAGCAAGGCAGGTATTGTATTGTTGCGATCGAGGATAAAAAAATGGGGTTTTCATCATATTGCTTGAGTTAATTCCTCTACATCATGTCATCTTGCTTAAGGCGTTACTCTGTTCTTTATGAACTTAATACTCTAGATGCATGTTGGATAGCGGTCGATGTGTGGAGTAATAGTAGTAGATGCAGAATCGTTTCGGTCTACTTGACACGGACGTGATGCCAATGTTCATGATCATTGCCTTAGATATCGTCATAACTTTGCACTTTTCTATCAATTGCTCGGCAGTAATTTGTTCACCCACCGTAATAATTTCTATCTCGAGAGAAGCCTCTAGTGAAACCTATGGTCCCCGGGTCTATTTTCCATCATACAAGTTTCCGATCTACAATTCTAGTTTCCTATTTACTTTATTTTGCAATCTTTACTTTCCGTTCCATAAACCAAAAATACCAAACATATTACTTTACCGTTTATCCATCTCTATCAGATCTCAGTTTGCGAATAACCGTGAAGGGATTGACAGCCCCTTTGTCGCGTTGGTTGCAAGTTGGTGTTTGTTTGTGCAGGTATTCGGTGGCTTGTTGTGTTGTCTCCTACTGGATTGATACCTTGGTTCTCAAAACTAAGGGAAATACTTACGCTACTTTGCTGCATCACCCTTTCCTCTTAACGGGAAAAACTAACGCAAGCTCAAGAGTTAGCAAGAAGGATTTCTGGCGCCGTTGTCGGGGAGATCTATGCCAAGCCGGCACATACCAAGTACCCATCATAAAATCTCATACCTCACATTACATTATTTGCCATTCGCCTCTCATTTTCCTCTCACCCACTTCTAAAACGATTTTCGAAAAGATTTGCCTTTTCTTCGCCCTTCTTTCCGTTCGATCTTTTATTTGCTTGTGTTACCATGTGCCTTCTTTTTGCTTGCATCTTCGCTTGCTAAAAGTTTATGGATCCTCATCCACTCGCTAATCTTTTTAAGATATCCAATTATGATGAACCAATTGCTAGTGAGTTGTGTGCACTAGATTATGTTTATGAAGTTTTGCTTGAAATCCGTAAATCTGAAAATTGTGATGAAGTGCTTTATGAAGTGATTCACGATAGATCTTTGAATGAAAAGCATGATTGCCATGATGTTATTATAATTTATATTAATGTCAATTATGTTAATGATATGCAAAACCCTAAGCTTGGGGATGCTAATTTTGCTATGTGTACAACTTGTTGCAATGATCATGATTGGGGTTATTCTTCTTATGATCTTGAAAATTTATTTAAGCCCCATGATGAATATGAGATTGATAATAAGGTTTGCAATAATATTGAAAGTGGGTTTGGAAGAGTGTCAGCTTTAGATCCCACATATTTGGAGAATATTCAATCTTATGAAATTTTTGATAAAAGTGGGTTCGGAGAGGTCATGACTTTATTTTATGATAATGCCACTATTTTGGAAGAGTGTCAACTTTGCATGCATGTGCATCATGAAGAGAAAATTGTATGTGATAGTTATATTGTAGAATTTAATTATGATCCTACATGTAATTATTATGAGAGAGGAAAATATGGTTGTCGAAATTTCATGTTACAAAATTACCTCTCGTTATGTTGAGATTGCTATTGTTTCTTTCTTGTTCCTTGCATATGCTAGATCTTGCTTGTCTTGCTAATTTGTTTTCCTATAAAATGCCTATGCATAGGAAGCACGTTAGACTTAAACTTGTTTGTCACATGTTTTATGATGCTTTGTTTGTGTTTCACTTGCTATCTTTCATGTGAGCATCATTAAAATTACTAGTTAATTGCCTGTGTGTTGCCACGGGGCAATATGAAGAAAAAGGGTTTCCCCACTTTATATTATAAAGCAACCAGCATTCCATTACATCCAAGCGAACCCATACAAACACACACCACCGCACATAACACACCCACCCAAGGCAAGATACAAAGGCGCTGGGCACCGACACATCACCCCAACAACAACCAAGCTATCTACGAAGACCGCCTGACGTTGACACAGACCTCCACGGAGCGCAAATCACCATGAAGCCCCGCGGTAGCCCTCTGACCCCGCCCGTTTAGCTATCTTGCGCTAGCCTGCCTCGGGCAGAGAGGAAATAGAGCCCCACCGCCACCTACGTCGGCCAGGCTTTGCCCAGCGGCAGGGGACAGGGGCTGGAGGGTGGGGGTAGCTTACGACGCACCTAGGTTTGCCCTCAGTCATCCGCGGGGACGACACGACCACAAGGCAATATCAATCGTATCACATGTACTTTTCGGATATTCTTGCACGTAAAGCAACATTGTCCATATAAATTGTGTCATTAACTCGCTATTTTTCTTGTTTGGCTAGTGTCAACTTATTTCTGCAATGGTAGATCATTCTGTTTTTAATTTTGCTACTTACTCACACTTTTTATAATACACCGCACTCTTGAGGGATTGTTTGATTAATGCCTTCCGCAATCCCCAATCGTGTCATTAACTCGCTATTTTTCTTGTTTGGCTAGTGTCAACTTATTTCTGTAATGTTAGATCACTCTGTTTGTTATTTTGCTACTTATTCACACTTTTTATAATACATCGCACTCTTGAGGGATTGTTTGATTAATGCCTTCCGCAATCCCCCCTCCAAGTGAGAAACAACATTTATTACTAAGCATTATGACCCACCACATCAATGGACAACTTTCCTCTCTAGCCCATTACAACGATACACATCTCAGCTCATCTCTTCGTTACCCAAATATATAGACATAAATTGTGTAAGACCACTCGCCTCCATGGAGATTTAATTCCTAGGTCTTGTCCCAATTCCACAATCCAGTTTCTCCCCAATAGTGTTCTCCCCTTTCTGGACTGCTCCATTGAAGTTTGAACTGCCAACCAACCATCGCGTCGACTGCTTGTTGCCTCTCCTACATATGCAGGAAAGAGTTGCTTCGTTCCCGTGTCGGTGTTGTGCTGTAAGCCTTGGCCAACGCTCCTACATATGCAGGCAAGAGTTGCTTCCTTCTCGTGTTGATGATGTGTTGTATGCCATGGCCGAAGCCCAAGGCGACGATGACCGATGAGCTTAAAAGTGAAATCCTGCGGAAGGACATGAGCAAGGTACATGTGAATTTTGATTGCCATGGAAACTTGATTCACATGTTCTGACTGCTGGCCCATGGGAGTTAAGCAGTTGTATATGAGTTTTTTTTGCAAAAAGGGTTAACTAGTTATATAAACTAGTATAAACTAAAGAAACATGATTCATACCATCAGATGTTAAAACAATCAACCACATTATGGTTATATCAATTAAAGAAACTTGAAACTGAGAAGCATTGAATTATCGTTTCAGGTATCAATTATTATCTTTTTAATTTTATGTTGCGAGACTTGCCTGTTTTTCACTTTTCATGCATATTTCTCATTTAGTTTGAAAATTTCCACCCCCTAGTTTCTCATCACGCTCCGTCACTGTTCATACCAAACATCACTGGTAAATAGGAACCAAAAACCTTAGCTAGACCATCTATATAGCTACAATGGTGACAGCCAGGGGGATGAGTGTGTGTGTTAGCATCAAAATATTCGTTTGAAATCAATAATGGAACAAAATGGCCATAATGCAACATTGATTATGTATACAGTAGCCAGTATAAAAAAATCAAACTTGGTGCCTCCTCAAATCTTCACAAGCAACTGAAATAAGTAGCAGCCCCTACTCGCACAAGTGCCACAATGTCACATGACCCGGGCGACTAGCTGAGAAAATCCCAAGAAGCTACAAAGTCCACATCACTGCATCAGTAATGGCTATACTAACCTTGAGAATCTCTCAAAATCAAATAATCAAAATGTGCAAAAGACATCAGGTACACATAATAAAAATTTAAGAATAAGTAAATGCAAGTTAAGTTTGTGCAAACTACAAATGATTTCATATGAAGGAAACACCGCATCATACACCCTTCTGGAAATAGAGAACAATGTAGATGGAATAAGATCTAATATTGTATCAAAAATGGTATGTGTAGGTAGAGCAATCAGTCCTACCATCACAAGAAAAACTTGCTGGCCACGAAGCTATCAATTTCACTGGAAGGGGCTTACTGTTTACAAACTGCTCCACTGGTCCACCCTGCACCCCTAAGGCTGTTACTTTCTGGCACTAAGATCACTCCCAATCTTTCCAGGACCTGATAAGATACATTAAGAGAAAAACGAGAAGCAGTCAATGCATGAAGAGGAGCATCCTACATGAAGGTGACATCTCTATTACATTAACAGTGCATTGTCGTTCAGTTTGAAGACTGAGTATAACAGGCTGAGCCTACAAAAAACAATCTAACATCATGAAGCTCAACTACTGAAGTGGGATAGGCACCACAAGATGTGTAATTTTAGAAGAAAAACTTGGAACGGTAAGTAGTAATACTTATAAATGGAAAACAACTCTAGGTGGTTTAGCTTTGAAAAGGTACCTGAATCCACTTGTAGACACACTCAAGGACCGGAATTCTGCAATCATCACCACCTGGTTGATAAACTTTAGACTGCATGTGAGAACGAGTTAAGAAAAGGTTAGCACCTAAACTTCTAGATATGTGTCTCTTGATCAAATTGCTACTTTCTGAAAATTGTTTCTTGACCATCAATGCCAATTTTAGAATCCCAAATGGAGACGATGTTATGAGATGTGGCTCTTTTTGTTTGATTTACGTAAAATGTAATTTCTTATGCACAGAGAAGTAACTAATTCACAAAACCATATATATGAGAGAGAAACATGGAGGGAAGTATAAGCTTATGCATAGGCTTCCTGTACAGGAAAAGTTGCCAACAAATAGCAACTACTTCAAATGCAGAGGCTTACCGTGCAACTAATATTTGACATACATACCCAACTTTGAAATATTTGTTGCAATTAAGATGTCAATGCAGAGGCTTCTACCTCTGCATCCACCACAAATATGGCAATGTTTTCAAATATTTGTTGTACAAGATAGGAGACATTAATAGCAGGGGTGGATCCAAGAAAAATATTTGTTGCCACCATATTTTCCTTGGATACCAAAAATTAATAGTAGCAAAGCAAAAGGGGTTCTGCTTTTCTACGAAACATTGTAAACTAAATATGGTGGTTGCTTACTGTACAGAAAAAATAGTGGGTTTTCTGATCCTATCGTTACTACAAAGAAAGATTAGATACGAGGCTGAACACGCGGGAGGGTGTGACTTGAAACTTGAGAGGGGAACCAAACCTGCTTTACCCCGAAGCCAAGAAAGTGCACGAGCCAGCCGCTACACAAACTTCGTCATGCTCGATTGCTTCGTCCTCCACAGCTCGCGCTTGTGACCACGAATCCATGAAAGACGGGCGTGTAAAAATGGATCGAAACTGTCGAGATAGGAGGATCTTATAGAAGGAGATGCCCACCCATGGCGGCGGCTCCGTCCGGAGCTGACGGCGAGGGAAACTTTGGATCGTGGGATGGCACCTGTGGTTGGAGAGGAGGGGCGTGGTGGGAGGCGCCCGAGCCGCAGGGTAGGCAGTTGGTGGTTAGTCGTGGGGAGGCCGGTGGCCGCGTCCGCGAGAGGATGTGTGCTGGACGGTGGTGACACAGGTGCGTGCGTGTGCGTTTTTTTAGCGGCCGCGGCACAGGTGCAGGTCAAGGCACTGGGAGGGATGGGGAGGAGAGCTCGGATGAGTGGCTAGTGGAGTGGCGGCGGCGGCGGGCGCTCGCCACTGGGATGGAAGAGGAAGAAGGAGCCATCGGCGCTGGGTTTCTCGGTCCGCTCGGTCGGCTTGGTTAAAGCCCAGACTAAACCGAAGCTCTGTCGGGCCTGATTGTTGAGCTCGGACCAACTAATTTTTTGAGCGGGCTAGGCCCGATCTGGCCAGGACCGAGCGGGCCACGAGCCGGTCCGAAAGACCGCTCGTGTCGTCCACCCTGAGTTGAGACGATGGTGTATGGGGATGAGGCACAAATTACGGATGAGATTATGGAGAAGCCTAATTAATGTTTTTTCAGAAAAAAGATGGGAAGGTTAGACCACGTAAGAGGGGAAACGGAAATTCTTTTAGGTAGTAGAGATATTTAATCCGTAATTTGGTATTAAAATATTATAGATATAAAAAACAAATGGGAAACCAATTTGGTTTTTGGTGGGAAGGTCATCTCACGTAAGAAGGTAAGCAAATATTGATGCGATTTTTGAATCCTTAATTACCCAAGAATTAAATTAGCACCTACCAAAGAAAGGGAGAGAATTATTACCTGATATAAACCAGTCAGAGTATTAAAAGGAATTACTTCGGTTTTAGTGGTAGGGTGAAAAAACCTATGTGTAGGAGAGATGGTGGGAGGGAGGACGAAAAAAACAAGCAAAATAAAATGGACGAAAATAAACCGTGGATGCTATTCACCAACTCAGACATTAGGAGTAGAGATCAATGCCTAGCTAAGGGCGTTAAACAATAGCGCTTGTTGGGAGGCAACCCAATTTTATTTTTGTTCTTACTTTTTAGGTCCTGTTTTGCTTTGAATAAATCATCTAGCCTCTAGTTAGATGTGGTTCTGTGTTTTAATTAGTGTTTGTGCCAAGTAAGACCTTTGGGATAGCCTACGGTGATAGTTGATTTGATTTTGCTGAAAAACAGAAACTTTTGCGCTCACGAAACTCACTTTTAGCTGGAGAGTGCTTTTTAGTTGATTATTTTTGCAGAAGATTAATAGAAAAATTATCTAGGACTTCCTAATTTTCCAGGATTTTTAGAGTTACAGAAGTATTCGAAACTTCCAGATTGCTACAGACTATTCTGTTTTTGACAGATTCTGTTTTTCGCGTGGTGTTTGCTTATTTTGATGCATCTATGGCTAGTATCAGGGGGTATGAACCATGGAAAAGTTGGAATACAGTAGACGTTACACCAATACAAAAAAATGAGTTCACAACAGTACCAAAAGTGGTGATTTATTTTCTTATACTAACGGAGCTTACGAGATTTTCTGTTGAGTTTTGTGTTGTGAAGTTTTCAAGTTTTGGGTAAGGATTTGATGGACTATGGAATAAGGAGTGGTAAGAGCCTAAGCTTGGGGATGCCCAAGGCACCCCAAGGTAATATTCAAGGATATCAAAAAGGCTAAGCTTGGGGATGCCCTGGGAAGGCATCCCCTCTTTCGTCTTCGTCTATCGGTAACTTTACTTGAGGCTATATTTTTATTCACCACATGATATGTGTTTTTCTTGGAGCATCTTGTATGATTTGAATCTTTGCTTTTTAGTTTGCCACAATCATCCTTTCTGTACCCACCTTTTAGGAGAGACACGCATAAATCGTGATTTATTAGAATACTCTATGTGCTTCACTTATATCTTTTAAGCTAGGCAAATTTGCTCTAGTGCTTCACTTATATCTTTTTAGAGCACGGCGGTGGTTTTATTTTATAGAAATTGATGAACTCTCGTACTTCACTTATATTATTTTGAGAGTATTTAGAACAGCATGGTAATTTGCTTTGGTTATAAAATTAGTCCTAATATGATAGGCATCCAAGAAGGATATAATAAAAACTTTCATATAAAGTGCACTGAATACTATGAGAAGTTTGATTCCTTATGATTGTTTTGAGATATGAAAATGGTGATATTAGAGTCATGCTAGTAAGTAGTTGTGAATTTGAGAAATACTTGTGTTGAGGTTTGTGAGTCCCGTAACATGCACATATGGTGAACCTTTATGTAACGAAGTTGGAGCATGAGATGTTTTTCGATTGTCTTCCTTATGAGTGGCGGTCGGGGACGAGCGATGGTATTTTCCTACCAATCTATCCCCCTAGGAGCATGCGCGTAGTACTTTGTTCCGATGACTAATAGATTTTTGCAATAAGTATGTGAGTTCTTTATGACTAATGTTGAGTCCTTGGATTATACGCACTCTCACCTTTCCGCCATTGCTAGACTCTCTAGTACCGCGCAACTTTCACCGGTACCATAAACCCACCACATATCCTTCCTCAAAACAACCACCATACATACCTATCATGGCATTTCCATAGCCATTCCGAGATATATTGCGATGCAACTTTCCACCATTCCGTTTATTATGACATACATCATCATTGTCATATTGCTGTGCATGATCATGTAGTTGACATCGTATTTGTGTCAAATCCACCGTTCATAATTTTTCTTTATACATGTCTCTCTTGATTCATTTCACATCCCGGTACACTGCCGGAGGCATTCATATAGTCATATTTTTGTTCTAGTATTGAGTTGTAATTTTCGAGTTGTAAGTAAATAGAAGTGTGATGATTTTCCTTATTAGAGCATTGTCCCATGTGAGGAAATAAAAAAGAGAGAGAAAGACCAAAAAAAGAAGGCCCAAACAAAAAGAGAAAAGAAAAAAAATGAGACAAGAAAAAAATGAGAGAAAAAGAGAGAAGGGACAATGTTACTATCCTTTTTGCCACACTTGTGCTTCAAAGTAGCACCATGATCTTCATGATAGAGAGTCTCCTATGATATCACTTTCATATACTAGTGGGAATTTTTTCATTATAGAACTTGGCTTGTATATTCCAACGATGGGCTTCCTCAAATGCCCTAGGTCTTCATGATCAAGCAAGATGGATGCACACCCACTTAGTTTTCTTTTTTGAGCTTTCATAAACTTATAGCTCTAGTGCATCCGTTGCATGGCAATCCCTACTCACTCACATTGATATCTATTAATGGGCATCTCCATAGCCCGTTGATATGCCTAGTTGTTGTTAGACTATCTCCTTCTTTTTGTCTTCTCCACTGCCACCTATAGTGCTATGTCCATGGCTCCCGCTCATGTATTGCGTGTAAGTTGAAAAGGTTTGAGAACATCAAAAGTATGAAACAATTGCTTGGCTTGTCATCAGGGTTTTGCATGATTTGAATATTTTGTGTGAAGAAGATGGAGCATAGCCAGACTATATGATTTTCTAGGGATAAGCTTTCTTTCGCCATGTTATTTTGAGAAGACATAGTTATTTTGTTAGTATGCTTGAAGTATTATTGTTTTTATGTCAATATTAAACTTTTGTTCTGAACCTTGCGGATCTGAACATTCATGCCACAATAAAGAGAACTGCATGGATAAATATGTTAGGTAGCATTCCACATCAAAAATTTTGTTTTTATCATTTACCTACTCGAGGACGAGCAGGAATTAAGTTTGAGGATGCTTGATATGTCTCCAACGTACCTATAATTTTTGATTGTTCCATGCTATTATATTATCTATTTTGGATGTTTTATATGCATTAATATGCTATTTTATATGATTTTTGGGACTAACCTATTAACCTAGAGCCTAGTGCCACTTTCTGTTTTTTCCTTGTTTTGGAGTTTCGTAGAAAAGGAATACCAAACGGAGTCCAGATGGAATAAAACTTTCGCGATGATTTTTCTTGGACCAGAAGACACCCAGGAGACTTGGAGTGCAAGTCAGAAGAGACGCGAGGCGGCCA
Organism: Aegilops tauschii subsp. strangulata; assembly: GCF_002575655.3. NCBI lineage: Eukaryota > Viridiplantae > Streptophyta > Magnoliopsida > Poales > Poaceae > Aegilops > Aegilops tauschii. The sequence goes on along the minus strand of NC_053036.3, from coordinate 432,890,142 downwards.
CAAGGGTGGAGGGCGCGCCCCCAACCTTGTGGGCCCATCGGCAACCTCCTGACCTAGATCTTCCTCCTATATATACTCTCTTATACCCCAAAAACATCCAGGGGAGCCACGAAACCACTTTTCCACCGCCGCAACCTTCTGTACCCGTGAGATCCCATCTTGGAGCCTTTCCCGGCATCCTGCCGGAGGGGGAATCGATCACGGAGGGCTTCTACATCAACACCATTGCCTCTCTGATGAAGCGTGAGTAGTTTACCACAGACCTACGGGTCCATAGTTAGTAGCTTGATGTCTTCTTCTCTGTCTTTGATTCTCAATACAAAGTTCTTCTCAATCTTCTTGGAGATCTATTCGATGTAATACTCTTTTGCGGTGAGTTTGCCGAGATCCGATGAATTGTGGATTTATGATCAGCTTATCTATGAATATTATTTGAATCTCCTCTGAATTATTATATGCATGATTTGATATCTTTGCAAGTCTCTTCGAACTGTCGATTTGGTTTGGCCAACTAGATTGTTTTTTCTTGCAATGGTAGAAGTGCTTAGCGTTGGGTTCAATCTTGCGGTGTCCTTTCCCAGTGACAGCAGGGGCAGCAAGGCACATATTGTATTGTTGACATCGAGGATAAAAAGATGGGGTTTTCATGATATTGCTTGAGTTAATTCCTCTGCATCATGTCATCTTGCTTAAGGCGTTACTCCGTTCTTTATGAACTTAATACTCTAGATGCATGTTGGATAGCGGTCGATGTGTGGAGTAAAAGTAGTAGATGCAGAATCGTTTCGGTCTACTTGACACGAACGTGATGCCTATGTTCATCATCATTGCTTTAGATATCTTCATAACTTTGCACTTTTCTATCAATTGCTCGGCAGTAATTTGTTCACCCACCATAATAATTTCTATCTCGAGAGAAGCCTCTAGGGAAACCTATGGCCCCCGGGTCTGTTTTCCATCATACAAGTTCCCGATCTACAATTCTAGTTTCCTATTTACTTTCTTTTTCAATCTTTACTTTCCGTTCCATAAACCAAAAATACCAAAAATATTACTTTACCATTTATCCATCTCTATCAGATCTCACTTTGCGAATAACCGTGAAGGGATTGACAACCCCTTTGTCGCGTTGGTTGCAAGTTGGTGTTTGTTTGTGCAGGTATTCGGTGGCTTGTTGCGTTATCTCCTACTGGATTGATACCTTGATTCTCAAAACTAAGGGAAATATTACGCTACTTAGCTGCATCACCCTTTCCTCTTCAAGGGAAAAACCAACGCAAGCTCAAGAGGTAGCAATCAACCCCTATGCATAGATTACCCCAATGTAACCTCGGGAATCCGCCAGTTGAGTGCCAAAACATATATCAAGTGAATCAAAATAATACCCCATTGTCACCACGGGTATTCATATGCAAGTGCTCTCAAATCCATAAAAGTATTCAATCCGATAAAATGACATCTCAAAGGGAAAACTCAATTCATGACTATAAGATAGAGAGGGGAAAACACCATATGATCCAACTACATTAACAAAGCCCGCGATACATCAAGATCATGCCATCTCAAGAACACGAGAGAGAGAGAGAGATTAAACACATAGCTACTGGTACAAACCCTCAGCCCCGAGGGTGGACTACTCCCTCCTCATCATGGAGACCATAGGGATGATGAAGATGGCCTCCGGTGATGATCTCCCCCTCCGGTAGGGTGCCGGAACGGGCTCCCAATTGGTTTTTTGTGGCTATAGAGGCTTACGGCGGTGGAACTTCCGATCTAGGGTTATCTCTGATGGTTTCTCTATTTATAGGATTTTTTGGCGTCGGTTTCATGCGAAGATGGGCCTCGAGGTGAGCACAACCAACCGGGGCGCGCCTGGGCCCCCTGGCGCGCCCCGGTGTCTTGTGCCCTACTCCTTCACCTTCTGGTCCTTCCACGAAGCTTCAGGGGTCTCTTTTGTTCCAAAAAAATTTGTCAAAAAGTTTCAGCTCATTTGGCGAACTTTCATTTCTGCACAAAAAACAACACCACGGTAGTTGTGCTGAAAACAGCGTCAATCCGGGTTAGTTCCATGCAAATCATACCAAAACCATATAAAATTATTGTAAACATGGCATGCATACTTCATATATTATAGATACATTGGAGACGTATCAGTTGTGTGATATGCAAAAGAAGAAAGATGTGGATAATGATATTGTTAAATTGAAGCTATTTCCGTTTTCACTTCGAGATAGAGCTAAAACTTGGTCTTCATGTTTGCCTAAAAGTAGTATTGATTCATGGAACAAGTGTAAAGATGTTTTTACTTCCAAGTATTTTCCTCCTGCTAAGATCATCTCCCTTAGGAACAATATTATGAATTTTAAGCAACTTGATCATGAACATGTTGCACAATCTTGGGAGAGGATGAAATTAATGATAAGAAATTGCCCTACGCATGGTTTGAGTTTATGGATGATCACACAATTTTTTTTATGCCGGATTGAATGTTGTTTCTAGAAATCTTTCAGATTCGGCCGCGGGAGGTACTTTTATGGAAATTACTTTAGGAGAAGTTACTAAACTCCTAGATAATATTATGGCTAATTATTCTCAATGGCACATCGAAAGATCTTCTACTAGTAAAAAATGCATGCGGTTGAAGAAATTAATGTTTTGAGTGGAAAGATGGATGAGCTTATGAAATTGTTTGCAAGTAAGAGTGCTCCTATTGATCCTAGTGATATGCCTTTGTCTACTTTGATTGATAATAATAATGAATCTATAGATGTGAATTTTGTTGGTAGGAACAATTTTGGTAATAACGCGTATAGAGGTAATTTCAACCCTAGGCCATTTCCCAGTAATTCCTCTAATAATTATGGTAATTCCTACAAAAAATTCTTATGGAAATTATAATAAGATTCCCTCTGATCTTGAGAACAATATTAAAGAATTTATTAGTTCTCAAAAGAATTTTAATGCTATGGTTGAAGAAAAATTGCTTATGATTGATGACTTGGCTAGGAACGTGGATACAATTTCTCTTGAGATTGATTCTTTGAAAATTAGATCTATTCCACCCAAGGATGATATTAATAAGTCTCTAAAACCTATGAGGATTTCTATTGATGAATGTAAATAAAGAACCGCTAGGATGCGTGTTAAGCGAGATTGGTTTGTAAAAGCATGTTCTTCGATTTCTCGTGAAAATAATGATGAAGATCTTAAAGTGATTGATGTGACTCCTATTGAATCTTTGTTTTCTAATATAAATCTTGATAAAGATGGGACTGGAGATGAGTTAAGTTTAGCTAAAAGGCGTCCCAATGATTTGGAGTTTATAGATCTTGATGCAAAAATTGATAAAAGTGGTATTGGAGAGGTAAAAACTTTAAGTAGAAATGAACCCACTCTTTTGGATTTCAAGGTAATGTTATCTGAACATTTTGATATCTTATTTGCATTTTTCTGAGTTCACATGAATTAGTTATGAATTTTCAAAGTTTTGGTCAAACGGTCAAAGGGCATTCGAGGGACCTCGACGGAAAAAGTAAGGGCAAAACTGAGCAAGCTCGAAAAGTAAGGGCAAAACCTATGGGTAGGAACCAATTAGGGGTAAAAATGCAATTGTCCCTATTTTTATTCACCACATGATATGTGTTTTGCTTGGAGCGTCTTGTATGATATGAGTCTTTGCTTTTTAGTTTGCCACAATCATCCTTGCTGTACACACCTTTTGAGAGGGACACGCATGAATCATGATTTATTAGAATACTCTATGTGCTTCACTTATATCTTTTGAGCTAGGCAATTTTGCTCTAGTGCTTCACTTATATCTTTTTAGAGCACGGCGGTGGCTTTATTTTATAGAAATTGTTGAACTCTCATGCTTCACTTATATTATTTTTAGAGTCTCTCTAAATAGCTTGGCAATTTGCTTTGGTTATGAATTTAGTCCTAATATGATGGGCATCCAAGAGGGATATAATAAAGACTTTCATATAAAGTGCATTGAATACTATGTGAAGTTTGATTCCTTATGATTGTTTCGAGATATAAAGATGATACTATTAGAGTCATGCTAGTGAGTAATTGTGGACATGTAGAAATACTTGTGTTAAAGTTTGTGATTCCTGAGCATGCACGTATGGTGAACCGTTATGTGGTGAAGTCGAATCATGATTTATTTATTGATTGTCATCCTTTGTGTGGAGACCGGGAGCGCGCAATGGTTAACTCCTACCAACCTCTCCCCTAGGAGCATGTGTCTATTATTTCGTTTCGATAACTAATAAATTTTTGCAATAAGTATGTGATTTCTTTATGACTATTGTTGAGTCCATGGATTATACGCACTCTCACCCTTCCACCATTACTAGCCTCTCTAGTACCGCGCAATTTTCGCTGCTGCATTAAACCCACCATCACCTTCCTCAAAACAGCCACCATACCTAGCTATTATGGCATTTTCATAGCCATTTCGAGATATATTGCCATGGAACTTTCCACCGTTCTGTTTATTACACTACTAGGGAAAACCCTAGTAGTAGCGCGGGTTTTGAGGCTATCAGCAGCGCGGGCAGCCGCGCTACCAATAAGGCGCTACAGCTAACTTTTAGTATCAGCAGCGCGTTTCTGGAACGCGCTACTATTAATTAGCTGTAGCGATTTCCTGGCCCCGCGCTACTACTATATCTTTCATCATTTCCCCTCGGCTTCCTACCCGTTTCAGCTTCAATAAACTGCAATTTCTACTAGGTACTACTAGATAGCATTATAGGTACTAGGTAGTACTCCCTCGGTTCCAAATTACTCGCCGTGGTTTTAGTTCAAATTTGAACTAAAACCACGACGAGTAATTTGGAACGGAGGGAGTACTACATAACAATTTCATATATACTCAACATGCATCCTCAAGCAGTACAAGGTGATATCGACGACGATCATCATATGTAGTTCTAGATGATATCGACGACGATCGTCATATGTAGTTCTACATGATATCGACGACGATCATCATATGTAGTTCTAGATGATATAGCCACACACACATATGTAGTTCTAGATGATATCGACGATGATCATCATCCTCAAGCCTGGGCGGTGGGTGTTCCTGATAGTAATTAGGATGGCCTGTCCAACACAAAGATTCTTGCCAACGAGGAATCTCTTCCACCCAACCGAGTTTAAGTGTTGCGACCGTCTGTGTCCATGCGGTAAGTACAGGTGGTGACGGAGCCCATTGCAGTAAGGCGTAGTCCAGCTGAGCCTTCTTCATCAGGCTCGATACCACAACTCACAGATAGGTTCTTTGGCAATTTCTGAATAACAAAAACATATGAATTAATGAATAGCCTCGCACATACTCTTGCAAATATATTTCTATTAAGTCTAGATTTCTACACTATCAAAAGACACAGTACTACGCATTTGTACTGACTAATCATGAATTCTACTAATAATTATATATGGATTATCTACACTATTAATAGTTCCTTGGATTCTACACTAATAAGACCATGTGATCACACTCTACACTAAGCATATCATCGACTAGATTCCACAAAGCATATCATTGGACTCTACACTAAGCATATCATCAGATTCACTAAGCATATCATCGAATAATTTGCATTTGTAAGTATAAAAATAAAGCATATATATATCATCAAATTACTACAGGCAGTACGTGTAACATACCATTTCATGCCGATCGACCATGGTACTTGTCAGGCGGGTCACGAATGGCACCCCGACAAAATCATCACGTGGCGGAATTATGTCCCATAGGTTGCACACCTCCTCCTCGCTCAGCCTCATTCTTTGAGCTACGATGGCTTCATGAAGTGGGTTCTCATCATCTTCATCGAGTGGGTCCTCATTATCTTCATCATCTTCGTCATCTTCGTCATCTTCATCATCTTCATCATCTTCCACCAGGTTGAGATAAATGACAGCCAGCTTGGAACTTTCTGCTCTGAAGGAGAAGCTGATCAACTCACCACCAGTAAGACGCATGTGGGCAAGGAAACGGGCCCATCCATCTCCTCCAATCTACGACATATTGCGTCCTTTCTCGACCTCCATAGTGTACCGCCCCCTAGGAGCCTCAAATGTCACAGTGTCTCCTGTCAGCTTGTTGAATTTCAAGCTCACATTGCATGGGAGGATCTGTGTAAAGAAAGCAAAATGACACAATGCAGTAATGCCAACACTAAAAATAAAATAGTTGTTACATTTCATCTAATTTCTTATCGCCGCATGACGAAAACTTGGCTAGAAGTAGATGATGAACAGCTTGCCAGTTGCAAGGCTGCTGGCGCACCTTGACTTGCACAGTCGACATAGTGGTGGTGGTGGTGGCGCCATTTTCCTAAAGCAATATGAGCAAAGGATTAACGATTCACTTCACAGGAAAGAAAAACAGTAGCATGTGATATTTTTGGTTCTTCCGCGAGAAGCAATTTTATGGACAAAGCATTTCGGTGGCACCTATTGCCGAAAAAACTTTTCACAAATATCTACCAAATAAGGGTACCACCTACCAAGACATTTCATCTCATTTGGCCCCTATTGCCTAAGATAATTGATTAAAAAACAAGTGGCAAATATAACTAAATTGGCACCTACATTTTGCCAAAAATAACTTATTACAAAAAAACAAAAGCATCTACCTATCCATGTACAGAAAAAATAACAATAAAATGGTGCATACTAAATCAACTAAATCAACTAGACTACTAAATCCACTAGCATACTAAATCAAAATGTTCTAAATCAACTGAATCAACTAGCCTACTAAATCAACTAAATCAACTAGCCTACTAAATCAACTAAATCAAAATGTTCTAAATCAACTAGCATACTAAATCAACCAAATCAAAATGTTCTAAATCAACTAAATCAACTAGCCTACTAAATCAACTAGCCTACTAAATCAAAATGTAGTAGGGAGGAGGGGTTGTGGATGGAGGAGGGAGGAGGGAGAAGGAGGGGCAACTCGAGGAGGGAGAAGAGAGTAGGACAGAGGAGGAAGACGGAGCGAGGAGGGGCCAGCCGGCGGCGAGTGGAGGCAGGACAGAGGAGGAAGGCGGAGCGAGGAGGGGCCGGTACCGAGTCCAGCGAGGAGGAGGAGGTGGCGGCGGCGCAGATCGGAGGAGGGGCGATGGGGGAGGACCGACGTGGGGGGTTGAGGGGGAGATCGAGTGAGTGTGAGTGTGAGTGGATCAGATAGATTGGAGAGGGGGGAGATGGAATGGCTTAGCAGTAGCGCTCTATAGCAGAAGGCGCTACTGCTAAACGACCTAGCAGTAGCGCCTTTCACAAAGAGCGCGCTACTGCTATGTGTCAGCATGTAAAAATAGACATAAAAAATACATTGATCATCAATGATCTTTTTGTGTACAATCTGATTTGTCAATATGAGTCCTCACCAGTTTAGGAACTGGTGAAGACTCATATTGCGGCCACAAATTCTACACATAGAGTTCAATGAAGACCAAGTGGTTGTGAAAGTTTGAGAAGTAACATATTTAAGGTGGTACAAACTCTCTTCATGGAGTGAGGTGGGACTAATTTTTTTAGTAAACTTAGTAGTAGCGGTTATTGTGTAAATGCGCTACTGCTATGGTCCGTAGCAGTAGCGCTCTTCATATTAGCGCGCTGCTGCTAGAACTAGCCTCGGCATCGTGGCAATTATAGCAGTAGCGCGTCTTAGAGAGGGCGCGCTACTGATACGTTTATTTCAGCAGCGTGGTTTGTGAGCACGCGCTACTGCTAGTTAGCAGCAGCGCCTTATTTTAAAGCGCGCTGCTGGTAAGATTCTGTGTATAGGCTTTTTCCTAGTAGTGTTATGACACGCTTCATCATTGTCATATTGCTTTGCATGATCATGTAGTTGACATCGTATTTGTGGCAAAGCCACCTTTCATATATTTTTACACATGTCACTCTTGATTCATTGCACATCCTGCTACACCGCCGGAGGCATTCATATAGAGTCATATTTTTGTTCTAGAATTGAGTTGTAAGTAAATAAAAGTGTGATGCTCATCATTATTAGAGCATTGCCCCTTGTGAGAAAAGGATGAAGGAAGCTATGATTCCCTCACAAGTTGGGATGAGTCTCCGGACTTTACAAAAAAATAAAAGAGGCCAAAGAAGCACACCAAAAAATGAGAGAAAAGAGAGAAGGGGAAATGTAACTATCCTTTTTCCACACTTGTGCTTCAAGGTAGCACCATGATCTTCATGATAGAGAGTATCCTATGTTATCACTTTCATATACTAGTGGAAAATTTTCATTATAGAACTTGGCTTGTATATTCCAATGATGGGCGTCCTCAAATTGCCCTAGGTCTTCGTGAGCAAGCGAGTTGGATGCACACCACTTAGTTTCTTTTTGAGATTTCATAAACTTATAGCTCTAGTGCATCCATTGCATGGCAATCCCTACTCACTCACATTGATATCTATTGATGGACATCTCCATAGCCCGTTGATACGCCTAGTTGATGTGAGACTATCTCCTTCTTTTTGTCTTCTCCACAACCACCATATTCTATTCCACCTATAGTGCTATATCAATGGCTCACGCTCATGTATTGCATGAAAGTTGAAAAAGTTTGAGAACATCAAAAGTAAGAAACAATTGCTTGACTAATACCGGGGTTGTGCATGATTTAATACTTTGTGTGATGAAGATGGATCATAGCCAGACTATATGATTTTGCAGGGATAACTTTCTTTGGCCATGTTATTTTGAGAAGACATGATTGCTTTATTAGTATGCTTGAAGTATTATTGTTTTTATGTAAATATTAAACATTTGTTTTGAATCTTATGGATCTGAATATTCATGCCACAATAAAGAAAATTACATGGATAAATATATTAGGTAGCATTCCACATCAAAAATTCTGTTTTTATCAGCAGGAATTAAGCTTGGGGATGCTTGATACGTCTCCAACATATCTATAATTTTTTATTGTTCCATGCTATTATATTGTCTGTTTTGGATGTTTTATATGAATTATTATGATATTTTATATTATTTTTGGGACTAACTTATTAACCTTGAGCCCAGTGCCAGTTTCTGTTTCCCTTGTTTTTGAGTTTCGCAGAAAAGGAATATCAAACAGAGTGCAAACGGGATAAAACTTCACGATGATTTTTCTTGGACCAGAAGACACCCAGAGGACTTGGAGTCCAATCCAGAAGAGCCAAGAGGTGGCGGCAAGGGTGGAGGGCGCGCCCTAGGGGGCTCCCCTGCCTTGTGGCCCCCTCGGGACTCCTCTGGCCTACTTATTCGTCCTATATATTCACATATATTCCTAAGCCCTCAGGGAGAGTCACGTAAATACTTTTCCGCCACCGCAACCTTCTTTCCTGTGAGATCCTGATAACCCACAAGTATAGGGGATCAATTGTAGCCTCTTTCGATAAGTAAGAGTGTTGAACCCAACGAGGAGCTAAAGGTAGAACAAATACTCCCTCAAGTTCTATCGACCACCGATACAACTCTATGCACGCTTTACGTTCACTTTACCTAGATCAAGTATGAAACTAGAAGTACTTTGTAGGTGTTGTTGGATAGGTTTGCATGATAATAAAGAGCGCGTAAATAAAAAGTAGGGGTTGTTTAGATAAAGACACAAATAAATTAGTTTTAGTGGAGAGCTTTTTGTCACAAGAAAGTTATTTGTCCCTAGGCAATCGATAACTAGACCGGTAATCACTATTGCAATTTTATTTGAGGGAGAGGCATAAGCTAACATACTTTCTCTTCTTGGATCATATGCACTTATGATTGGAACTCTAGCAAGCATCCACAACTACTAAAGATCATTAAGGTAAAACCCAACCATAGCATTAAAGCATCAAGTCCTCTTTATCCCATACGCAATAACCCCCTTACTTGGGTTTGTGTTTCAGTCACTCACGCAACCCACTATAAGCGAATCATGAACGTAGTGCAACACCCTACAGCAGGAATCCCTCACGCTTGCGCGACACGGAGAGCACCATAGGACAGCACCAATAATAAAACATGCAACTCAAACCAATCACGATCATCAATTAACCCATAGGACAAAACGGATCTACTCAAACATCATAGGATAGCCATACATCATTGGGAAATAATATATAGCATTGAGCACCATGTTTAAGTAGAGATTACAGCGGGTAAAAGAGGGGTTACACCGTTGCATAGACGGGGGAAGAGTTGGTGATGATGGCGGTGAAGTTGTTAGTGTAGATGGCGGTGATGATGATGGCCCCATCGGCGTTCCGGCGCCACCGGAAGTGAGGGGGAGAGAGCCCCCCTCCTTCTTATTCTTCCTTGACCTTCTCCCTAGATGGGAGAAGGGTTTCTCCTCTGGTCCTTGGTCTCCATGGCATGGGAGGGGCGAGAGCCCCTCTAAGATTGGATCTCTCTCTCTCTGTCTCTCTCTGTTTCTGCGTTCCGGTATTCTGCCCTTTCACCGTTTCTTATATATCTGAAGATCCATAACTCCGATTGGATTGAAACCTTCGCCAAGATTTTTTTCTGAAAATTAGCTTTCTTGCGGCCAAAGAAGAGCAGCAACCGCCTTACGGGGTGCCCACGAGGGTCAGGGGTGCGCCTGCCCCCCTGGGGCGCACCCCCCTGCCTCGTGGCCCCCTCGGGCACCGTCTCGCGTTGATTCTTCTTCCCAAATATCACAAATATTCCAAAAATATTCTTCGTCCGTTTTTATCCCGTTTGGACTCCGTTTGATATGGGTTTTCTGCGAAACATAAAACATGCAACAAACAAGAACTGGCACTGGGCACTGGATCAATATGTTAGTCCCAAAAATAATATAAAAAGTTGCCAAAAGTATATGAAAGTTGTAGAATATCGGCATGGAACAATCAAAAATTATACAGCATCCCCAAGCTTAATTCCTGCTCGTCCTCGAGTAGGTAAATGATAAAAAAGATAATTTTTTATGTGGAATGCTACCTAGCATAATCTTGATCATGTAATCTAATCATGGCATGAATATTAAGAGACGAGTGATTCAACACAATAATCTATCATTTGACATTAAGACAATAATACTTCAAGCATACTAATAAAGCAATCATGTCTTTTCAAAATAACATGGCCAAAGAAAGTTATCCCTACAAAATCATATAGTCTAGCTATGCTCCATCTTCACCACACAAAATATTCACATCATGCACAACCCCGATGACAAGCCGAGCAATTGGTTCATACTTTTTAACGCGCTTCAGCCTTTTCAACCCTCACGTAATACATGAGCGCAAGCCATGGATATAGCACTATGGGTGGAATAGAATATGATGATGGAGGTTGTGTGGAGAAGACAAAAAGGAGAAATTCTCACATCGACGCGGCTAATCAACGGGCTATGGAGATGCCCATCAATTGATGTCAATGTGAGGAGTAGGGATTGCCATGCAATGGATGCACTAAGAGCTATAAGTGTATGAAAGCTCAAACTGGAAACTAAGTGGGTGTGCATCCAACTTGCTTGCTCATGAAGACCTCGGGCATTTGAGGAAGCCCATCATCGGAATATATAAGCCAAGTTCTATAATGAAAATTCCCACTAGTATATAAAAGTGATAACTCAAGAGACTCTCTATATGAAGAACATGGTGCTACTTTAAAGCACATGTGTGGTAAAAGGATAGTAACATTGCCCCCTTTTCTTTTTTTCCTTTCTTTTTGCGGGATTCTTTGGCCCCCTTTTTTATTTAGGCTTCCTTGGACTCTCTTTTTTTGGATGGGGCAATGCTCTAATAATGATGATCATCACACTTTTATTTACTTACAACTCAATATTAGAACTCGATACTAGAACAAAGATATGACTCTATATGAATGCCTCCGGTGGTGTACCGGGATGTGCAATGATCTAGCATAGCAATGACATCAAAAAATGGACAAGCCATGAAAACATCATGCTAGATATCTTACGATCATGCAAAGCAATATGACAATAAATGCTCAAGTCGTGTATATGATGATGATGGAAGTTGCATGGCAATATATCTCGGAATGGCTATGGAAATGCCATGATAGGTAGGTATGGTGGCTATTTTGAGGAAGATATAATGAGGCTTATGTGTGATAGAGCGTATCGTATCATGGGGTTTGGACGTACCGGCGAAGTTTGCACCAACTCTCGAGGTGAGAAAGGGCAATGCACGGTACCGAAGAGGCTAGCAATGATGGAAGGGTGAGAGTGCGTATAATCCATGGACTCACATTAGTCATAAAGAACTCATATACTTATTGTAAAAGTTTATTAGCCCTCGAAGCAAAGTACTACTACGCATGCCCCTAGGGGGATAGATTGGTAGGAAAAGACCATCGCTCGTCCCCGACCGCCACTCATAAGGAAGACAATCAATAAATACCTCATGCTCCAACTTCGTTACATAACGGTTCACCATACGTGCATGCTACGAGAATCACAAACTTCAACACAAGTATTTCTACAATCCACAACTACCCACTAGCATGACTCTAATATCACCATCTTTATATCGCAAAACTATTGCAAGGAATCAAACATATCATATTCAGTGATCTACAAGTTTATGTAGGATTTTATGACTAACCATGTGAATGACCAGTTCCTGTCATCTCTCTAAATAGATATAAGTTAAGCAAGGGAGTTTAATTCTTTCTACAAAAGATATGCCCATGCTCTAACAAATATAAGTGAAGCAAAAGAGCATTCTACAAATGGCGGTTTTCTATGTGAAGAGAAACAGGCAATCCAAACTTCAAATGATATAAGTGAAGCACATGAAGCATTCTATAAAGCCATACTCAAAAGATATAAGTGAAGTGCAATGAGCATTCTATAAATCAACCAAGGACTATCTCATACCAGCATGGTGCATAAAATAAAAGTGAAAACTAAATGCAAAAGACGCTCCAAGATTTGCACATATCGCATGAACGAAACGAATCCGAAAACATACCGATACTTGTTGAAGAAAGATGGGATGCCTTCCGGGGCATCCCCAAGCTTAGAAGCTTGAGTGTCCTTTAATATTTACTTGGGGTGCCTTGGGCATCCCCAAGCTTGAGCTCTTGCCTCTCTTCCTTCTCCTCACATCGAGACCTCCTCGATCTTCGAACACTTCATCCACACAAAACTCAACAGAAGCTAGGTAAGATCCGTTAGTATAATAAAGCAAATCACTACTCTAAGTACTGTTGAAAACCAATTCATATTTTGTTTTTGCATTGTAGCTACTGTAATATAACTTTTTCATGGCTTAATCCACTGATATAAATCGATAGTTTCATCAAAACAAGCAAACTATGCATCAAAAACAGAATCTGTCTTAAACAGGACCGTCTGTAATAATCTGAACATTAACCATACCTATGGTACTCCAAAAATTCTGCCACAATTAGGAAAAATAATTTTTTTATAGAAAGACAGTTCAAAAAGTTTCATAACCGTTTGACGTTCCAGTAAAAAATGTAAAATCGCGCACTACAGCCAAAGTTTCTGTCCTACACCGCACAAACCAACAAGTAGTCTAAAACATCCTAAAGGCAAACCTCGGCACATTATTTTTATTTTTAAACTTTATAAAAGCACACAACAGAAATAAATGACTCTCTAAAACTTCCGGGTTGTCTCCCTGGCAGCGCTTTCTTTAAATCCATTAAGCTAGCCATATAGTGCTCAAGTAATGGATCCACCCGGATCCCAAGGTATATTAAAGCCAATTTTAATTAACAATGACTTGTAATTTAGTAGTGAGCACAAAGCAACATATATCAAGCAATGACGAAGTCTAACTCTCTTCCTATGCATCGGCATGTCACATAAGAACAATTCATGCACATATAGTAAAGGCCAATGCATAGTATAAACAGTTTCTTGCAATTCTATCGTGTTGGAAACATGGAGAGGCGGAGATGTAGTTACTCTCTCATAATAATTGCAAGTAGGAGCAGCAAACACATGCATATTATATCTATCAAAATCATCATGTGCAACGGTAAAAGGCAACCCATCAATATAATCCTTAATAAGGGCAAACTTCTCTGATATAGTGTAGTCGAGAGAATTCAAAAAGATAATAGGACTATCATGTGTGGGTGCAATAGCAACAATTTCATGTTTAACATAAGGAACTATAGCAAGTTCATCTCCATAAGCATAATTCATATTGCCATCTTGGCCACAAGCATAGCAATCATCATCAAAAAGGGATATTTCAAAAGAATCAACGGGATCATAACAATCATCATAGCATTCATCCTTCGGTAAGCACGAAGGGAATTTAAACAGTGTATGAGTTGAAGAGTTACTCTCATTAGAAGGTGGGCATGGGTGACCAATCCGCTCTTCCTCCTTTTGTTCTTCGCTCTCCTCATCATCTTTTTCATCCAATGAGCTCACAGTTTCATCAATTTCTTCTTCCATAGACTCCTGCAAAATATTAGTCTCTTCTTGGACAACGGAGGAGTCCTCAATATATGGTTTAACATAGGCATTAGAAGCATAATTATCATAGCAATATTTAAGTATGGCATTCAGATTTTTAAAGAGTAGCATCATACTTTTCAATCAAAGAAGCAATTTCATAAGCACCCTTAAAAGCAACAAATTCTTCAATTTGTTGAACATCATAGTAATTATAAACACCCTTAGCATACGAAGATACGATTCCATTATCACTAAACTCACATTGGTAGAGAAGGTGTTTCTTAGGGTTTTCAGAACAACAAGTAACATCATATATTTCACATAAATTACAAGAATAGCATTGCAAACGATGAATTTGATCTAGTAAAAGTTTCCCTTTTTGAGATAAGCGGTGTCGCACATAACAAGAATGTTCATCTAAAGATTTGCCCTCACTAAGCTAGTTGGGGTTTCAGCACGAGCACACAGGGACGAAGATGATCCAAGTAAAAAGCTTCAGTAGTGTGATAGATTTGGAGTGGTTCTTCAACCATTGGTGTAGTAGGTACAACTAATTGTTTTTGGTATTTTGCGTTTCCTACCCATAACTAAAGATAGAAAACAAGAGCACAAAATAAAAACTACTTAGTGATCAAGCAAACAAGTACACACGGGAATATTCACCCCACGCTATGGCTCCCCGGCAACGGCGCCAGAAAAAGGTCTTGATAACCCACAAGTATAGGGGATCAACTGTAGCCTCTTTCGATAAGTAAGAGTGTCGAACCCAACGAGGAGCTAAAGGTAGAACAAATACTCCCTCAAGTTCTATCGACCACCGATACAACTCTACGCATGCTTTACGTTCACTTTACCTAGAACAAGTATGAAACTAGAAGTACTTTGTAGGTGTTGTTGGATAGGTTTGCAAGATAATAAAGAGCGCGTAAATAAAAAGTAGGGGCTGTTTAGAAAAGACACAACTAAATTAGTTTTACTAGAGAGCTTTTTGTCACAAGAAAGTTATTTGTCCCTAGGCAATCGATAACTAGACCGGTAATCACTATTGCAATTTTATTTGAGGGAGAGGCATAAGCTAACATACTTTCTCTTCTTGGATCATATGCACTTATGATTGGAACTCTAGCAAGCATCCGCAACTACTAAAGATCATTAAGGTAAAACCCAACCATAGCATTAAAGCATCAAGTCCTCTTTATCCCATACGCAACAACCCCCTTACTTGGGTTTCTGTTTCATTCACTCACGCGACCCACTATAAGAGAATCATGAACGTAGTGAAACACCCTACAGTGGGAATCCCTCACGCTTGCGCGACACGGAGAGCACCATAGGACATCACCAATAATAAAACATGCAACTCAAACCAATCACGATCATCAATTAACCCATAGGACAAAACGGATCTACTCAAACATCATAGGATAGCCATACATCATTGGGAAATAATATATAGCGTTGAGCACCACGTTTAATTAGAGATTGCAGCGGGTAAAAGAGGGGTTACACCGCTTCATAGAGGGGGGAAGAGTTTGTGATGATGGCGGTGAAGTTGTTGGTGTAGATGGCGGTGATGATGATGGCCCTGGCGGTGTTCCGGCGCCACCAGAAGCGAGGGGGAGAGAGCCCCCCTCCTTCTTCTTCTTCTTCCTTGACCTTCTCCCTAGATGGGAGAAGGGTTTCCCCTCTTGTCCTTGGTCTCCATGGCATGGGAGGGGCGAGAGCCCCTCCGAGATTGGATGTCTCTCTCTGTCTCTCTCTGTTTCTGCGTTCTAGTATTCTGCCCTTTCGCCGTTTCTTATATATCCGGAGATCCGTAACTCCGATTGGATTGAAACCTCGCCAAGATTTTTTTTCCGAAAATTAGCTTTCTTGCGGCCAAAGAAGAGCAGCAACCGCCTTACGGGGTGCCCATGAGGGTCAGGGGCGCACCTGCCCCCCTGGGGCGCCCCCTGCCTCGTGGCCCCCTCGGGCACCGTCTCGCGTTGATTCTTCTTCCCAAATATCACAAATATTCCAAAAATATTCTCCGTCCGTTTTTATCCCGTTTTGGACTCCGTTTGATATGGGTTTTTTGCGAAACATAAAACATGCAACAAACAGGAACTGGCACTGGATCAATATGTTAGTCCCAAAAATAATATAAAAAGTTGCCAAAACTATATGAAAGTTGTAGAATATCGGCATGGAACAATCAAAAATTATAGATACGACGGAGACGTACCAGATCCCATCTTGGGGCCTTTTCCGGCATCCTGCCGGAGGGGGATTTGATCACGGAGGGCATCTACATCAACCCTATTGCCTTTCCCATGAATTGTGAGTAGTTTACCTCAGACCTACTGGTCCATAGCTAGTAGCTAGATGGCTTCTTCTCTCTCTTTGATTCTCAATACCATGTTCTCCTTGATGTTCTTGGAGATCTATCCGATGTAATCTTCTTTTGCAGTGTGTTTGTTGAGATCTGATGAATTGTGAATTTATGATCACATTATCTATGAATATTATTTGAATCTTCTCTGAATTCTTATATGCATGATTTGATATCTTTGTATTTCTCTTCGAATTATCGGTTTGGTTTGGCCAACTAGATTGGTATTTCTTGCAATGGGAGAGGTGCTTAGTTTTGTGTTTAATCTTGCGGTGTCCTCACCCAGTGACAAAGTAGAGGTAGCGAGGCGCGTATTTGTATTGTTGCCATCAAGGATAAAAAGATGGGGTTTTCATCATATTGCTTGAGTTTATCCCTCTACATCATGCCATCTTACTGAAGGTGTTACTCCGTTCTTTATGAACTTAATACTCTAGATGCATTCTGAATAGCGGTCGATGTGTGGAGTAATAGTAGTAGATATAGGCAGGAGTCGGTCTACTTGACACGGACGTGATGCCTATATGCATAATCATTGCCTTGGATATCGTCATAACTTTGCGCTTTCCTATCAATTGCTCGATAGTAATTTGTTCATCCACCGTATTATTTGCCTTCTTGAGAGAAGCCTTTAGTGAAACCTATGGCCCCGGGTCTATTTTCCATCATATTTGTTTCCGATCTACTATTTTGCAATCTTTTATTTTCAGATCTATAAACCAAAAAACCCAAAAATATTTTATCTTTTGTTTAGTTTTATCTATCCCTATCAGATCTCACATTTGCAATTGACCGTGAAGGGATTGACAACCCCTTTATCGCATTGGCTGCTAGTGTTTGATTGTTTGTGTAGGTGCATAGATTGGCGACTTGCTTGTACCTCCTACTGGATTGATACCTTGGTTCTCTAAGTGAGGGAAATACTTATCTCTACTTTGCTGCATCACCCTTTCCTCTTCAAGGGAAAACCAACGCAAGCTCAAGAAGTAGCAAAGAACAAACACAATAGGGCGATATAGGCGGGCTAGGAGAGATGCCACATTAGATTATTTTTACATAGTTGGAGGAGAGATAAGAGGTGAAAGAAGAGAAATAGGCTATAGACATATAGCCGGCTATAACATGTGTTCCAACACCCTTTATGAGAGAAGGAGGTGAGCCATGTATTCATGGCCTAGCTTATAAATATGTTACTATTGAGTGCTTGATCAATTAGGTTGGTTATAAGTGATATGGCAACTTCATATTACCGGTGATGGGTTGTACTGTTAACAATGTTGTACGAAGATGCCCCAACAAAGAAAATAAAAAAATACCCATCATTCGCTGGCCATTGTTCATTGAAGAACTTGAAGGAAATATGCCCTAGAGGCAATAATAAAGTTGTTATTTATATTTCCTTATATCATGATAAATGTTTATTATTCATGCAAGAATTGTATTAACCGCAAACTTAGTACATGTGTGAATACATAGACAAAGAGAGTGTCCCTAGTATGCCTCTACTAGACTAGCTCGTTAATCAAAGGTGGTTAAGTTTCCTAGCCATAGACATGAGTTGTCATTTGATGAACGGGATCACATCATTAGAAGAACGATGTGATGGACAAGACCCATCCGTTAGCTTAGCACTATGATCGTTTAGTTTATTGCTATTGCTTTCTTATACATGTTCCTTTAACTATGAGATTATGCAACTCCCAAATACTTAGTGTGCTATCAAACGTCACAACATAACTGGGTGATTATAAAGATGCTCTACAGGTGTCTCCGATGGTGTTTGTTGAGTTGGCATAGATAGAGATTAGGATTTGTCACTCCGATTGTCGGAGAGGTATCTCTGGGCCCTCTCGGTAATGCACATCACTATAAGCCTTGCAAGCAATGCGACTAATGAGTTAGTTGCGGGATGATGCATTACGAAACGAGTAAAGAGACTTGCCGGTAACGAGATTGAACTAGGTATGATGATACCGACGATCGAATCTCGGGCAAGTAACATACCGATGATAAAGGAAACAACGTATGTCGTTGTGCGGTTTGACCGATAAAGATCTTGGTAGAATATGTAGGAGCCAATTTGAGCATCCAGGTTCCGCTATTGGTTATTGACCGGAGAGGTGTCTCGGTCATGTCTACATAGTTCTCGAGCCCGTAGGGTCCGCACGCTTAACGTTCGATCACGATTGGTATTATGAGTTTATGTGATTTTATGTACCGCAGGTTGCTTGGAGTTCCGGATGAGATCATGGACATGACGAGGAGTCTCGAAATGGTCGAGACATAAAGATTGATATATTGGACCATGTTGTTCAGACACCGTAAGTGTTCAAGAGAGTTTCGGATAAAACCGGAGTGCCGGAGGGTTACCGGAACCCCCCCCCCCCCCGGAAGTTATGGGCCTTAGTGGGCCATAGGGGAGAGAGAGGGCCGCAGCCAAGAGGTGGCGCCCCCCCCCCCAAGGGGAGTCCGAATAGGACTAGGGGAGGGGGCGCGGCGCCTCTTTCCCTCTCCCTCTCCCTCTCCCTCTCCTTCCTTCTTCTCCTAGTTGGACTAGGAAAGGGGGGAACCTACTCCTACTAGGAGTAGGATTCCTCCCTTGGGCGCGCCCATTGTGGCCGGCCGGCCTCCTCCTCCGCTCCTTTATATACGGGGGAGGGGTGCACCCCATAGACACACAAGTTGATCTTTAGCCGTGTGCGGTGCCCCCCTCCACAGTTTTCCACCTCGGTCATATTGTCATAGTGCTTAGGTGAAGCCCATGCGTCGGTAAATTTATCATCACCGTCAACACGCCGTCGTGCTGGCGAAACTCTCCCTTGGCCTCAGCTGGATCTAGAGTTCGAGGGAGATCACCGAGCTGAACGTGTGCAGATCGCGGAGGTGTCGTGTGTTCGGTACTTGATCGGTTGGATCACAAAGACGTTTGACTACATCAACCGCATTACTAAACGCTTCCGCTTTCGGTCTACGAGGGTACGTGGACACACTATGCCCGCTCGTTGCTATGTGATGACCCACAAGTATAGGGGATCTATCATAGTCCTTTCGATAAGTAAGAGTGTCGAACCCAACGAGGAGCAGAAGGAAATGATAAGCAGTTTTCAGCAAGGTATTCTCTGCAAGCACTGAAATTATCGGTAACAGATAGTTTTGTGATAAGGTCATTGGTAATGGGTAGCAAGTAACAAGTGTAAATAAAGTGCAGCAAGATGGCCCAATCCTTTTTGTAGCAAAGGACAAGCCTGGACAAACTCTTATATAGAGAAAAGCGCTCCCGAGGACACATGGGAATTATCGTCAAGCTAGTTTTCATCACGTTCATATGATTCGCGTTCCGTACTTTGATAATTTGATATGTGGGTGGACCGGTGCTTGGGTGCTGTCCTTACTTGGACAAGCATCCCACTTATAATTAACCCCTATTGCAAGCATCCGCAACTACAAAAGAAGTATTAAGGTAAACCAAACCATAGCATGAAACATATGGATCCAAATCAGCCCCTTACGAAGCAACGCATAAACTAGGGTTTAAGCTTCTGTCACTCTAGCAACCCATCATCTACTTATTACTTCCCAATGCGTTCCTCTAGGCCCAAATAATGGTGAAGTGTCATGTAGTCGACGTTCAGATAACACCACTAGAGGAAAGACAACATACATCTCATCAAAATATCGAACGAATACCAAATTCACAAGACTACTAATAGCAAGACTTCTTCCATGTCCTCAGGAACAAACGTAACTACTCACAAATCATATTCATGTTCATAATCAGAGGGGTATTAATATGCATAATGGATCTGAACATATAATATTCCACCAAATAAACCAACTAGCATCAACTACAAGGAGTAATCAACACTACTAGCAACCCACAGGTACCAATCTGAGGCTTTGGGACAAAGATTGGATACAAGAGATGAACTAGGGTTTGAGAGAAGATGGTGCTGGTGAAGATGTTGATGTAGATTGGCCCCCTCCCGATGAGAGGAGCGTTGGTGATGACGATGGCGATGATTTCCCCCTCCCGGAGGGAAGTTTCCCCAGCAGAACAGCTCTGTCGGAGCCCTAGATTGGTTCCGCCAAGGTTCCGCCTCGTGGCGGCGGAGTTTCTTCCCGAAAGCTTGCTTATGATTTTTCCTCGGACGAAAGACTTCATATAGCAGAAGATGGGCACCGGAGGGCCACCAGGGGCCCATGAGGCAAGGGGCGCACCCAGGGGGTAGGGCGCGCCTCCCACCCTCGTGGCCAGAGTGTGGCCCCCCTCTAGTATTTTCTTCGTCCAGTATTTTTTATCAATTCCAAAAATGACTTCCGTGAAGTTTCAGGACTTTTGGAGCTGTGCAGAATAGGTCTCGAATATTTGCTCCTTTTCCAGCCCAGAATCCCAGCTGCCGGCATTCTCCCTCTTCATGTAAACCTTGTAAAATAAGAGAGAATAGGCATAAGTATTGTGACATAACATGTAATAATAGCCCATAATGCAATAAATATTAATATAAAAGCATGTTGCAAAATGGACATATCAACTCCCCCAAGCTTAGACCTCGCTTGTCCTCAGGCGGAAGCCGATAACGATAAATATGTCCACATGTTTAGTGGTAGAGGTGTCGATAAGATAAAATACGGACATAAGGGCATCATGATCATTCTTATAACAGCAACATATATATTTTCATATGATTTCTTATGCTCAAGTAATAATCTGTTCACAATGTCAAGTATGAATCAGAAACTTCACTGAGAACCAGCAAACTATAATCTCAGTCATTGAAGCAATTGCAATTTATCATAACATCGGAAAGAGTCTATGTAAGAGCTTTTCAGCAAGTCCACATACTCAACTATCATTTAGTCTTTCACAATTGCTAACACTCACGCAATACTTGTGGTTACGGAGTTTTAATCGGACACAGAGAAAGATAGGGGCTTATAATTTCGCCTCCCAACCTTTTACCTCAAGGGTAATGTCAACAATAATAGCTCATGCTAACTTACATCCAATTGGATATATATATCAGGATCTTTCCAACACGAGGTGCTTGCCAAAGGATAAAATGTAAAAGGGAATGGTGAAGATCACCATGACTCTTGCATAAGGGTAAGAGATAAAAGTAAAAGATAGGCCCTTCGCAGAGGGAAGCAGAGGTTGCCATGCGCTTTCATGGTTGGATGCACGAAATCTTAATGCAAAAGAATGTCACTTTATATTGCCACTTGTGGTATGGACCTTTATTATGCAGTCCGTCGCTTTTATTTCTTCCACATCACAAGATCGTATAAAGCTTATTTCCTCCACACTAATAAGTCATACATATTTAGAGAGCAATTTTTATTGCTTGCACCGATGACAACTTACTTGAAAGATCTTACTCAATCCATAGGTAGATATGGTGGACTCTCATGGCAAAACTGGGTTAAGGATATTTGGAAGCACAAGTAGTATCTCTACTTGGTGCAAAGAATTTGGCTAGCATGAGGGAGAAAGGCAAGCTCAACATGTTGGATGATCCATGACAATATACTTTATTTCGGATATAAGAAAACATAACCCATTACGTTGTCTTCCTTGTCCAACATCAACTCTTTAGCATGTCATACTTTAATGAGTGCTCACAATCATAAAAGATGTCCAAGATAGTATATTTATATGTGAAACCTCTCTTTCATTATTACTTCCTATTAATTGCAACGATGACCAAGGCTATGTTTGTCAACTCTCAACAAATTTTAATCATCATACTCTTTCTATGTGAAGTCATTACTCTCCATAAGATCAATGTGATCTCTTTATTTCTTTTTATTCTTTCTCTTCTCTTTTATTCCCTCAAGATCATGGCAAAATAATCAAGCCTTTGACTCAACACTAATCTTTATTATAAAGCTCATGGACTCGATTACATAGAGGAATCATAAAGCAAAACTCAAAACTAAATCATACTAAAACTTTATTCTACTAGATCAAGATATTACTAAAAGGATCGAACTAAGAAAAATGGTAAAGATAGGAGTGTGATGGTGATACGATACCGGGGCACCTCCCCCAAGCTTGGCAGTTGCCAAGGGGAGTGCCCATACCCATGTGATTATGTCTCTTTCTTCGAGGGTGAAGAATATGGTGGAGTTGTTGATGATGTGGGCTTGTCGTCCATCTTCCAAGGCATAGGCTCACCATCATAGAAGGATGATCGAGTCTCCGGGATCCTCAAATCTGCAGCCAAACTCATCCTCTTGAATCTATATTCATACTCACAGTATTGGTTTTGCAGGTCATAGATTTGGGCTTGGAGATGCTCGATCTTCTCGTGAAGCTTGAAGATGGTTTCCCCAATGTTATTGGCATCCAACTTGTGGTTGTTGGTGAACTCCGCGATCATCATGTGGTTGGCGTTGAGTCCACGTTCCACCATCCCCTGGCACTTGAAAACTTGTTGTTCCATTGCTCCGAGCCTCGTCTCCACTCTTCCGGTCCTCCTTGGTCCCTCAACATCGCGGATGTGCAGCAACCCATCACGCATCTCAATGGTTTGAGGGTGTTGCAGCACCTCCGCAAGGTAGGGGTTGATGACCTTCTCGAAGAACTTGTCCTTGGGGGCGCTTGGAGGCGTCATAGTGATCAAGATCTGTCAGAAAAATAGCTCGAAACGAAAACAGGATATTTGCGTGATACGGTGGTCAAAACCTTCGAGAGATTATATAATGAATTTGTACCGACCAAAAGAAGTATCGTGCAAGAAAACGGAGTCCGGAGAGCGCACGAGGTGCCCACGAGGCAGGGGCGCGCCCAGGGGGGTAGGGCGCGCCCAGGGGGGTAGGGCGCGCCTCCCACCCTCGTGGAAGCCTCGTGTCCTTCCCAGACTGCTTCTTATTTTCCTTTTTTTAAATATTCCAAAATGGAGAAAATTGTCATTAGAACTGTTTTGGAGTCGGTTTACTTACCGTACCACGTACCTATTCCTTTTCGGAGTCTAAAACGTTCTGGAAAGTGTCTCTTATGTATTCCTCCGGGGTTACGATTTCAATAACATTAGTTTCAACATTTATGGGATTACCTGAGATATAATGTTTGATTCTTTGACCGTTAACCACCTTCGGATTTGTGCCTTCGTAGTTGTTGATTTTTATGGCACCGGAATGATAAACCTCCTCGATAACGTAAGGACCTTCCCATTTAGAGAGAAGCTTTCCTGCAAAAAATCTCAAACAAGAGTTGTACAGCAACACATAATCACCTACATTAAACTCACGCTTTTGTATCCTTTTGTCATGCCATCTTTTGACTTTTTCTTTAAACAGTTTGGCATTCTCATAAGCCTGGGTTCTCCATTCATCAAGTGAGCTAATGTCAAATAACCTCTTCTCACCGGCAAGTTTGAAATCATAGTTGAGCTCTTTAATGGCCCAATATGCCTTATGTTCTAGTTCGAGAGGTAAGTGACATGCTTTTCCATAAACCATTTTATACGGAGACATACCCATAGGATTTTTATATGCAGTTCTGTATGCCCATAATGCATCATCAAGTTTCTTGGACCAATTCTTTCTAGATCTATTAACAGTCTTTTGCAAAATTAATTTGAGCTCTCTGTTACTCAATTCTACTTGACCACTAGACTGTGGGTGATAAGGAGATGCAATTCTATGATTAACATCATACTTAGCAAGCATTTTATAAAAGGCACCATGAATAAAATGTGAACCACCATCAGTCATTAAATATCTAGGGACTCCAAACCTCGGAAAAATAACTTCTTTAAGCATTTAAATAGAGGTGTTATGATCAGCACTACTAGTTGGAATAGCCTCTACCCACTTAGTAACGTAATCAACGGCAACTAAAATATGTGTATACCCATTACAGGAAGGAAAAGGTCCCATATAATCAAAGCCCCAAACATCGAACGGTTCGATAACAAGTGAATAATTCATAGGCATTTCCTGACGTCTACTAATATTACCAATTCTTTGACATTCATCACAAGATAAGACAAACTTACGAGCATCCTTGAAGAGAGTAGGCCAATCAAAACCAGATTGCAATACCTTATGTGCAGTTCTATCTCCAGCGTGGTGCCCTCCATAAGCCTCGGAGTGACACTTGCGTAGGATCTGTTCCTGTTCATGCTCAGGTACACAACGTCTAATAACACCATCTACTCCTTCTTTATAAAGATGTGGGTCATCCCAGAAGTAATGTCTCAAATCATAGAAAAACTTTTTCTTTTGCTGGTATGTGAAACTAGGTGGAATAAACTTAGCAACAATGTAATTAGCATAATCAGCATACCATAGAGCAGTACCGGGAGTATTTATGACATTTAATTGTTCATCAGGAAAGCTATCATCGATAGGTAGTGGGTCATCAAGAACATTCTCTAACCTAGACAAGTTGTCCGCAACGGGGTTCTCAGCTCCCTTTCTATCAATAATATGCAAAGCAAATTCTTGTAGCAAGAGAACCCATCTAATAAGTCTAGGTTTAGCATCTTTCTTTTCCATAAGTTATTTAATAGCAGCATGATCAGTGTGAATAGTTACTTTAGAATCAACAATATAAGGTCTGAACTTATCACAAGCAAATACAACTGCTAAGAATTCTTTTTCAGTAGTAGCATAATTTCTCTGGGCCTTGTCTAGAGTTTTACTAGCATATTGAATAACATTTAATTTCTTATCAACCCTTTGCCCTAGAACAGCACCTACAGCATAATCACTAGCATCGCACATAATTTCAAAGGGTAAATTCCAATCGGGTGGCTGAACAATAGGTGCAAAAATCAATGCTTTCTTAAGTATTTCAAATGCTTCTACACAATCATCATCAAAGACAAAAGGAATATATTTTTGTAATAGATTGGTCAGAGGCCGAGAAATTTTTGAGAAGTCCTTAATGAACCTCCTATAAAAACCGGCATGACCAAGGAAAATTCTTATACCTTTGATGTCCTTGGGACACGACATCTTTTCAATAGCATCAACTTTAGCTTTATCAACTTCAATGCCTCTTTCAGAAATTTTATGCCCCAAGACAATACCTTCATTAACCATAAAGTGGCATTTCTCCCAATTCAAGACAGGGTTAGTTTCTTCACATCTCTGCAAAACTCGATCAAGGTTGCTCAAGCAATCATCAAAAGAGGATCCATACACAAAGAAATCGTCCATGAAAACCTCACAAATCTTTTCACAAAAATCAGAGAATATAGCCATCATGCATCTTTTAAAGGTAGCAAGTGCATTACATAAACCAAAAGGTATACGTCTATAAGCAAAAGTACCGAAAGGGCAAGTAAAAGTGATCTTTGCTTGATCATCAGCTGACACGGGTATTTGAGAGAAACCAGAGTAACCATCTAGAAAGCAAAAATGTGTATGTTTGGATAATCTTTCTAGAATTTGATCAATGAAAGGCAAAGGGTAATGATCTTTTTTAGTAGCTTTATTTAATTTGTAGAAATCAATTACCATCCTATAACCTGTAATAATTCTTTGCGGAATCAATTCATTTTTATCATTAGGAACGACAGTAATACCTCCCTTCTTAGGGACACAATGGACAAGACTTACCCACTGACTATCAGCAACGGGATAAATTATACTTGCCTCAAGGAGCTTTAATATTTCCTTTCTTACCACTTCTTTCATCTTAGGATTTAACCGTCGCTGGTGATCAATAACTGGTTTGGCGTCTTTCTCCAAATTTATTTTGTGTTGACATAGAGTGGGACTAATGCCCTTAAGATCATCAAGAGTATATCCAATAGCAGCACGATGCTTCTTCAGAGTTTTCAATAATTTCTCTTCTTCATGCTCTGAAAGGTTAGCACTAATAATAACAGGATATATCTTCTTTTCATCAATATAAGCATATTTAAGAGTATCAGGCAATGGTTTAAGCTCAAACACGGGATCACCCTTGGGTGGAGGAGGATCCCCTAGGATTTCAATAGGCAAGTTGTGTTTCAGAATGGGTCCTTGTTTAAAGAATACTTCATCTATTTCCCTTCTTTCATTCATGAACATATCATTTTCATGGTCTAGCAAAAATTGTTCTAAAGGATCATTAGGAGGCGCAGCAATAGAAGCAAGACCAATAATTTCATCGTTACTAGGCAATTCCTCATCACGGGGTTGTCTACGAAATTTAGAAAAATTAAAGTCATGAGACATATCATCCAATCAAATAGTAACAACATCCTTTTCGCAGTCTATCTTAGCATTAACAGTGTTCAAGAAGGGTCTACCAAATATAATGGGACAAAAGCTATCTTGTGGGGAACCAAGAACAAGAAAATCAGCAGGATATTTAGTTTTCCCACACAAGACTTCAACATCTCTAACAATCCCATTCGGTGATATAGTATCTCTATTGGCAAGCTTAATTGTAACATCTATATCTTCTAACTCAGCAGGTGCAATATCATGCATAATTTCTTTGTATAAAGAAATAGGTATTGCGCTAGCACTAGCACCCATATCACACAAGCCATGATAACAATGATCTCCTATTTTAACTGAAATAACAGGCATGCCTACAGCAGGTCTATGTTTATTTTTAGCACCAGGTTTAGCAATTCTAGCAGTTTCCTCACAGAAATAAATAACATGCCCATCAATATTTTCAGCCAAGAGATCCTTAACAATAGCAATATTAGGTTGAACTTTAACTTGCTCAGGGGGTGTATAAGTTCTAATATTACTTTTACGAACCACAGTTGAAGCTTTAGCATGATCCTTTATTCTAACAGGGAAAGGTGGTTTCTCGACATAAGCAGTAGGAACAATAGGATCATTATTAGTGATAGTCTTTTCTTCAACTTTAATAGGTTCAACTACTTTTACTTATATGGGAGGATGATATTTAAACCACTTCTCCTTAGGGAGATCAACATGAGCAGCAAAAGATTCACAAAAAGAAGCTACTATCTCAGAGTCAAGTCCATATTTAGTGCTAAATTTATGGAAAACATCGGTATCCATAAAAGATTCAACACAATCAAACTTAGGTGTTATACCTGACTCCTTACCTTCGTCGAG
Source organism: Aegilops tauschii subsp. strangulata (assembly GCF_002575655.3). Taxonomy (NCBI): domain Eukaryota; kingdom Viridiplantae; phylum Streptophyta; class Magnoliopsida; order Poales; family Poaceae; genus Aegilops; species Aegilops tauschii. The sequence continues at coordinate 432,862,293 of NC_053036.3, read as the reverse complement.
ATCCCAATCTTCAGAGTTGCATTTAATTCTTTCCAACAAATCCCATTTGAATTCAATAGTCTTCATCATAAAAGAACCAGTACAAGAAGTATCGAGCATGGAGCGATTGTTGTCAGAAAGCCGAGCATAAATTTTTTGAATAATCATTTCTCTTGAGAGCTCATGATTGGGGCATGAATATAACATTGACTTAAGCCTCCCCCAAGCTTGAGTGATGCTTTATCCTTCGCGAGGCCAAAAATTATACATATAATTACGATCATGATGAACAAGATGCATAGGATAAAACTTCTGATGAAATTTCAATCGTTTGTAGTCCCCTGATCTCATATCATCACATAGCCTATACCATGTCAATACATCTCCCTTCAAAGATAAAGGGAACCTTCTTCTTGATAACATCATTGGGCATACCTGCAAGCTTAAATAATCCACAAACTTCATCCACATAGATTAAGTGTAAATCGGGATGCAATGTTCCATCTCCTGCAAAAGGATTAGCTAGCAGTTTCTCTATCATACCCGAAGGAATCTCAAAGTAAACATTTTCAGTAGGTTCAGTAGGTTGAGGAGCAACTCTTTGCTCTACTGGTCAGGGTGAAGATACCCCGAACAAGCCCCTCGGAGGATTACTTTCCATAGTAGCAAGTGACAGTAAATTTCAGCACACTATATAAATTTTTCCTTACCAAATTCCACCTACCAAAGGCGCTTCACTCCCCGGCAACGGCGCCAGAAAAGAGTCTTGATGACCCACAAGTATAGGGGATCTATCGTAGTCCTTTCGATAAGAAAGAGTGTCGAACCCAACGAGGAGCAGAAGGAAATGATAAGCGGTTTTCAGCAAGGTATTCTCTGCAAGCACTGAAATTATCGGTAACAGATAGTTTTGTGATAAGGTAATTAGTAACAGGTAGCAAGTAACAAGTGTAACTAAAGTGCAGCAAGATGGCCCAATCCTTTTTGTAGCAAAGGACAAGCCTGGACAAACTCTTATATAGAGAAAAGCGCTCCCAAGTACACATGGGAATTATCGTCAAGCTAGTTTTCATCACGTTCATATGATTCGCGTTCGTTTGATATGTGGGTGGACCGGTGCTTGGGTGCTGTCCTTACTTGGAAAAGCATCCCACTTATGATTAACCCCTTGCAAGCATCTGCAACTACAAAAGAAGTATTAAGGTAAACCAAACCATAGCATGAAACATATGGATCCAAATCAGCCCCTTACAAAGCAACGCATAAACTAGGGTTTAAGCTTCTGTCACTCTAGCAACCCATCATCTACTTATTACTTCCCAATGCCTTCCTCTAGGCCCAAATAATGGTGAAGTGTCATGTAGTCGACGTTCACATAACACCACTCACTACTGGAATTAGCTTATTTGCCGTCTGCCAGTTCTTTGCCGTCTGCTGGCTGACGGCAAAGAAGGTCTTTGCCGTCCGCTTCAGGAAAACGGACGGCAACGAACTAGCTGATGGCAAAGAAGGTCTTTGCCATCAGCCAATTCTTTGCCGTCCGCTAGCGGACGACAAAGAGAGAGGTGGCCCCTGCTAACGAGCTGATCATAAAAAACTTAACGGGCCCCCTTCTTTACCGTTTGCCAGCAGACGGCAAAGAGAAAAAAAGCGGACGACAAAGGTGGGGCGGACGGCAAAGAGCTTACGTAACTTGCGGACGAGCCCCACCCCGCCCCTCCATCTCTCTGTTTCTGTCTCCTCCCCGACAACCACCGCCACCCGCCGCTGCCCCCAGCACCCGCCGCCGCCCCCTTGCCCTGCCACCCGCCCACCCGCCGCCCCCGCCGCCGCCCCCTTGCCCCGCCAACCGCCCACCCATCGCCCCTCGCTCCGTCGCCCCGACCACCCGCCGCCCCCTTGCCCCACCACCCGCCGCCGCCCCCTTGCCCCATCGCCCCGTCGCCCCGCCGCCCGAATGGCCCACAGCCGCGGCGCCCCGCCGCCCCCACCACCTGCCCAGCGCCCCGGCGCCACCGCCCCGAAGCCCTACGGCCCCCGTCGCCACCCTGCCGCTGCGAAGCCCCGGCCAACGCCATCTTCGGTGAGTTTTTTTTCTGTTTTTTTCTTTTTTGCTGTTTAGTTGTTAGATTAGACTAGATATGTGCTAGTGTTAGATTTAGTGCTAGATTATATTAGATTAGACTAGTGCATGGGTTTTAGTTAATTAGTTATATAATTATAAGAAGTAGAAAAAAGATGAAAAAAGAAGAAGAAGAAAAGAAGAATATGTAGAAGGGGGAAGAAGAAGAAGAAGAAGAAGAAGAGGAGGAGGAGGAGGAGGAGGAGGAGGAGAAGAAGAAGAAAAAGAGGAGAAGATGAGAAGAAGGGGAAAAAGGAAAATAAGGAAGAAATAAAAGAAGAAGAAGAGAAGGAAAAAAGAAAAAGAAGAAAGGAAAGAAGAAGAAGAAGAAGAAGAAGAAGAAGAAGAAGAAGAAGAAGAAGAAGAAGAAGAAGAAGAAGAAGAAGAAGAGAAGGAAAGAAGAAGGAGAGAAGGAAACACCCCGACCCCGTGACCCCCTGACCCCGACACCCCGACCCCGACACAACACCCCGACACCCCGACCCCCTGACCCCGACACCCTGACCCCGACACCACACCCCGACACCCCGACCCCCTGACCCTGACACCCCGACACCACACCCCGACCCCGAAACAGCACCCCGACCCCGACACCGACACGACACCCCGACCCCCGACACCTCCCAAAAAGGTGCTCTTTGGCCTTCCAGAGGCCGACGGGGTCATATATTTGTGAATTATGAGTTAGGTCATATATTTTTCAATTTTGTTATGAAAAACATCATATATAATTGTGTTGATCGGGTAGATTTAAATGTGTAGTTGTTTCATCGCTGCGAGGTTTGCTGTTCGACGACCTCCCCGTGCGTTTGACGAGCTCTGCCCCTTCATTCGTGGGTGAGCACAAATGACATGTCCTCCTCCCCCCTTAACTATTTGCTCTGGTCCGGTGTTCGTGCCGATGAAACTTGATAGCTAGCTATATATCTGTCTTGAATCATCAGTATGCGTAACCCCGACCCCCGACACCCAGACCCCCGACACCCAGACCCCGAAACAGCACCCCGACCCCGACACGGCACCCCGACCCCGACACGCCACCCCGACACCCCGGCACGACACCCCGACCCCGACCCCCGACACCCTCACATCATATATTTTTCGATTTTGTTATGAGAAACATCATATATATAATTGTGTTGATCGGGTAGATTTAAACATCATATATATATTTTGATTTTGTTATGAAAAACATCATATATTATTATTCATGTCGGTATTTTTTTATATTGTACTAATTTCGTTTACTCTTTGTCATGGCAGGTGTTGAAAGATGGTGGGCGCTGGTCGGGAGCGCTCCGAGGCCCCTTCTTCATCGGCGCGTGGTGGGAGGTCTTCCATTCCACACGCACCTCTCCGCCGAGCGTTGCTGGACAGTATGGCGACACCACCGGGCCCTTCTTCGTCGACAGCGGTGCCCAGCAGGGGACGAGGTAAGGGAGGGAAGAAGAGAGGAGCACGTGGTCGCGGGAGAGGAGGTAGGGTGACTGCTAGGGCGCCTTCCTCGCCGCCACCCCCCAGCTGTTTCACCCGAGCACGTGACTGCTAGGGTGGACTCGTCCGAGGAGGAGGCTACACGGACTCCGGTCCACGAGCCTCGGGTCGACGGGCCTTCGGCCCACGAGACCCCGGAGGAGCACACGTCTGGATGGGATACCTGGCCGGATGAGCCTGAGGGGCCGAGTGGCCATGCTGATGATGGCGGGGAGCCGACTGATATTGAGGAGGAGGGGGGCACCATCTACCAGCGTGGTTGTACACGGCTCCCGTCCGTGCCGGCGACCCGCGAGCAGAGGTGGTTGATTTACCCTGATGGGGAGAGGTAAGTGCATTTAATCTTTTTGTACCTTCTGCATTCACGTTTCTTCAAATATCTAATATGTTGGCCTTGTCATGCTGTAGGAGTTGGGACCACCATCATAGTGTCCGCCGGCCCAACTCCGTCCTTGGAGTGCTTTGCCGGCAAAACTTCCCGAGGTTTGTCACGTTGCCTGGTGAGGGTCGGCTTCCAGAGCTTGGATTGAGCTGGGAGCACTACTTGGCTGCCCCGGCCCCGCCGGGTGAGATTATCGACGGTGTCTTGTGCGACACGAGGGCAGACGTGGTGATCAGAAAGTTCTGGGTAATTTCTCCTTTACACATTTAAAAATCTTCAACTAGCTAGTTATTAATTGTACTAATCAATATTGTCTCATTTGATTGTAGACATTCTACAGGTGTGAGGAGGGATACGAGGAGGAGGCGGCAAATGTTATCGAGAACGTCTGCAAGCGCCTACTACAGAACTGACGGCACGAGGCTCGGGTGCAGGCTGTTCGAGACTACTACGCCTTGCGTGGTATCAAGAAGCCCAAGCCGGCGTGCCGCGATAAGTTCCTAAGTAAGGAGCAGTACATGAAGGTAATTCTTAAGGACTTGTGCTTACTTCCTTCATTTAGTAATTCATAGCCGTAGCGCTCAAGTTTCTATTTGCTAAGTTAGGCGCCTCCGAGATCGTGTGCGGATCGGATGGATTTTTGGGAGGTGTTGGTCAATGAGTGGTGCTCAAAAGAATGGCTAGCCGTCCACAACGCGGCCAAGGACAAACGTGCCCAAATGGAAGGTGTGCCACACCATCAAGGCAGCTCCAACTTATATCAGTTCGGGCGGAACTGGGTATGTGGTTTGCTTCATGATTCATGCAATTCATTCATCATGCTAGCTTGAGCCCTTTAATTACTAATTTACTTTGTTTCTCTCTTTCAGGCACGCTACAATAAGGCAGATAAGGTGCCAGAGGTGTACGACCCTTATGCCATGGCCCACACTGCCTCTTTCAAGAAAGTCAAGGCATTCTCTCTGTCTGACCTCGATGATGCAAACAACTTCACCAACATCTCCTCCCACGACAAGCTCGTGAAATATAGAGATGAGGGGAAGGCCAGGAAAGGGGAGGACTTTAACCCGAGCCAGGGTCCCATTGATCCAGAGCTGGTGATGATATCTGGTGGCGGGAGGTCCCATGGCTCCATAGCCATTGGAGATGGACTTATCCGTTGTCCTAGCACTCTCCTGGAGATCAAGACGCGCCAGTCGAGCTCCGCTCTTGAGATAAGGCCTCGTGAACGGCCAGTCCAACTCGCCATCAAGGTTAGTTATACGTACTCAGCTATCTTTCTTCATTACATTGTGTGTGCTTCCATCAATGATTACAAATGGTAACGAGGAGTGGTGTTGCAGGCTACTATACAGAGTGAGAGAGATAGAACGGAGAATCTTCTGGCAGAGGCGGCGGAGAGGCAGCGGGAGTTGGAGGAGAGGACGACAAAGATGTTGGAGGAGGAGAGGGCACGGAATGACATGCAGGCAAGGGCCATGTACGAGCTCCTTGTGGTAAGTTTCTTCTGCAGATTAGCCAAAACATTCATGTAGTGTTTGTCTCATTACTAACTAGTATGACTGAGTCGTCAAAACCAAATGTGCAGTCTGTGTGCGAGAAGACCGGTCAGACCGCTCCGCCGATGCCAGTGATTGCTCCTGGGACCACGGTGAGTTTAATTTGAATGGACATTACTTGCTAGTCTTAACATTTGAGTGTCATCATGCTAACGAGACATTGGAAATGATCTTTGGTGTAGCGTAACTCCAGACAAGCATCGCACGATCCTTCTCCAGCTACCGGCACGAGCCAGCCCGCTCCTACACCTCCATGATCATGGTAAGTTTCTCTAGTGTTTTGCTTAATAAATGCATAAAGACCTAGACTTAGCCTTATTTCCTCCAATATGCTTACCACAATGACCTAGACTTAGCATAATTAGCTTAGTTAGCTCATAAACAATCCATTTTACCCAAGTTAGCTCTAAAATGACCCGTTTTACCTTAGTTAGGTTATAAATGATCAATTTTACCCAAGTTAGCTCTAAAATGACCCATTTTACCTAGACTAGCTCCAAAATGATCCATTTTACCTATGTTAGCTCTAAAATGACCCATTTTACCTAGGTTAGCTCCAAAATGACCCATCTTACCTAGGTTAGCTCCAAAATGATGCATTTTACCCAAGTTAGCTCTAAAATGACCCATTTTACCTAGATTAGCTCATAAACGATCCATTTCACCTAGGTTAGCTCACAAACGATCAATTTCACCTAAATTAGCTCATAAATGTCATATATTCTTCTTCTTCTTTATTTTCTTCTTCTTCTTCTAATCTTCTTCTTCTAACTTTCTTATTTCCCATTTTGCAGAATTCATTCGCTTCACGGAAGCTTGCATAGATGGAGTGCTTGTTTGGATGAACTTTGTTTCTTTTGTATCGATGAACTATGTATGTATGGTAGGATGACACTATTGTAATATGTGTTGGAAATATGCCCTAGAGGCAATAATAAATGGTTATTATTATATTTCTTTGTTCATGATAATTGTCTATTATTCATGCTATAATTGTGTTATCCGAAAATCGTAATACATGTGTGAATACATAGACCACAACGTGTCCCTAGTAAGCCTCTAGTTGACTAGCTCGTTGATCAACAGATAGTCATGGTTTCCTGACTATGGACATTGGATGTCATTGATAACGGGATCACATCATTAGGAGAATGATGTGATGGACAAGACCCAATCCTAAGCATAGCACAAAAGATCGTGTAGTTCGTTTGCTAGAGCTTTTCCAATGTTAAGTATCTTTTCCTTAGACCATGAGATCGTGCAACTCCCGGATGTCGTAGGAGTGCTTTGGGTGTGCCAAACGTCACAACGTAACTGGGTGACTATAAAGGTGCACTACGAGTATCTCCGAAAGTGTCTGTTGGGTTGGCACGGATCAAGACTGGGATTTGTCACTCCGTATGACGGAGAGGTATCTCTGGGCCCACTCGGTAATGCATCATCATAATGAGCTCAATGTGACTAAGGAGTTAGCCACGGGATCATGCATTACGGTACGAGTAAAGAGACTTGCCGGTAACGAGATTGAACAAGGTATTGGGATACCGACGATCGAATCTCGGGCAAGTAACATACCGATTGATAAAGGGAATTGTATACGGGATTGATTGAATCCTCGACATCGTGGTTCATCCGATGAGATCATCGTGGAACATGTGGGAGCCAACATGGGTATCCAGATCCCGCTGTTGGTTATTGACCGGAGAGGCGTCTCGGTCATGTCTACATGTCTCCCGAACCCGTAGGGTCTACACACTTAAGGTTCGGTGATGCTAGAGTTGTAGAGATATTAGTATGCGGAAACCCGAAAGTTGTTTGGAGTCCCGGATGAGATCCCGGACGTCACGAGGAGTTCCGGAATGGTCCGGAGGTGAAGAATTATATATAGGAAGTCCAGTTTCGGCCACCGGGAAGGTTTCGGGGGTTATCGGTATTGTACCGGGACCACCGGAAGGGTCCCGGGGGTCCACCGGGTGGGGCCACCTATCCCGGAGGGCCCCATGGGCTGAAGTGGGAAGGGAACCAGCCCTTAGTGGGCTGGGGCGCCCCCCCTTGGGCCTCCCCCTGCGCCTAGGGTTGGACACCCTGGGGGTGGGGGGCGCCCCACTTGGCTTGGGGGGAAGCCACCCCCCTTCCCCCTTGGCCACCGCCCCCCTTTGGAGATCTGATCTCCCAGGGCCGGCGCCCCCCCAGGGGACCCTATATATAGTGGGGGGAGGGAGGGCAGCAACACCACAGCCCCTGGCGCCTCCCTCTCCCCCTGCAACACCTCTCCCTCTCGCAGAAGCTTGGCGAAGCCCTGCCGAGATCCCAGCTAATTCCACCACCACGCCGTCGTGCTGCTGGATCTCCATCAACCTCTCCTTCCCCCTTGCTGGATCAAGAAGGAGGAGACATCGCTGCTCCGTACGTGTGTTGAACGCGGAGGTGCCGTCCGTTCGGCACTTGGTCATCGGTGATTTGGATCACGGCGAGTACGACTCCATCAACCCCGTTCACTTGAACGCTTCCGCTCGCGATCTACAATGGTATGTAGATGCACTCCTTTCCCCTCGTTGCTAGTATACTCCATAGATGGATCTTGGTGATGCGTAGAAAATTTTAAAATTCTGCTACGATCCCCAACAATATGTATGGTTGGATGCATGTATGTGGAACTTGTTATGTATGGTTGATGGAACTATGCATGTATGATGAAATTATATGTGTTGGATATCTCATATGTTTGCTGTAAACTTCCCATGTGAAAAATATATATGTATCATCTATTTGCTGTGAAAATGGTCGGGTATAAGAAAAAACAGAAAAAAGAGGCAATGCAGGCTCTTTGCCGTCTGCCACCGACGGCAACGGGCTCTTTGCCGTCCGCGGCGGACGGCAAAGAAGCCACGTGGCAACCACCTGTGCTTCCTGGCAGCTGACCCATTTGATCAGTTTGCCTATAGTGGCAGACGGCAAAGGCTTGATGCTCTTTGCCGTCAGCGGCGGACGGCAAAGGCTACCGTTAGACGCCTAACGGACTAACAGCGAATTTATTGCCGTCTGCTTTCTTTGTCGTCCGCCGCTGATGGCAAAGGCCCCTTTGTCGTTCGGTTCAAAAAGCAGACGGCAAAGAAGCTCTTTGCCGATGCCTACTTTGCCGGAGCCTTTTTTTCTTGCCACTACTAGTCTTATCTTGTTTCGGCGGTATTGTGGGATGAAGCGGCCCGGACCGACCTTACACGTACGCTTACGTGAGACAGGTTCCACCGACTGACATGCACTAGTTGCATAAGGTGGCTAGCGGGTGTCTGTCTCTCCCACTTTAGTCAGAACGGATTCGATGAAAAGGGTCCTTATGAAGGGTAAATAGAAATTGGCATATCACGTTGTGGTTTTACGTAGGTAAGAAACGTTCTTGCTAGAAACCTATACAAGCCACGTAAAAACTTGCAACAACAATTAGAGGACGTCTAACTTGTTTTTGCAGCATGTGCCTTGTGATGTGATATGGCCAGAAGATGTGATGAATGATATATGTGATGTATGAGATTGATCATATTCTTGTAATAGGAATCACGACTTGCATGTCGATGAGTATGACAACCGGCAGGAGCCATAGGAGTTGTCTTTATTTTTTGTATGACCTGCGTGTCATTGAATAACGCCATGAAAATTACTTTACTTTATTGCTAAGCGCGTTAGCCATAGAAGTAGAAGTAATCGTTGGCGTGACAACTTCATGAAGACACAATGATGGAGATCATGGTGTCATGCCGGTGACGAAGATGATCATGGTGCCCCGAAGATGGAGATCAAAGGAGCAAAATGATATTGGCCATATCATGTCACTATTTGATTGCATGTGATGTTTATCATGTTTTGCATCTTATTTGCTTAGAACGACTGTAGTAAGTAAGATGATCCCTTATAATAATTTCAAGAAAGTGTTCCCCCTAACTGTGCACCGCTGCGAAGGTTCGTTGTTTCGAAGCACCACGTGATGATCGGGTGCGATAGATTCTAACGTTCACATACAACGGGTGTTGACGAGCCTAGCATGTACAGACATGGCCTCGGAACACACGCAATACACTTAGGTTGACTTGACGAGCCTAGCATGTATAGACATGGCCTCAGAACATGGAGGACCGAAAGGTCGAGCATGAGTCGTATAGAAGATACGATCAACATGGAGATGTTCACCGATCTTGACTAGTCCGTCTCACGTGATGATCGGACACGGCCTAGTTAACTCGGATCATGTTTCACTTAGATGACTAGAGGGATGTCTATCTGAGTGGGAGTTCATTGAATAATTTGATTAGATGAACTTAATTATCATGAACTTAGTCTAAAATCTTTACAATATGTCTTGTAGATCAAATGGCCCACGTTGTCCTCAACTTCAACGCGTTCCTAGAGAAAACCAAGCTGAAAGATGATGGCAGCAACTATACGGACTGGGTCCGAAACCTGAGGATCACCTCATAGCTGCCAAGAAAGATTATGTCCTAGAAGCACCGCTAGGTGAAGCACCCATCCCAGAGAACCAAGACGTTATGAACGCTTGGCAATCACGTGCTGATGATTACTCCCTCGTTCAGTGCGGCATGCTTTACAGCTTAGAACCGGGTCTCCAAAAGAGTTTTGAGAAACATGGAGCATATGAGATGTTCGAAGAGCTGAAAATGGTTTTCCAAGCTCATGCCCGGGTCGAGAGATATGAAGTCTCCGACAAGTTCTTCAGCTGTAAAATGGAGGAAAATAGTTCTGTTAGTGAGCACATACTCAGAATGTCTGGGTTACACAACTGCTTGTCTCAGCTGGGAGTTAATCTCCCGGATGACGCGGTCATTGACAGAATCCTTCAGTCGCTTCCACCGAGCTACAAGAGCTTTGTGATGAACTTCAATATGCAGGGGATGGAAAAGACCATTCCTGAGGTATATTCAATGCTGAAATCAGCGGAGGTGGAGATCAGAAAGGAACATCAAGTGTTGATGGTGAATAAAACCACTAAGTTCAAGAAAGGCAAGGGTAAGAAGAACTTCAAGAAGGACGGCAAGGGAGTTGCCGCGCCCGGTAAGCCAGTTGCCGGGAAGAAGTCAAAGAATGGACCCAAGCCTGAGACTGAGTGCTTTTATTGCAAGGGAAGTGGTCACTGGAAGCGGAACTGCCCCAAATACTTAGCGGACAAGAAGGCCGGCAACACCAAAGGTATATGTGATATACATGTAATTGATGTGTACCTTACCAGTACTCGTAGTAGCTCCTAGGTATTTGATACCGGTGCGGTTGCTCATATTTGTAACTCAAAACAGGAACTGCGGAATAAGCGGAGACTGGCAAAGGACGAGGTGACGATGCGCGTCGGGAATGGTTCCAAAGTCGATGTGATCGCCGTCGGCACGCTACCTCTGCATTTACCTACGGGATTAGTTTTAAACCTCAATAATTGTTATTTAGTGCCAGCTTTGAGCATGAACATTGTATCTGGATCTCGTTTAATTCGAGATGGCTACTCATTTAAATCCGAGAATAATGGTTGTTCTATTTATATGAGAGATATGTTTTATGGTCATGCCCCGCTGGTCAATGGTTTATTCTTGATGAATCTCGAACGTGATGTTACACATATTCATAGTGTGAATACCAAAAGATGTAAAGTTGATAACGATAGTCCCACATACTTGTGGCACTGCCGCCTTGGTCACATTGGTGTCAAACGCATGAAGAAGCTCCATGCAGATGGACTTTTGGAGTCTCTTGATTACAAATCATTTGACACGTGCGAACCATGCCTCATGGGTAAGATGACCAAGACTCCGCTCTCCGGAACAATGGAGCGAGCAACCAACTTATTGGAAATCATACATACCGATGTGTGCGGTCCAATGAGTGTTGAGGCTCGCGGAGGATATCATTATGTTCTCACTCTCACTGATGACTTAAGTAGATATGGGTATGTCTACCTAATGAAACACAAGTCTGGAACCTTTGAAAAGTTCAAGGAATTTCAGAGTGAGGTTGAGAATCAACGTGACAGAAAAATAAAATTCTTACGATCAGATCGTGGTGGAGAATATTTAAGTCACGAATTTGGTACGCACTTACGGAAATGTGGAATCGTTTCACAACTCACGCCGCCTGGAACACCTCAGCGAAATGGTGTGTCCGAACATCGTAATCGCACTCTATTGGATATGGTGCGATCTATGATGTCTCTTACCGACCTACCGCTCTCATTTTTGGGCTATGCTTTAGAGACTGCCGCATTCACTTTAAATAGGGCTCCGTCGAAATCCGTTGAGACGACACCGTATGAATTATGGTTTGGGAAGAAACCTAAGCTGTCGTTTCTAAAAGTTTGGGGATGCGATGCTTATGTCAAGAAACTTCAACCTGAAAAGCTCGAACCCAAGTCGGAAAAATGCGTCTTCATAGGATACCCTAAGGAAACCATTGGGTATACCTTCTACCTCAGATCCGAAGGCAAAATCTTTGTTGCCAAGAACGGGTCCTTTCTGGAGAAAGAGTTTCTCTTGAAAGAATTGAGTGGGAGGAAAGTGGAATTTGATGAGGTGATAGTCACCCCTTCCGAACCGGAAAGTAGCGCAGCGCGGGAAGATGTTCCTGTGGTGCCTACACCGACTGGGGAGGAAGTTAATGATGATGATCATGAAGCTTCGGATCAAGTTACTGCTGAACTTCGTAGGTCCACAAGGACACGTTCCGCACCAAAGTGGTACGGCAACCCTGTCCTGGAAATCATGTTGTTAGACAACGGTGTACCTTCGAACTATGAAGAAGCGATGGCGGGCCCGGATTCCGACAAATGGCTAGAAGCCATGAAATCCGAGATAGGATCCATGTATGAAAACGAAGTATGGACTTTGACTGACTTGCCCGATGATCGGCGAGCCATAGAAAATAAATGGATCTTTAAGAAGAAGACAGACGCGGATGGTAATGTGACCATCTATAAGGCTCGACTTGTCGCTAAGGGTTATCGACAAGTTCAAGGGGTTGACTATGATGAGACTTTCTCACCCGTAGCGAAGCTGAAGTCCATCCGAATCATGTTAGAAATTGCCGCATTCTATGATTATGAGATATGGCAAATGGACGTCAAAACGGCATTCCTCAACGGCTTTCTTAAGGAAGAATTGTATATGATGCAGCCGGAAGGTTTTGTCGATCCTAAGAATGCTAACAAGGTATGCAAGCTCCAGCGCTCCAGCGCTCCATCTCGGAGTTGGAACATTCGTTTTGATGAGATGATCAAAGCGTTTGGGTTTACACAGACTTATGGAGAAGCCTGTGTTTACAAGAAAGTGAGTGGGAGCTCTGTAGCATTTCTCTTATTATATGTGGATGACATACTATTGATGGGAAATGATATAGAATTCTTGGAAAGTATAAAGGCCTATTTGAATAAGTGTTTTTCAATGAAGGACCTTGGAGAAGCTGCTTATATATTAGGCATCAAGATCTATAGAGATAGGTCAAGACGCCTCATTGGTCTTTCACAGAGTACGTACCTTGACAAGATATTGAAGAAGTTCAATATGGATCAGTCCAAGAAGGGGTTCTTGCCTGTATTGCAAGGTGTGCAATTGAGCACGGCTCAATGCCCGACCACGGCAGAAGATAGAGAAAAGATGAGTGTCATCCCCTATGCCTCGGCCATAGGGTCTATTATGTATGCCATGTTGTGTACCAGACCTAATGTAAACCTTGCCGTAAGTTTGGTAGGAAGGTACCAAAGTAATCCCGGCATGGAACACTGGACAGCGGTCAAGAATATCCTGAAGTACCTGAAGAGGACTAAGGATATGTTTCTCGTTTATGGAGGTGACGAAGAGCTCGTCGTAAAGGGTTACGTCGACGCTAGCTTCGACACAGATCTGGATGACTCGAAGTCACAAACCGGATACGTGTATATTTTGAATGGAGGGGCAGTAAGCTGGTGCAGTTGCAAGCAAAGCGTCGTGGCGGGATCTACATGTGAAGCGGAGTACATGGCAGCCTCAGAGGCAGCGCAAGAAGCAATCTGGATGAAGGAGTTCATTACCGACCTAGGGGTGATTCCCAATGCGTCGGGCCCGATGACTCTCTTCTGTGACAACACTGGAGCTATTGCCCTTGCGAAGGAGCCCAGGTTTCACAGGAAGACCAGGCATATCAAGCGTCGCTTCAACTCCATTCGTGAAAGTGTTCAAAATGGAGACATAGATATTTGTAAAGTACATACGGACCTGAATGTAGCAGATCCGTCGACTAAACCTCTCCCTAGAGCAAAACATGATCAACACCAGAACGCTATGGGTGTTCGATTCATCACAATGTAACTAGATTATTGACGCTAGTGCAAGTGGGAGACTGTTGGAAATATGCCCTAGAGGCAATAATAAAATGGTTATTATTATATTTCCTTGTTCATGATAATTGTCTATTGTTCATGCTATAATTGTATTGACCGGAAACCGTAATACATGTGTGAATACATAGACCACAACATGTCCCTAGTAAGCCTCTAGTTGACTAGCTCGTTGATCAATAGATGGTCATGGTTTCCTGGCCATGGACATTGGATGTCATTGATAACGGGATCACATCATTGGGAGAATGATGTGATGGACAAGACCCAATCCTAAGCATAGCACAAGATCGTATAGTTCGTTTGCTAGAGCTTTTCTAATATCAAGTATCATTTCCTTAGACCATGAGATTGTGCAACTCCCGGATACCGTAGGAATGCTTTGGGTGTACCAAACGTCACAACGTAACTGGGTGGCTATAAAGGTGCACTACAGGTGTCTCCGAAAGTGTCTGTTGGGTTGGTACGAATCGAAACTGGGATTTGTCACTCCGTATGACGGAGAGGTATCTCTGGGCCCACTCGGTAATGCATCATCATAATGAGCTCAATGTGACTAAGGAGTTAGCCACGGGATCATGCATTACGGTACGAGTAAAGAGACTTGCCGGTAACGAGATTGAACAAGGTATTGGGATACCGACGATCGAATCTCGGGCAAGTAACATACCGATTGATAAAGGGAATTGTATACGGGATTGATTGAATCCTCGACATCGTGGTTCATCTGATGAGATCATCGTCGAACATGTGGGAGCCAACATGGGTATCTAGATCCCGCTATTGGTTATTGACCGGAGAGGCGTCTCGGTCATGTCTGCATGTCTCCCGAACTCGTAGGGTCTACACACTTAAGGTTCGGTGACGCTAGGGTTGTAGAGATATTAGTATGCGGAAACCCGAAAGTTGTTCGGAGTCCCGGATGAGATCCCGGACGTCACGAGGAGTTCCGCAATGGTCCGGAGGTGAAGAATTATATATAGGAAGTCCAGTTTCGGCCACCGGGAAGGTTTCGGGGGTTATCGGTATTGTACCGGGATCACCGGAAGGGTCCCGGGGGTCCACCGGGTGGGGCCACCTATCCCGGAGGGGCCCATGGGCTGAAGTGGGAAGGGAACCAGCCCTTAGTGGGCTGGGGCGCCCCCCCTTGGGCCTCCCCCTGCGCCTAGGGTGGAAACCCTGGGGGTGGGGGCGCCCCACTTGGCTTGGGGGGAAGCCACCCCCCTTCCCCCTTGGCCGCCGCCCCCCTTTGGAGATCTGATCTCCCAGGGCTGGCGCCCGCCCCCCCAGGGGACCCTATATATAGTGGGGGGAGGGAGGGCAGCAACACCACAGCCCCTGGCGCCTCCCTCTCCCCCTGCAACACCTCTCCCTCTCGCAGAAGCTTGGCGAAGCCCTGCCGAGATCCCAGCTAATTCCACCACCACGCCGTCGTGCTGCTGGATCTCCATCAACCTCTCCTTCCCCCTTGCTGGATCAAGAAGGAGGAGACGTCGCTGCTCCGTACGTGTGTTGAACGCGGAGGTGCCGTCCGTTCGGCACTTGGTCATCGGTGATTTGGATCACGGCGAGTACGACTCCATCAACCCCGTTCACTTGAACGCTTCCGCTCGCGATCTACAAGGGTATGTAGATGCACTCCTTTCCCCTTGTTGCTAGTATACTCCATAGATGGATCTTGGTGATGCGTAGAAAATTTTAAAATTCTGCTACGATCCCCAACAATATGTATGGTTGGATGCATGTATGTGGAACTTGTTATCTATGGTTGATGGAACTATGCATGTATGATGAAATTATATGTGTTGGATATCTCATATGTTTGCTGTAAACTTCCCATGTGAAAAATATATATGTATCATCTATGTGCTGTGAAAATGGTTGGGTATAAGAAAAAACAGAAAAAAGAGGCAATGCAGGCTCTTTGCCGTCTGCCACCGACGGCAACGGGCTCTTTGCCGTCCGCGGCGGACGGCAAAGAAGCCACGTGGCAACCACCTGTGCTTCCTGGCAGCTGACCCATTTGATCAGTTTGCCTACAGTGGCAGACGGCAAAGGCTTGATGCTCTTTGCCGTCAGCGGCGGACGGCAAAGGCTACCGTTAGACGCCTAACGGACTAACAGCGAATTTATTGCCGTCTGCTTTCTTTGTCGTCCGCCGCTGATGGCAAAGGCCCCTTTGTCGTCCGGTTCAAAAAGCAGACGGCAAAGAAGCTCTTTGCCGATGCCTACTTTGCCGGAGCCTTTTGCCGTCCGCGGCAGACGGCAAAGGCCTTTGCCGTCTGTCGTGGCAGACGGCAAAGTAGCTGATTCCAGTAGTGACTAGAGGAAAGACAACATACATCTCATCAAAATATCGAACGAATACCAAATTCACATGACTACTAATAGCAGGACTTCTCCCATGTCCTCAGGAACGAACGTAACTACTCACAAATCATATTCATGTTCATATTCAGAGGGGTATTAATATGCATAATGGATCTGAACATATAATCTTCCACCAAATAAACCAACTAGCATCAACTAGAAGGAGTAATCAACACTACTAGCAACCCACAGGTACCAATCTGAGGCTTTGGGACAAAGATTGGATACAAGAGATGAACTAGGGTTTGAGAGGAGATGGTGCTGGTGAAGATGTTGATGTAGATTGGCCCCCTCCCGATGAGAGGAGCGTTGGTGATGACGATGGCGATGATTTCCCCCTCCCGGAGGGAAGTTTCCCCGGCAGAACAGCTCTGCCGGAGCCCTAGATTGGTTCCGCCAAGGTTCCACCTCATGGCGGCGGAGTTTCTTCCCGAAAGCTTGCTTATGATTTTTCCTCGGACGAAAGACTTCATATAGCAGAAGATGGGCACCGGAGGGCCACCAGGGGGGCCACGAGGTAGGGGGCGCGCCCAAGGGGGTAGGGCGCGCCTCCCACCCTCGTGGCCAGGGTGTGACCCCCTCTGGTATTTTCTTCGTCCAGTATTTTTTATTAATTCCAAAAATGACTTCCGTGAAGTTTCAGGACTTTTGGAGCTGTGCAGAATAGGTCTCTAATATTTGCTCCTTTTCCAGCCCAGAATCCCAGCTGCCGGCATTCTCCCTCTTCATGTAAACCTTGTAAAATAAGAGAGAATAGGCATAAGTATTGTGACATAACATGTAATAACAGCCCATAATGCAATAAATATTAATATAAAAGCAAGATGCAAAATGGACGTATCACTATGCTTCTCCTAGATAGATATTGCGTGATCGTAGGAAAATTTTGAAATACTACGTTCCCCAATAGTGGCATCCGAGCCTGGTCTATGCGTAGATGTTATATGCACGAGTAGAACACAAAGAGTTGTGGGCGATAATAGTCATACTGCTTACCAGCATGAAATACTTTGATTCGGCGGTATTGTTGGATGAAGCGGCCCAGACCGACATTACATGACCGAATTCATGAGACTGGTTCTACCGCCGTGCTTCGCACACAGGTGGCTAGTGGATGTCTGTTTCTCCAACTTTAGTTGAATCGAGTGTGACTACGCCCGGTCCTTGTTGAAGGTTAAAACAGCACACTTGGCAAAAAATCGTTGTGGTTTTGATGCATAGGTAAGAACGGTTCTTGCTAAGCCCGTAGCAGCCACGTAAAACTTGCAACAACAAAGTAGAGGACGTCTAACTTGTTTTTGCAGGGCTTGTTGTGATGTGATATGGTCAAGACGTGATGATATATAATTTGTTGTATGAGATGATCATGTTTTGTAACAATTATCGGCAACTGGCAGGAGCCATATGGTTGTCGCTTTATTGTATGAAATGCAATCGCCATGTAATTGCTTTACTTTATCACTAAGCGGTAGCGATAGTCGTAGAAGCAATAGTTGGCGAGACGACAATGATGCTTCGATGGAGATCAAGGTGTCAAGCCGGTGACGATGGTGATCATGACGATGCTTTGGAGATGGAGATCAAAGGCACAAGATGATGATGGCCATATCATATCACTTATAATGATTGCATGTGATGTTTATACTTTATGCATCTTATTTTGCTTAGTACGGCGGTAGCATTATAAGATGATCTCTCACTAAATTTCACGGTACAAGTGTTCTCCCTGAGTATGCACCGTTGCGACAGTTTGTCGTGCTGAGACACCACGTGATGATCGGTTGTGATAAGCTCTACGTTCACATACAACGGGTGCAAGCCAGTTTTGCACACGCAGAATACTCGGGTTAAACTTGACGAGCCTAGCATATGTAGATATGGCTTCGGAACACTGAGACCGAAAGGTCGAGCGTGAATCATATAGTAGATATGATCAACATAGTGATGTTCACCATTGAAAACTACTCCATCTCACGTGATGATTGGACATGGTTTAGTTGATATGGATCACGTGATCACTTAGATGATTAGAGGGATGTCTATCTAAGTGGGAGTTCTTAAATAATATGATTAATTGAACTTTAATTTATCATGAACTTAGTACCTGATAGTATTTTGCATGTCTATGCTGTTGTAGATAAATGGCCCGTGCTACCGTTCTATTGAATTTTAATGCGTTCCTAGAGAAAGCTAAGTTGAAAGATGATGGTAGCAACTACAAGGACTGGGTCTGTAATTTGAGGATTATCCTCATTGCTGCACAGAAGAATTACGTCCTGGAAGCACCGCTAGGTGACCACCCGCGCCGGGAACTGCAGACATTGTGAATGTCTAGCAGTCGCGTGTTGATGACTACTCGATAGTTCAGCGTGCCATGCTTTACGGCTTAGAACCGGGACTTCAACGACGTTTTGAACGATATGGAGCATATAAGATGTTCCAGGAATTGAAGTTAATATTTCAAGCAAATGCCCGGATTAAGAGATATGAAGTCTCCAATAAGTTCTACAGCTGCAAAATGGAGGAGAATAGTTCTGTCAGTGAGCATATACTCAGAATGTATGGGTACCACAATCACTTAACTCAGCTGGGAGTTAATCTTTCGGTTGATAGTGTCACTGACAGAGTTCTTCAATCACTGCCACCAAGCTACAAAAGCTTCGTGATGAACTATAATCTGCAAGGGATGGATAAGACGATTCCCGAGCTCTTCGCAATGCTAAAGGCTGCGGAGGTAGAAATCAAGAAGGAGCATCAAGTGTTGATGGTTAACAAGACCACTAGTTTCAAGAAAAAGGGCAAAGGGAAGAAGGGGATCTTCAAAAAGAACGACAAGCAAGTTGTTGCTCAAGTGAAGAAGCCCAAGTCTGGACCTAAGCCTGAGACTGAGTGCTTCTACTGCAAAGGGACTGGTCACTGGAAGCGAAACTGCCCCAAGTATTTGGCGGATAAGAAGGATGGCAAAGTGAAAGGTATATTTGATATACATGTTATTGATGTGTACCTTACCAATGCTCGTAGTAGCACCTAGGTATTTGATACTGATTCTGTTGCTCACATGTGCAACTCGAAACAGGGGCTACGGATTAAGCGAAGATTGGCTAAGGACGAGGTGACGATGCGCGTGGGAAATGGTTCCGAAGTCGATGTGATCGCCGTCGGCATGCTACCACTACATCTACCTTCGGGATTAGTTTAAGACCTAAATAGTTGTTATTTGATGCCAGCGTTAAGCATGAACATTATATCTGGATCTTGTTTGATGCGAGAGGGTTATTCATTTAAATCAGAGAATAATGGTTCTTCTATTTATATGAGTAATATCTTTTATGGTCATGCACCCTTGATGAGTGGTCTATTTTTATTGAATCTCGATAGTAGTGATACACATATTCATAGTATTGAAGCCAAAAGATATAAGTTTAATAATGATAGTGCAACTTATTTGTGGCACTACCGTTTAGGTCATATTGGTGTAAAGCGCATGAAGGAACTCCATGTTGATGGGCTTTTGGAATCACTTGATTATGAATCACTTGATGCTTGCGAACCATGCCTCATGGACAAGATGACTAAGATTCCATTCTCCGGAACAATGGAGCGAGCAACAGACTTATTGGAAATAATACATACTGATGTATGCGGTGCGATGAGTGTTGATGCTCGCGGTGGGTATCGTTATTTTCTGACCTTCAGAGATGATTTGAGCAGATATGGGTATATCTACTTGATGAAACATAAGTCTGAAACATTTGAAAAGTTCAAAGAATTTCAGAGTGAAGTGGAAAATCATCGTAACAACAAAATAAAGTTTCTACAATCTGATCGTAGAGGTGAATATTTGAGTTACGAGTTTGGTCTTCATTTGAAACAATGCGGAATAGTTTCGCAACTCACACCACCCGGAACACCACAGCGTAATGGTGTGTCCGAACATCATAATCGTACTTTAATAGATATGGTGCGATCTAAGATGTCTCTTACTGATTTGCCGCTATCATTTTGGGGTTATGCTTTAGAGACGGTTGCATTCACGTTAAATAGGGCACCATCTAAATCCGTTGAGACGACACCATATGAACTATGTTGGCAAGAAACCCAAGTTGTTGTTTCTTAAAGTTTGGGGCTGCGATGCTTATGGGAAAAAGCTTCAACCTGATAAGCTCGAACCCAAATCGGAGAAACGTGTCTTCATAGGATACCCAAAGCAGACCGTTGGGTACACCTTCTATCACAGATCCGAAGGCAAGATATTCGTTGCTAAGAATGGATCCTTTCTAGAGAAGGAGTTTCTCTCGAAAGAAGTGAGTGGGAGGAAAGTAGAACTTGATGAGGTAACTGTACCTGCTCCCTTATAGGAAAGTAGTTCATCAGAGAAATCAGTTCCAGTGATTCCTACACCAATTAGTGAGGAAGTTAATGATGATGATCATGAAACTTCTGATCAAGTTACTACCGAACCTCGTAGGTCAACCAGAGTAAGATCCGCACCAGAGTGGTACGGTAATCCTGTTCTGGAAGTCATGCTACTTGACCATGATGAACCTACGAACTATGAGGAAGCGATGATGAGCCCAGATTCTGCAAAATGGCTTGAGGCCATGAAATCTGAGATGGGATCCATGTATGAGAACAAAGTGTGGACTTTGGTTGACTTTCCCGATGATCGGCAAGCCATAGATAATAAATGGATCTTCAAGAAGAAGACTGGCGCAGACGGTAATGTTACTGTCTACAAAGCTTGGCTTGTTGCAAAAGGTTTTCGACAAGTTCAAGGAGTTGACTACAATGAGACCTTCTCACCTGTAGCGATGCTTAAGTACGTCCGGATCGTGTTAGCAGTTGCCGCATTTTATGATTATGAAATTTGGCAAATGGATGTCAAAACTGCATTCCTTAATGGATATCTTAAAGAAGAGTTGTATATGATGCAACCAGAATGTTTTGTCGATCCAAAAGGTGCTTACAAAGTGTGCAACCTCCAGCGATCCAGTTATGGACTGGCGCAAGCCTCTCGGAGTTGGAATATACGCTTTGATAGTGTGATCAAAGCATATGGTTTTATACAGAATTTTGGAGAAGCCTGTATTTACAAGAAAGTGAGTGGAAGCACTGTAGCATTTCTGATATTATATGTAGATGACATACTATTGATCGGAAATGATACTGAATTTCTGAATAGCATAAAAGGATACTTGAATAAGAATTTTTCAATGAAAGACCTCGGTGAAGCTGCTTATATATTGGGCATCAAGATCTATAGAGATAGATCAAGAAGCTTAATTGGACTTTCACAAATCACATGCCTTAATAAAGTTTTGAAGAAGTTCAAAATGGATCAAGCAAAGAAAGGGTTCTTGCATGTGTTACAAGGTGTGAAGTTGAGTCAGACTCAATGCCCGACCACTGCAGAAGATAGAGAGAAAATGAAAGTCATTCCCAATGCCTCAGCCATAGGTTCTATCATGTATGCAATGTTGTGTACCAGACTTGATGTGTGCCTTGCTATTAGTTTAGCAAGGAGGTACCAAAGTAATCCAGGAGTGGATCACTGGACAGCGGTCAAGAACATCCTGAAATACCTGAAAAGGACTAAGGATATGTTTCTCGTTTATGGAGGTGACAAAGAGTCGTCGTAAATGGTTACGTCGATGCAAGCTTTAACACTGATCCGGATGACACTAAGTCACAAACCGGATACGTATTTATATTGAATGGTGGAGCTGTAAGTTGGTGCAGTTCTAAGCAGAGCGTCGTGGCGGAATCTACGTGTGAAGCGGAGTACATAGCTGCTTCGGAAGCAGCAAATGAAGGAGTCTGGATGAAGGAGTTCATATCCGATCTAGGTGTCATACCTAGTGCATCGGGTCCAATGAAAATCTTTTGTGACAATACTGGTCAATTACCTTGGCAAAGGAATCCAGATTTCACAAGAGAACCATACACATCAAGAGACCCTTCAATTCCATCCGTGATCAAGTCAAGGAGGGAGACATAGAGATTTAAAAGATACATACGGATCTGAATGTTGCAGACCCTTTGACTAAGCCTCTCTCAAGAGCAAAACATGATCAGCACCAAGACTCCATGGGTGTTAGAATCATTACTATGTAATCTAGATTATTGACTCTAGTGCAAGTGGGAGACTGAAGGAAATATGCCCTAGAGGCAATAATAAATTTGTTATTTATATTTCCTTATATCATGATAAATGTTTATTATTCATGCTAGAATTGTATTAACCGGAAACTTAGTACATGTGTGAATACATAGACAAACATAGTGTCCCTAGTATGCCTCTACTAGACTAGCTCGTTAATCAAAGATGGTTAAGTTTCCTAGCCATAGACATGAGTTGTCATTTGATGAAAAGGATCACATCATTAAGAGAATGATGTGATGGACAAGACCCATCCGTTAGCTTAGCACTATGATCGTTTAGTTTATTGCTATTGCTTTCTTCATGACTTATACATGTTCCTATAACTATGAGATTATGCAACTCCCGACTACTGGAGGAACACTTAGTGTGCTATCAAATGTCACAACGTAATTGGGTGGTTATAAAGATGCTCTACAGGTGTCTCCGATAGTGTTTGTTGAGTTGGCATAGATCGAGATTAGGATTTGTCACTCCGATTGTCGGAGAGGTATCTCTGGGCCCTCTCGGTAATGCACGTCACTATAAGTCTTGCAAGCAATGTGACTAATGAGTTAGTTGCGGGATGATGCATTACGGAATGAGTAAAGAGATTTGCCAGCAACGAGATTGAACTAGGTATGTTTTTTGATACCGACGATCGAATCTCGGGCAAGTAACATACCGATGACAAAGGGAACGATGTATGTTGTTGTGCGGTTTGACCGATAAAGATCTTCATAGAATATGTAGGAGCCAATATGAGCATCCAGGTTCCGCTATTGGTTATTGACCGGAGAGGTGTCTCGGTCATGTCTACATAGTTCTCGAACCTGCAGGGTCCGCACGCTTAACGTTCGATGACAATTGGTATTATGAGTTTATGTGATTTGATGTACCGAAGGTTGTTCGGAGTTCCGGATGAGATCACGGACATGACAAGGAGTCTCGAAATGGTCGAGACAAAAAGATTGACATATTGGACCATGTTGTTCGTACACCGGAAGTGTTCCAGAGAGTTTCGGATAAAACCGGAGTGCGGGAGGGTTACCGGAACCCCCCCCCCCCGGGGGAAGTTATGGGCCTTAGTGGGCCTTAGGGGAGAGAGAGGGCCGCAGCCAAGAGGTGGTGCCCCCCAAGGGGAGTCCGAATAGGACTAGGGGAGGGGGGGCGGCCCCTCTTTCCCTCTCCCTCTCCCTCTCCTTCCTTCTTCTCCTAGTTGGACTAGGAAAGGGGGGAACCTACTCCTACAAGGAGTAGGATTCCCCCCTTGGGCGCGCCCCTTGTGGCCGGCCGGCCTCCTCCTCCCCTCCTTTATATACAGGGGAGGGGGCACCCCATAGACACACAAGTTGATCTTTAGCCGTGCGTGGTGCCCCCCTCCACAGTTTTCCACCTCGGTCATATTGTCGTAGTGCTTAGGCGAAGCCCTGCGTCGGTAACTTCATCATCACCGTCACCACACCGTCGTGCTGGCGAAACTCTCCGTCGGCCTCAGCTGGATCTAGAGTTCGAGGGACGTCACCGAGCTGAACATGTGCAGATCGCGGAGGTGTCGTGCGTTCGGTACTTGATCGGTTGGATCGCGAAGACGTTCGACTACATCAACCGCGTTACTAAACGCTTCCGCTTTTGGTCTATGAGGGTACGTGGACACACTCTCCCCGCTCATGTTATGCTTCTCCTAGATAGATCTTGCGTGAACGTAGGTTCCCCAAGAGAACCAACATGCATGAAATACGGGGAGCTCCTATTGGGCGCTTTAAGCGCCGCAGAAGCCAACTGGCGCCCACTATAGTGCCTAGTGGGCCGACCAACGAAAGCACAACGCAGAGCCGCAATAATGCAGAGATTGTTTAGCTAACAAGTACGACTTCCTAATGCCAATGATTGACAGCAACGCAAATTATTTAAGAACCGTTGTAGGGCGCTATTCATTAATTATTACACAGTAGCGCTTAGATTTTTGAAATGTTTGGAAAAGTTGATTTTTTTATGAAAAAAATCATCAACTTTCGAAAAAAGATCACAAATTTTTAAAAAGTTCATGAATTCAAAAAAAAAGTTTATCAATTTTGAAAAAAATCAAAGTTAAAAAAAATCATCAAATTTTAAAAAATGTTCACCGTATTTAAAAAAAATTCATTAGTTTTGAGAAAAAGTTCATCGAATTTGACAAAAAGTCTATCATATTTTAAGAAAAAAATCATGGAATTTAAAAAAGTTCATGAATTTTGGGAAAAAACTGGTGCATTTAAGAAAACAAAAAAGAAAGAACAAGAAAAAAGAAAAAGACAAAAATGAAAAAAAAAGTCTGAAAACCGAACAGTGGATTGGGAAAACTGAGGAAGGTAATAAATGATAGACAAAAGCAAGAATGCACTACGCAGGTGGTCTAGTCTAGTGGTTACTACTGTTGTCTTGGAACACTCGGGGTTGGAGTTTGATTTTTATCGCCCGCATCTTTTTTTGGGGTGGTTTAAACAAAACGACAAAATGAATGCATGGGCTTTTGGGGTGGCTTGAACAGAAAAATAAATAAGTATATGGGCCGGCTCAGCTTGGACGGCTTCAGACACCCATTTGCAAAATACACAACAACGGACGCCTGAAGCGACAAATAGAAAGCACCCGGAATAAGAGCCAACTGTTGACACTCAAAAGTGACACCATCATAAAAGTAGCTTAAATTATGTCAAAATTAACTCAAACTTATGATTGGAAGTGACCATTGGATGGCTCTCTTCGAGAAGACCAAGATAGATATGAATATGGTCTAAAACGGAGTTCAGATGCAAAAGTTATGACAAGTTCAGAGATGCTCATGTTGACACCAGATGAAAGAATGACATGAGACTCAGTTGACATGAGACTCAATTAAGATGACCTTGGATGGAAAACGTTTCAACATGAAAATTGTGCGTCTCGTCGAATCAGTTGATTTTGATATAAAATCGTCTTAATCGAAGGTCGTATGCAGCATGTGGAGTCAAAGCAAGACCAGTAACAGAAACTCCAGAGTCACTTCGGACCAACCGAGTTTATTTGACTCGGTGAGACAAAGTTGACTTGGTAATTCCAAGTAAAACCACTTAGAAATTCTGAGTGAGATACAGAAGATTACAGAAGGTTGGCCATGTTCACTTGGTGAGACCAAAGCGAACCACTCGGTGGCTCTGAGTTGATTCCAAAAATCGCCAAAGATTCCTGTCCAAGTTTGGTTAGGGTTTTTGGTGTTTTGGGCGGAATTTTTAGTCTTTTTCTTGTACGGGAAGTCCAGGCGCCTCATAAATAGATGAGAGGCGACGGTCGATTAAACAACACACAATCGAACAATCAATCTACCACTTTTACCATTACTTTTACCTCTTTCCCTTGTTCTTCTTCTTCCTCATTCTTCGTTCATTCTTGTTCACTGCAGGGCGGCGAACCTCGAGGCCCTAGGGGCGATCAGTTTGACCTAGGGTAGCGCATAGCCGCCGTGCGCCCTGACGGGGTCCCTCTCGGACACATGGGGTTTTGGGTCCTCACAAGCGCTAGTCGGATTGCTTGCGTATCACGCTTCCGAACGGATCTCCTTCGACGTGAGCTGCAGTGCATCACGCTCAGAATTGGAGGTACACTATGACGTGTTCGTGTGAGAACACCAACACGTGGCATGATGGTGTGTGCCCCAAACATGTTCAAGTTGCTGCATGTGGCCTTGTTTCTGCCAACTCGTCCTCATGGGCAAGCCCACTCGCAAGAATGAGCGTCAAAGTATGATTATTGCCGATGAGTGATTTCCGCTAAAAAATACTGTACAGTGAGCCGGTGGTTCTTGTAAGAAAAAGGAAAACAGTGGGTTCCCATGAAAGTCAACCCCAGTTGTGGTGTGTTTTTTGCTAAATAGTTATTTCTACAAAAAAAATCATAACACGAGAATTTATAAAGAGGTGTGTTTATGATGCATATTAAGAAAGAGCTCACTTGGGTGAGATACCAAAATTCCACCCCGAAGGGAGTCTAACAACCATGCCAAACTTGATTGGGTTGCAAGGCAGAGCCTATGAGTGGATTTTCACTTATTTTTACCCATGTTTAAACTGGATATTCTCAGATTTTTCTACTTACGAATAATAGTTACAAAATATTGCAAATCTCTTATTTTGTTTATGCAGAAATGATCCATTTTAGATGATAAAATGAGTATAAAGGGTGTGAATATCGTTTCCAATCAATCGGATCAGTGCAGCCCCATCCATAGGAGAAGACGACGTGGAGTACAAGCGTTCACTCTCATAGCGTTGTTCTTACCTCCTAGCATCAACTCTGTGATATCATCCTTGACAACATTCATGAAGGAGTCAAGGACTGATTCGCATCGGAGACACCCCCGAAACTCTATCCGGACCCTTTACACTTTAAAGGAGAGGATCAAACCATTCATCATAGTCGTCGGGCTGCCGCCGTCTCATTTCCCATCTAAAGTAGCAATCACCATTCCCATCTTCACCACCATAGCCTCCATATCCATTAGCTATCACGCTTGTGTTGGAAATATGCCCTAGAGGCAATAATAAAATGGTTATTATTATATTTCCTTGTTCATGATAATTGTCTATTGTTCATGCTATAATTGTATTGACCAAAAACCGTAATACATGTGTGAATACATAGACCACAACATGTCCCTAGTAAGCCTCTAGTTGACTAGCTTGTTGATCAATAGATGGTCATGGTTTCCTGGCCATGGACATTGGATGTCGTTGATAACGGGATCACATCATTGGGAGAATGATGTGATGGACAAGACCCAATCCTAAGCATAGCACAAGATCGTATAGTTCGTTTGCTAGAGCTTTTCTAATGTCAAGTATCATTTCCTCAGACCATGAGATTGTGCAACTCCCGGATACCGTAGGAATACTTTGGGTGTACCAAACGTCACAACATAACCGGGTGGCTATAAAGGTGCACTACAGGTGTCTCCGAAAGTGTCTGTTGGGTTGGTACGAATCGAAACTGGGATTTGTCACTCGGTATGACGGAGAGGTATCTCTGGGCCCACTCGATAATGCATCATCATAATGAGCTCAATGTGACTAAGGAGTTAGCCATGGGATCATGCGTTATGGAACAAGTAAAGAGACTTGCCGGTAACGAGATTGAACGAGGTATGGGAATACCGACGATCGAATCTCGGGCAAGTAACATACCAATAGACAAAGGGAATTGAATACGGGATTGATTGAATCCCCGACATCGTGGTTCATCCGATGAGATCATCGTGGAACATGTGGGAGCCAACATGGGTATCGAGATCCCGCTGTTGGTTATTGGCCGGAGAACGTCTCGGTCATGTCTGCATGGTTCTCGAACCCGTAGGGTCTACACAGTTAAGGTTCGGTGACGCTAGAGTTGTTATGGGAAATAGTATGTGGTTACCGAAGGTTGTTCGGAGTCCCGGATGAGATCCCAGACGTGACGGGGAACTCCGGAATGGTCCGGAGGTGAAGATCGATATATTGGACGAAGGGTATTGGAGTCCGGAATTGTTCCGGGGGTACCGGGTGACGACCAGCGTGTCCGAAAGGGGTTTCGGAGGCCCTGTCAAGCGTTGGGGGGAGCCTTATGGGCCAAGGGGAGGGGCACATCAGCCCACTAAGGGGTTGTGCGCCCCTCCCACCCCATCTCACGTAACGTGGAGAGGTGGGGGCGCCTCCCCTAGGACAGCCACCCCTCCCGGCTTGGGGGGGGCAAGTTTCCTAGGGGTGCGGGCACCCAAACCCATCTAGGGTTTCCCCCGTGGCCGCCGCCCCTCCCCTAGGTAAACCCTAGGGCGCCTCCTCCTCCCCCCTTCCCCCTATATATAGTGAGGGAGATAGAGGGCAGCCGCACCCCTTCCCTGGCGCAGCCCTCTCCTCCTCCAACTGCTCCTCCTCCAATTGCTGCTCCTCCTCCGTAGTGCTTAGCGAAGCTCTGCCGGAGAACCACGAGCTCCATCGCCACCATGCCGTCGTGCTGCTGGAGTTCTTCCTCAACTTCTCCTCTCTCCTTGCTGGATCAAGAAGGAGGAGACGTCCCGGGGCTGTACGTGTGTTGAACGCGGAGGCGCCGTCCGTTCGGCGCTAGATCGGATCTTCTGCGATTTGAATCGCCGCGAGTACGACTCCATCAACCGCGTTCTTGTAACGCTTCCGCATCGCGATCTTCAAGGGTATGAAGATACACTCCCCTCTCTCTCGTTGCTAGTCTCTCCATAGATTGATCTTGGTGACACGTAGGAAAATTTTGAATTATTACTATGTTCCCCAACAGTGGCATCATGAGCTAGGTCTATGCGTAGATTATATGCACGAGTAGAACACAAAGTAGTTGTGGGCGATGATTTGTTCAATTTTCTTACCGTTATTAGTCTTATCTTGATTCGGCGGCATTGTGCGATGAAGCGGCCCGGACCGACCTTACACGTACTCTTACGTGAGACAGGTTCCACCGACTGACATGCACTTGATGCATAAGGTGGCTAGCGGGTGTCTGTCTCTCCCACTTTAGTCGGATCGGATTCGATGAAGAGGGTCCTTATGAAGGGTAAATAGCAATTGGCATATCACCGTTGTGGCTTTTGCATAGGTAAGAAACGTTCTTGCTAGAAACCCATAGCAGCCACGTAAAACATGCAACAACAATTAGAGGACGTCTAACTTGTTTTTGCAGGGTATGCTATGTGATGTGATATGGCCAAAAGGATGTGATGAATGATATATGTGATGTATGAGATTGATCATGTTCTTGTAATAGGAATCACGACTTGCATGTCGATGAGGATGACAACCGGCAGGAGCCATAGGAGTTGTCTTAATTTATTGTATGACCTGCGTGTCAATGAAAACGCCATGTAATTACTTTACTTTATTGCTAACCGTTAGCCATAGTACTAGAAGTAATAGTTGGCGAGACAACTTCATGAAGACACGATGATGGAGATCATGGTGTCATGCCGGTGACGAAGGTGATCATGCCGCGCCTCGAAGATGGATATCAAAGGCGCAAGATGACATTGGCCATATCATGTCACTTTATGATTTGCATGTGATGTTTGTCATGTTTACATCTTATTTGCTTAGAACGACGGTAGCATAAATAAGACGACCCCTCACTAAAATTTCAAGAAAAGTGTCCCCCCTAACTGTGCACCGTTGCGAAGGTTCGTTGTTTCGAAGCACCACGTGATGATCGGGTGTGATAGATTCTAACGTTCGCATACAACGAGTGTAAGCCAGATTTACACATGCAAAACACTTAGGTTGACTTGACGAGCCTAGCATGTACAGACATGGCTTCGGAACACAAGAGATCGAAAGGTCGAACATGAGTCGTATAGTAGATGCGATCAACATGGAGATGTTCACCGTTGATGACTAGTCCGTCTCACGTGATGATCGGACACGGCCTTGTCGACTCGGATTATGTATCACTTAGATGACTAGAGAGATGTCTATCTGAGTGGGAGTTCATTAAATAATTTGATTAATTGAACTCATTATCATGAACATAGTCTAAATTGTCTTTGCAAATTATGTTGTGGATTAATAGCTCGCGCTTTAGCTCCTTGTTTTAATGCGTTCCTAGAGAAAGACTAAGCCGAAAGATATTGTAAGCAATTGTGCCGACTAGGGCCGTAGTCTGAGGATTGTCCTCACTGCTACACAGAAGGCTTCTGTCCTTGATGCACCGCTCGGTGTGCCAACCCCTTTGGCGTCGTCCGTGGATGTTGTAAACATCTGGCAGACACGTTCTGATGACTACCTCATAGTTTAGTGCGCCATGCTTTGCGGCTTAGAGTCGGGGCTCCAAAAGCATTTTGAACGCCATGGAACATATGAGATGTTCCAAGAGCTAAAATTGGTATTTCAGGCTCATGCCCGTGTTGAGAGGTTTGAGACCTCTGACAAGATCTTTGCCTACAAGATGGAGGAGAATAGCTCAGCCAGTGAGCATGTGCTCAGAATGTCTAGGTACTTCAGTCGCTTGAATCAAGTGGGAGTTAATCTTCCAGATAAGAGAAGTGATTGACGGAGTTCTCCAGTCACTATCACCAAGCTAACTAGAGCTTCGTGATGAACTATAACATGCAAGGGAAGTTGATCCCGGAGCTGTTCGTCGTGCTTAAGGCCGTAAAGGTAGAAGTCAAGAAGGAGCATCAAGTGTTGATGGTTAACAAGACCACTAGTTTCAAAGAAGGGCAAGGGCAAGAAGGGAAACTTCATGAATGGCAAGCCAGTTGCCGCTCTAGTGAAGAAACCCAAGAACCCAAACCCGAGACGAAGTGCTTCTATTAGGGGAACGGTCACTGGTAGCGGAACTGCCTCAAATACTTGGTAGATAAGAAGGCTGGCAACTTCAACAAAAGTATATTTGATATATGTGTTATTGATGTGTACCTTACTAGTACTCCTAGTAGCACATGGGTATTAGATACCGGTTCAGTTGCTAATATTGGTAACTCGAAACAAAAGCTACAGATTAAACGGTGACTAGCTAAGGGCGAGGTGACGATGTGTGTTGGAAGTTTTTCCAAGGTTGATGTGATCACCATCGCACTCTCCCTCTACCTTCGGGATTAATGTTGAATCCAGATAAATGTTGTTTGCATTGGTGTCTGTGTTGAGCATGAACATGATTAGATCATGTTTATTGCAATACGGTTATTCATTTAAGTCGGAGACTAATGGTTATTCTGTTTACATGGATAATACCTTCTTTGGTCATGCACCCAATGTGAATGGTTTATTGAATCTCGATCGTAGTGATACACATGTTCATGACATTGATGCCAAAAGATGTAGAGTTGATAATGATAGTACCACTTTCTTGTGGCACTGCCGCTTAGGTCATATTGGTGTAAAGCGCATGACGAACCTCCATGCCGATGGACTTTTGGAGTCACTTGATTTTGAATCACTTGACACATGCAAGCCATGCCTCATTGGCAAGATGGCTAAAACCCCGTTTTCTGGAACAATGGAACGGGCAAGTGACTTGTTGGAAATCATACATGCTGATGTGTGCGATCCGATGAGTGTTGATGCATGCGGTGGATATCGTTATTTTCTCACCTTCACCGATGAATTGAGTAGATATGGGTATATTTACTTAATGAAGCGTAAGTCTGAAACGTTTGAAAAGTTCAACCAATTTCAGAGTGAAGTTGAGAATCATCATAACAAGAAGATCAAGTTCCTACGATCTGATCAAGGGAAAAGTATCTGAGTTATGAGTTTGGCAATCACTAAAGACAAGGTGGAATCGTTCCACAGTTGACGCCACCTGGAACACCATAGCGTAATGGTGTGTCTGAACATCGTAATCGCACCCTATTGGATATGGTGCGATCTATGATGTCTCTTACCGATCTACCGCTATCATTTTGGGGTTATGCATTATAGACAATTACATTCACTTTAAATAGGGCACCATCTAAGTTCGTGGAGATGACACCGTATGAACTATGGTTTGGCAAGAAACCTAAGTTGTTGTTTCTTAAGGTTTGGGACTACGATGCTAATGTCGATAGGCTTCGGCCAAAAAAAGCTCGAACCCAAAGCGGAAAATTGTGTCTTCATAGAATACCCAAACAAGACGATTGGGTATACCTTCTATCTCAGATCTGAGGGCAAAGTGTTTGTTGCGAGGAACATGTCCTTTCTCGAGAAAGAGTTTCTCTCAAAAGAATTGAGTGGGAGGAAGATAGAACTTGATGAGGTTGTTGAACCTTTACTTCAACCAGAGAATAGCGCAGCACAGAGAAAAAAATGTTTCTATGGCACCTACCTCAGTTGAAGAGAAAGCTAATGATGATGATCATGGAGCTTTAGATCAAGTTACTATCGAACCGCATAGGTTGACAAGGGTGTGTACAACTTCTGAGTGGTAGCCCTGTCTTAAAGGTCATGTTGTTGGACAACGATGAACCTATGAGCTATGAAGAATCCATGGTGGGCCCGGATTCCAACAAATGGCTAGGAGCCATGAAATCCGAGATAGGATCCATGTATGAGAACAAAGTATGGACTTTGGTGGAATTGCCCGATGATCGGCAAGCCATCGAGAATAAATGGATCTTTTAAGAAGAAGACAGACGTTGATGGTAATGTCACCATTTATGAAGCTCGAATTGTCTCAAAGAAGTTTCCGACAAGTTCAAGGAGTTGACTGTGATGAGACCTTCTCAATCATAGCGATGCTAAAGTCTGTTAGAATTATGTTAGCAGTTGCTGCATTTTCAGTTACGAAATCTGGCAGATGGATGTCAAAACAAAGTTTCCTTGACGGTTTCCGTGAGGAAAGGCTGTATGTGATACAACCAGAAGGTTTTGTCGATCCTAAGGATGCTAAAAGGTATGCAAACTCTAGCGATCCTTCTAAGGACTGGAGCAAGCATCTCGGAGTTGGAACATACGCTTTGATGAGGTGATCAAAGCATTTGGGTTTATACAAAGTTTGCAAGAAACTTGTATTTGCAAGAAAGTGAGTGGGAGCACTACAACATTTTGATAAATATATGTGGATGACATATTGTTGATCAGAAATGATGTAGAATTTCTGGAAAGCATAAAGGGTTGTTTGAATGGAGTTTTTCAAAGGAAGACCTGTGTAAAACTGCTTACATGTTAGGTATCAAGATATATAGAGATAAATCAAGACGCCTGATAAGACTTTCATAGAGCACATACCTTGACATGATCTTGAATGAGTTCAAGATGGATCAGTCAAAGAAGGAGTTCTTGCCTGAGTTGTAAGGTGTGAAGTTAAGACTTGAAGCTCGACCATGGCAGAAGAAAGAGAAAGGACGAAAGTCGTCCTCTATGCCTTAGCCATAGGCTCTATACGATATGCCATGTTGTGTACCGCGATGTGCCTTGCCACGTGTCTGGCAAGGGGGTATAAGAATGATCCAGGAGTGGATCATTGGATAGCGGTCAAAATTGTCCTTGGGAATAAGGAAATGTTTTCTCGATTATGGAGGTGATGAAGAGTTCGGCGTAAAGGGTTACGTCGGTGCAAGCTTTAACACCTACCCGGATGACTCTGAGTAGCAAACCGGATACGTATAGTGGAGCAACCATTTGGAATAGCTCAAAGTGGAGCATAGTAGCAACATCTACAATATGAAATAGAGATTTGCGAAGAACACACGGATCTGAATGTTGCAGACCCATTGACTAAAACCTCTCTCGTAAGCATAACATGATCAAACTCTAGTAAACTCCTCGGTGTTAATCACATGGTGATGTGAACTAGATTATTGACTCTAGTAAACTCTTGGGTGTTAGTCACATGGCGATGTGAACTATGAGTGTTGATCACATGGCGATGTGAACTAGATTATTGACTCTAGTGCAAGTGGGAGACTGTTGGAAATATGCCCTAGAGGCAATAATAAAATGGTTATTATTATATTTCCTTGTTCATGATAATTGTCTATTGTTCATGCTATAATTGTATTGACCGGAAACCGTAATACATGTGTGAATACATAGACCACAACATGTCCCTAGTAAGCCTCTAGTTGACTAGCTCGTTGATCAATAGATGGTCATGGTTTCCTGGCCATGGACATTGGATGTCATTGATAACGGGATCACATCATTGGGAGAATGATGTGATGGACAAGACCCAATCCTAAGCATAGCACAAGATCGTATAGTTCGTTTGCTAGAGCTTTTCTAATATCAAGTATCATTTCCTTAGACCATGAGATTGTGCAACTCCCGGATACCGTAGGAATGCTTTGGGTGTACCAAACGTCACAACGTAACTGGGTGGCTATAAAGGTGCACTACAGGTGTCTCCGAAAGTGTCTGTTGGGTTGGTACGAATCGAAACTGGGATTTGTCACTCCGTATGACGGAGAGGTATCTCTGGGCCCACTCGGTAATGCATCATCATAATGAGCTCAATGTGACTAAGGAGTTAGCCACGGGATCATGCGTTATGGAACGAGTAAAGAGACTTGCCGGTAACGAGATTGAACGAGGTATGGGAATACCGACGATCGAATCTCGGGCAAGTAACATACCAACAGACAAAGGGAATTGACTACGGGATTGATTGAATCCCTGACATCGTGGTTCATCCGATGAGATCATCGTGGAACATGTGGGAGCCAACATGGGTATCCAGATACCGCTGTTGGTTATTAGACGGAGAACGTCTCGGTCATGTCTGCATGGTTCCCGAACCCGTAGGGTCTACACACTTAAGGTTCGGTGACGCTAGAGTTGTTTTGGGAAATAGTATGTGGTTACCGAAGGTTGTTCGGAGTCCCGGATGAGATCCCGGACATGACGGGGAACTCTAGAATGGTCTGGAGGTGAAGATCGATATATTGGACGAAGGGTATTGGAGTCCGGAATTGTTCCGGGGGTACCGGGTGACGACCAGCGTGTCCGAAAGGGGTTTCGGAGGCCCCGTCAAGCGTTGGGGGGCTTATGGGCCAAGGGGAGGGGGAACATCAGCCCACTAAGGGGCTATGCGCCCCTCCCACCCCATCTCACGTAACATGGAGAGGTGGGGGCGCCTCCCCTAGGACATCCACCCCTCCCGGCTTGGGGGGGCAAGTTTCCTAGGGGTGGGGGCGCCCAAACCCATCTAGGGTTTCCCCCGTGGCCACCGCCCCTCCCCTAGGTAAACCCTAGGGCTCCTCCTCCTCCCCCCTTCCCCCTATATATAGTGAGGGAGAGAGAGGGCAGCCGCACCCCTTCCCTGGCGCAGCCCTCTCCTCCCCCAACTGCTCCTCCTCCTCCGTAGTGCTTAGCGAAGCTCTACTGGAGAACCACGAGCTCCATCACCACCATGCCGTCGTGCTGCTGGAGTTCTCCCTCAACTTCTCCTCTCCCCTTGCTGGATCAAGAAGGAGGAGACGTCCCCGGGCTGTACGTGTGTTGAACGCGGAGGCACCGTCCGTTCGGCGCTAGATCGGATCTTCCGCGATTTGAATCGCCGCGAGTACGACTCCATCAACCGCGTTCTTGTAACGCTTCCGCATCGCGATCTTCAAGGGTATGAAGATACACTCCCCTCTCTCTCGTTGCTAGTCTCTCCATAGATTGATCTTGGTGACACATAGGAAAATTTTGAATTATTACTACGTTCCCCAACAGCTTGTAATTGAGAACACATCGCGATCAGCAACATTGTAAGAATCTTAACCATTCATCTTCAAGTAACAATCTCTACAATGTCTTTTTCTTGTGATTTATTCACGATCTGTGAGTAAGCCCTTTGGGTAAGGGCCGAGGCCTAGCCTCGTCGCCCCATGTGCGCGTGTTAAGGGATTATATGTTTACTTTGAGTTAACCTTATTTATATGTGTTGCACGATGATTTTGTCTCTTGTCTCTACCTCGATCATAGGGCTTGCAGTTACCCAAGATGTCGAAGATCGAACAAGGACATGTTATCGAGAGAGGGAAGTGGAAGGCTATGTCGAACGTCGGCGGCAATAAGATTTGTACAGTAGCTGAAAGCAATTCTCTAGGGGGTAGATAAAGTGCAGTCATTACACGCGTCAATGAGTATGTCTGGTTATTCCTTAATAACTGAGGTAACCCTATGTGCCAGAAAGGCCTTGTTTGGACAATAGAACCTCAATATGTTGGTAGTCAGTCGTGGGGTTATTTACAAGCATCTTCCGCAACAATATGTTGGCAAGATATACGTAAATGTGTCTACCAAGAACATGTTTAACATCTCGATAGGTTCCCGAGCGCAACACAGCTGCAAGTCAAACATCTAGCCCTGGTTTATTTGTTTTATTATTGTTTTCTAATCACCTCTACAAGTTTGATCCAGGAAACCAGAACTCTTTTTAGATAATGAGCTCCTATAAAAATCCCCTTGCTAAAGATTACTTCCTGTGTAAGGATGACAATTTTACCAATTGGCATGTGTACACATGGGTACCCGAACCACATGGATATGGTATGGGCAGATTTTCTTGCCCATGGGCGGTCCCCAAATCCTACCGGACTAGTCGTCGGTAGGGCATGGGTAAGATTTTGTGCCCATAGTACGTTGTGACCCTACGTGATTATCTTACAAGTGCGTCACATGTGTAATAAACACTAAGCTCCGAGTCTATATATAATTAGCTCTATTTCCCACCCCCATCCTTCTCCTGATAACAAATTCTGCAACCATAGAAACCTCTCGGTGACTGGCACCTCCACCACACATTGGACCAGCAATTACGCCACCACCCTTTGATGTTGTGTTGCTCTGGCATAGATACCCATAGGGTATGCGCATAGAGTGAATATTTAGTCGATGGGTAGGGTATGGGTTCAATTTTAAGCCCATGAGAAATATGGGCATGAGATTATTTTACCCACACCGTACCCTACCCATTGTCATCCTTACGTGTGGGTTTGATAAACCTAGGGTCTCTACGAGAAAAGTCAGAATCTACATATGTAATCCATAGCCACCGACAATATTTAAATGGCTGATGTGGCAGAACCGGGAAAATAGACCTTGCCAAAGTGGTTAGGGTTGGAGATGGTTGAGTATAAAGGGAATGTTTGATCCAATGGCGCATCTTGACACCTTGTGGCCCAACATCTTCTTGAAAACCAGGGGCATCTATTCCAAACTGTTGGTGTGTGGAAACATGGTTGTTGGCCGCCATCGCCGATTCCCACATATCGTTGCATCCTGGACCATGCTATTGTGGCAACAAGAGAACGAAGAGGAGAAGAACTCAGGGCTAGTTTGGATGGTGTCCACAACGTCATGCCTGGAAAAAATAAGTGCCTGGACTGAGCCTGAGAAGATGGTATTTATTGCCTGGTCAGGCTAGCGTGTGCTGTATGCGTTTGGTTCGTGACCTGCCTGGCGGCTACTAATCTGGTCCTGTGTTTTTTTATTTGAACAAGAAACCGCCCATATACAAGTGCTAGTAGTTGATTAGAGCAACTCCAACGGGCCGACCCAAACGAACGGCGCTTTTGTCCGCTTTTTGTCTGTTTGGGTCGGCCCGGCGAACACAAACATCCAGCGCTGTGTTTGGGTCGGCGCGAGCGTCCAACGCTGGCCCGACCCATTTCATCGGCGTGCCCAAAAAAAGTATTGCAAGCATTTTGAAAATAAATACATGCATTTAATTAAACATAAAAGCCGGCCACGAAGGCCGGCGAGAGTCCACATTACATTAACTAAAACACTAAAAACTAGACGACGCGCTGCCCTAGGCGTCCTCGTCGGCGGCGGCGTTTGCATCGGGACCGGTGAGGTCGATCAACATCGGCGCAGGGCCGGCCCAGGGGAACGCCGTGTTCCAGACGGCGGTGATGTCGGGCTTTGCCGCCGCTGCCTGGGCCTGGCGCGCCTCCTCTTCGGCCTCGCGCTCAAGCATCTGCAAGCGCTCGCCCTCCCGGCGCTCCTCGGCCAGCCGAATGCGGCGCCAGTGGTCGAGGTAGGCCGCCTCCTGCTTCTCCGTCGCCCCGAGCCAGATCGGCGGAGCGCTGACCCACTCGCGCACTACTCCGGCCCAGGAGTAGCGCTCGAGGTAGGCCGGCTCCTCCGGCTCGGCTTTGGGCGGGGACGGCGGGGCCACCGGCGGCACGATGAAGTCGCCCGCCGCGGAGAGGGCCATGGCCTCCGCCATGGTAGCCTCGAAAGCCGCCTCGTCCGCCTCCCTCCACCGCTCCTCCTCGCTCTCCTTGATGGCCGCCTGGTAGGCAGCCTCGGCCTCCTGGTCCTCGTCGCGGACGACGAGCGCGGGCGGCGGCAGGCTGTGGTCGACGCGGTGTCGCCTCGCCTCCTCGTGCTCGAAGGCGAACCATCGAGCCCAGTTGGGCGAGTCGACGGCGAAGTGCGGGTCGGTGCGCTGCTCCGACGTTAGCAACGCCCGCCGGCGCCGCACCTCCTCCGCATGGGCCCTCGCCGTCCGCGGCGCCGCCGGCACTGGGATCCTCTCCGGATCCAAATGTCAGTCATGCGGCAGCGTCACGTCCGGATACAGCAGAGGCACGCGGTGGTGCCAGTGCCACTCGGCCTGGTGCAACGGCACGTTGATGCGCTGCCTCTGACGGGGAGCGCGCGCCGGCGCGGGGAGGGAGGGGAAATGGCGGGCGGGGGCTTTGCCCTTGCGGCTGCTGCCGATGCCGGAGAAGAAACCCATGCTGGCGGTGGCTAGGGTTGTCGCCGGCGTGGGGCAGGGGTGGCCAGATGGGGACAGGGGGCGAGTGGTAGTGGATGAGGACGGCCCCGCCGCACGCCCGGCTTAAAAAAGGACGACTGTCGTCGCTGACGTGGGCTCAAGATGGGCGGTCGTCATAAATTATGTTAGACCGTCGTAGTTGGACGACCGTCAGGTGAGGACGTGACGGACGCCGAGCGGACACGATTTGAGTTTGGGTCGGCGCGTTGGGCCGCCACTTTTGTCCACGCCGACCCAAATAGACGCGGACGAACGAAATGGGTCCCGTTAAAGTTGCTCTTAGTACTCCCCAGGCAGATGTTACGGCCACCAGGCGTCCAAGTTCCTAGGCCTGGGCCAGGCTAAGCACATGCCTGGACCCTATGGGTCAGGCTAAACACATGACAAGACTTCTCAGGCCAGGCTAGTACAGCCATGTCCAGGCTGTCAACCAAACAAACCCCAGGCAGAATCTAGGCACGTGCCAGGCCAGGCCATGCGCTGTGAGGAAGGAATCCAAACACACCCTCATTCCATTAAAGAAGTGCCAGAACTGTGACCTAAGGAGGACGAATTTTGCTGACTTCCTCAACTCTTTCCTCGCACGCACACGTTGCACTTGATTAGGCTTCATCCAATTACTTGCACAAATCATGTACCCTAGGATTTATAGCTAGCTAATGGACATCATGTACTGGGCAGAAGTCGTACTTGGCCGCGCAAACTGAGGACCATGCTTTCGACGAAGAAGAATGGAAGAGATTTTTCATGTGGGCAGCTTGTTTGAGGAGTTAGGTTTAATGGAAAAATTGTTCACACATTTTTTTTTATTTTCTTAAAATTGAAAAGTTAAATTTTTGAGAGATTGTTTGGGGAGTTGAGTTTTAGAGGAAGTGCTACTCTTAGGACCGCAAGTCTGGGTGGTCGACGACGTGGGGAAGAATGAGTGTAACAACATAGAAGATACACAAGCCTCCCAATTTTGATCCGAGCGTTTTAAGAAATGGATTGACACTTTGGCCTCCTTTGGTTTGAAGTAATTTTGTAGGAATTATATAGGATAGAAATTTTGTAGAAAAAGTTCCTTTATAGTCCTTTGGTTTTTGGAATAGATTCCTATTTTTATGAAGGAATTCTTCCTATCCTCTTGAAGCCTAGACTTAATGAAAAAATATCAGTTTTACTAAAGCACATCTAGATGTGCCATAAGTATTGCACATCTAAGTCCTATATCATTGATCTTGCGTTGAGATTCGTGTGAATATTTCTTTTTCTTTTTTCTTTTTTTCTTTATGCTTGATTCACTCACTTAGATGTGCAATAAGTAAGGCACATCTAGATGTGCCCTAGACAATCCCAAAAAATATATGTATAATGTTTGATTTTTTTCTATAACTTTTCTATTCCTATGATTTTCCTGAGGCCTTTGTTTTTACTCCTAAAGACGCGGTTTCTCAGTAGGCCGCGAAATGATCATGCCATATATTAAATGAAAATAAGATAATTTATTATCATATATGTTGTTCATAATTTTTTCTATTTTATTTACCAACGAACATGAAAACTTAATTAAGTGCAGAGAAGATTTAGGCCTAATTATGTCACGTGGTCGACTATGTGTTAAATATCTTATATTTTTGGCAAAGGTTCCCAGCATATTCACCTTAATTTTTTTTTCATCCATGGATTTTTAATTTTTATCATCTCATTTAGCTCGAAACTAGCTCGAGATCGTTATAAACTGAGCACGAGTCATGTTCTACAGCTCGATCATGAGCTTCACTTAGTTTGAGCTTGCTCGAA
This sequence comes from Aegilops tauschii subsp. strangulata, assembly GCF_002575655.3. NCBI lineage: Eukaryota > Viridiplantae > Streptophyta > Magnoliopsida > Poales > Poaceae > Aegilops > Aegilops tauschii. The sequence continues at coordinate 432,821,898 of NC_053036.3, read as the reverse complement.
TTTTTATATGAGTTGAGCTGAGCCAACTCCAACTCGCTCGAGCTCGACTTGATTACAACCCTACTCACGTACCATTGTGTGTGCGTGCTGGGCACCAGATCAAAGTTTCACGAGCCGGATCCGGACCTCGAAGAACAGCAGGCGCTTCTGCCCGCCGCGGCGGACGAGATGCGGCTGCCGCCATCGGATGGCGGCTCCTGCAAGGCGTGCTCCTGCGCCTCGCCCACGGCGGCGCGGACGCTCGCGCTGGTCGTCCTCGCCGCTGGTGCTCTGTTCGCCGCACAGCTGGTGTTGCGGGAGGAGTACCTCCCCCTCACGCTCTTCGCGTCGCATACGCTCAGCTTCTGCGTCCTTACGTCGCTGCTGGGGCTGTGCGTGCTCCCGGAGGGCGGAGCCCGGCGCCGGCTAGCGTGGGCGCCAGCGGTGGCCGCGCACGTGCTGCTGTGGTCGTTCGCCATGGCGCTCATGGTGAGCCTGACGCTCTGGGTGGTGAGGATCGCGCCAGCCGTTCTCGGCGTGCCACTGCTCGGTCTGCCCATGGCCGTCATCTTCGCCTGCTTCGACGAGCTTGTGCTGTGCCTGTGGCCTGGGAAAACTTTTTGGTGGAGACCGGCTCCAAACTTCCTCCGTTGTGTACCGGGTACCATCTGCCGCCACATGCCTGCGCTGTGTTAGCTTAGTAAGCTCCAGGCGACGTGGGTAGTATTTTCATTTGAATAAGCCTTGCATGTGTGTGTTGATGTGATGTAGGCATGCAGCATGCACGAGGATTAGCCGGGAGGCCGAGTCGTGTGCACGATCGCCCCGCGCTCGTTTCTTTTCTGTTTTGCTTTTGCCCGGTCAGTGTGGCGAGCTAGCGATGCGGTCATCGTGGGATGGCGCGGTGAAACCGGATCGCAGCAGACCGGCCGGGCTAGATAGCTAGACTTCCTTGTAAACAGAATAACAGATGAGATAATAGATCATACGGAAAAGCTGGGGTTCCGCCTGGCGACCAAAACCTCTGTCTCGTTCATCCTCTGTCTCTCACTCTCGCTCGGTCTCGATCGCATCGACTACGACAATTGGCATCAGAGCTTGGTGTTTGATCCTGCTCCGGTGGCCGGCGGTGTTTGATCCGTGGCGGCGCATATGTCGGGCGACGAGTCAGACGGGAAGAGCAAGGGCGGCGCAAGATCACCGACGAAGACGCCTTCACCCAAAGCGCCGCTCGCGCGCCTCACCGGCAGCGGCAGCGGCGAGTATCGGGTGGTGGAGCGCGTCGTGCCGGAGGGGACGGGCTCGTCCATGATGCTCACGCGCACGAACTATCAAGAGTGGGCGTTGTTGATGCAAGTCAAGTTGCAAGTCGCCCGCGTCTGGTCTGCGGTGACTGACGACGCCGCCGACGAGAATGACGACCGTCGCGCGCTGCAGATTATACTCACCGGCGTTCCGCCGGAGATGCTGCGCGTGCTGGCCGCCAAGGACACGGCGAAGATCGCGTGGGAGACTATCAAGACCATGCGGATGGGCAGCGGGCGCGCCCGTGAGGCCAAGGCACAGGTGCGCCGGCGGGAGTTTGAGGATCTCAGGTTCAAGGACGGCGAGTCCGTCGAGGATTTCGGACTGCGGCTTTCGGCCCTCATCGCCGATCTGGAGCTGTACGGCGACCCGGTCACCGAGCACAGGGCGGTCCAGAAATTCCTCCGCGTGGTGCCGCGCTGGTACCGCCCGATGGCCATGGCGATCGAGTCTCTGATCGATCTGAAAACCATGACCATCGAGGAGCTCGTCGGCCGCCTCTCCGCCTGCGAGGACCACTACGAGATTGACGACGGAGCGCAGAACGGCGGGCGCCTCCTGCTCACTCATGAGGAGTGGCTCGCCCGCGAGAAGGTGGGCAGCGGCAGAGGGTCGTCGTCAGGCGGCAGCAGCAACACCGGAAAGGGCAAGTGGCCCGCTAAACCTAAGGGTCCGGGCGGTGGCAAGTTCGCGCCGGGCAACGCCGGGGCAGGCGGCTCTGGCGGAGCCGGTGGCAAGAAGAAGAAGGGCAAGTGCCACCACTGTGGCATCCCGGGGCACTGGAAGAAAGAGTGCCGCACATGGCTCGCGAGCAGGAGCAGAAGGGCAAGCCGGAGCAAGTGAATCTGGTACAGTCTGACGCGGAGCATGATCAAGGTCTCTACATGACCGTGGTCACCACCATCGACACATCACAGCTCGTCGCGCCCCAGGAGGTGTACCTCAACGAGGAAAAGGTCCTCCCTATGCCGTCCCTGGTCGGCGTGTGGTTCTTCGACACCGGGGCCAGTAGTCATATGACGGGCGACCGACGCGTGTTCTCGGCGCTGGATGAAACCGTGCGTGGCACGGTGAGGTTCGGCGACGGATCTGTGGTGGCGATACAAGGGCGCGGTTCTGTGGTCTTCCGTTGCCAGAGCGGAGGCCAGCGCGCGCTCACCGGCGTCTTCTTCATTCCAAGCCTACGCACCAACATCGTCTCCGTCGGGCAGCTTGACGAGGTCGGCTGCACCATCGACATCAAGGACGGCGTAATGGCCGTCCATGACCCATCGCGGCGCGTACTGGCGCGCATCAAGCGTTCCGCCAACCGTCTGTACACCGGAGTCCTAGCGGTGGACGCGCCGGGGTGCCTGATGGCGATCGGGGACGACGAGGCCTGGCGGTGGCACACGCGTATGGGCCATCTTCACTTCCGTGCGCTCCGGGCCATGGGGACCAAGGAGATGGTGCGGGGGATGCCCGTGATAGATCGCGTGGAAGAGTACTGCGACGGCTGCGCCCTTGGGAAGCAGCACCGCGCACCGTTTCCCCATGCCAGTGCACACCGCGCAGAGCGCGGCCTAGAGCTCGTCCACACCGATCTTTGCGGCCCCATCGAGCCCACGACGCCGGCAGGTAACAGGTTTTTTCTGTTGGTGGTTGATGATTACAGTCGGTATATGTGGCTCGAGCTGTTGAAGTCCAAGGACGAGGCGCACGCTCGCTTCAAGAAGGTCCAGGCCATGGCAGAGGCCAGTGGCCAGTGCAAACTGCGCGCGTTCAGGTCGGACCGCGGCGGCGAGTTCAATTCTGCCGAATTCAGATCCTACTGCGAGCAAGGGGGCATCCAACACTTCACCACCGCACCTTACTCCCCGCAGCAGAATGGGGTGGTCGAGAGACGCAACCAAACGGTGGTGGAGATGGCGAGGTGTATGATGAAGAGCATGTCTATGCCGGCGCTGTTCTGGGGCGAGGCGGTGCGGACGGCGGTCTATCTGCTGAACCGCGCGCCGACGAGGAGCTTGGACGGTGTCACCCCCTACGAGGCGTGGCACGGCCGTAAACCCGCAGTGCATCACCTGCGCACGTTCGGGTGCACGGTTCACGTGAAGAACGTCGGGCCCGGCATCACCAAACTGAGCGACCGCTCGACGCCGATGGTATTCGTCGGGTATGAAGAAGGGTCCAAGGCCTATCGTGCCTACAATCCGGCAAGTAACAAGGTAAAGGTGACACGTGATGTGATCTTTGAAGAAAGCAGGCCTTGGACATGGCATACTCCGGGCGCAACGACTCACACTCCAACGCCGGCGACGTTTACCGTGGTCTACACCACGGAACACGGCGTACAGGAGCGAGACACTGGGCTGGACGCGACGCCCCCAACACCGCGGAGCCCGGCGACTCCTTCTTCATCAACACTGGGGACGCCGTGCACGCCCGTGGCGACCACGCCCGCGACGACCACGCCCGCGGTGACCACGCCCACGCCGTCCACGCCGTCCACGCCCAGTACTCTTGGCAGGGACATTCGCTGGGCCACCCCACTCAGTCACGACGAAAATCGGCGAGACGTGGACACTGGCGACATACGCTATCGTCGCGTCTCGTGCATCATGGACGAGACTGAGGGGGAGGCAGTGCGCGAGGCGATGCTGCACTGCCTGCTGAGCGCTGAGGAGCCGGCCAACGTACATCAAGCTCTTGAGGACGCCGCGTGGAAGGGGGCCATGGATGTAGAGATGGACGCCATTGCCGAGAACTCCACCTGGGAGCTCACTACGCTCCCGCGTGGACACAAGGCGATCGGTCTCAAGTGGGTCTACAAGGTGAAGCGCGATCCCGACGGCAATGTCATCAAGCACAAGGCACGTTTGGTGGCAAAGGGCTATGCACAGAGGGAGGGCGTGGACTTTGAAGAGGTGTTCGCGCCCGTGGCTCGAATGGAAACTGTCCGTCTCTTCCTCGCACTCGCCGCGCACTCTGGATGGGAGGTGCACCACATGGATGTAAAATCAGCATTCCTCAATGGTGAGCTCATGGAGGAGGTTTATGTTGGGCAGCCACCGGGCTATGTTGTTGCTGGGAAGGAGAATCAGGTGCTGAAACTATCAAAGGCACTGTATGGCCTGCGCCAAGCACCAAGAGCCTGGTATGCAAAACTTCATGAGACTCTGGATGCACTAGGTTTTACTCGCAGCCCTTTGGAACATGCAGTCTACAGAAGGGGAGACGCCCACTCGTACTTGCTGGTGGGTGTGTATGTGGATGACTTGATCATTACTGGCAGTGACAAGAATCATATCATTCAGTTCAAGGATCAAATGCAGAACCTGTTCAAGATGAGCGATCTCAGCCTCCTAAGCTATTACTTGGGGATCGAGGTGGTTCAGTCAGAGAGCTCGATCACACTAAGTCAGCGAGGTTATGCAGAGAAGATACTTGAGCTGGGTGGCATGAAAGGGTGCAATGGGTCGCACACGCCAATGGAGTGCAGGCTCAAGTTGAGAAAGGAAGACGGTGCTAAACCTTTTGATCCCTCCCTGTACCGCAGCGTCATTGGGAGTTTGAGATATCTGACATGGTGAGCAGGTTTATGGAGAAGCCAACGGTGACACACTGGTTGGCGGTGAAGCAGATCCTGCGGTATGTCCAGAACACTCTGAATTATGGCTGCTACTACACTCGAGGAGGTGTAGGTGATCTGCTGGGCTATAGTGATAGTGATCACGCCGGAGATGTTGGAGACAGGAAGAGCACATCTGGTCAGGTATTCTTCTTCGGTGGGAACCCTATTTCATGGACTTCACAAAAGCAAAAGGTGGTGGCCATTAGCTCTTGTGAAGCTGAGTATGTGTCAGCGGCAGCGGCAACCTGTCAAGGCCTTTGGCTGAGCCGTTTACTCGCTGAGATGAAGCGAGAAGCCCCAACCAAGTTCAAGCTCCTGGTGGACAACAAATCAGCTATCGCACTTGCAAAGAACCCTATCCACCATGACAGAAGCAAGCACATAGATCTGAAGTTTCACTTCATACGGGAGTGTGTGGAAGAAGGGCAACTGGAGCTAGACCACGTCGGGACTGCAGATCAACTTGCAGATATGCTGACGAAGGCACTGGGTCGTGTGCGCCATGTCGAGATGCGACAGAGGCTGGGAGTCAGAGAGATCGCCAAGAACGCTGAAGCTTAAGGGGGAGAATTGTTAGCTTAGTAAGCTCCAGGCGACGTGGGTAGTATTTTCATTTGAATAAGCCTTGCATGTGTGTGTTGATGTGATGTAGGCATGCAGCATGCACGTAGGATTAGCCGGGAGGCCGAGTCGTGTGCACGATCGCCCCGTGCTCGTTTCTTTTCTGTTTTGCTTTTGCCCGGTCAGTGTGGCGAGCTAGCGATGCGGTCATCGTGGGATGGCGCGGTGAAACCGGATCGCAGCAGACCGGCCGGGCTAGATAGCTAGACTTCCTTGTAAACAGAATAACAGATGAGATAATAGATCATACGGAAAAGCTGGGTTCCGCCTGGCGACCAAAACCTCTGTCTCGTTCATCCTCTGTCTCTCACCCTCGCTCGGTCTCGATTGCATCGACTACGACACGCTGAGCCTCCACGGCCTAGCTCCTGACTTCGTCCCCTCGGCTAGCCCGCTATTGACTTCGGCCCGCTCGGCTGCAAACGAGGCGCCGGCTCGTCACCTGGGCGTGTGCAACGTATGCGACATGGGCTCCAGGAGCGAGCGGAAGGACAGGATCATCCATTCCTTTCCCATCAGGACCTGGCCCAGTGGCTAGCGGAAATGGCCGAGCGCCACGGTGGCGAGCAGAGTGGTCACCGCCGCAGAATTGGCCTCCTTGCCGTTGCCGTCGCCGTCAACTCTACCAGCGTCTCCGATTATGAGCATGATGTCCTCGGGGAAGGTTGAAGACGCGTTCAAGTTGTTCAACTGGAGCGATGATACGCGCATAACGCGGGAGGAGCTGGAGAACTGTCTCCGGATGCTGGGCATCCCCGTGCCGGTGACAAGCTGGCAGCCCTGATTGCGTGTATCGATCCCGTCGGAGACGGGTGCGTCGGCGTGGAGGTGGTCAGGGAGCTCTGCCGCGCCATCATGTCGATCAAGGATCGGGAAAACCGTGAGCAGGAATTGGCCGAGCTCATCGGGGCGTTCCAGGTGTTCGACAACGACAAAGACGGGCTCATCACGGTGGATGAGCTCAACGCCGTGCTGGTGGCGATGGGGATAAATCCGCGCCAGGTCTGGTCGTCCGTGGAGTGCCAAAGCATGATCGGCCAGGTGGACCGGCACGGTGACGGCCAGTTGGACCGGCACGAGCACGGTGACGGCCAGGGCCCGTCCTGACATCTCAGGGCCCCTGTGCAAAGATAGCATAGTGGGGCCTTCTTGTATAAAAGAGTGATTTGGATATTTGATTCTGAGCTCGGGCTCAGCTGGGCCCGAAATCAGCAACGCACGATCACATGTGGATGCGTGCCGTTCACTTTAGTATTGTACCGTATATGGGTTGTATTTGATGGAAACATGGACAGCATCTGTTCGCATTACCTGCAACGGCAGCTGGTAGGTTACCGGCAGACTAGACAAGCGCTTGCGCGGCTGAGATAATTTTCTGCTCCATACTGAGTTGTCTTCCTCCACCTCGTTGTCTCATGCCGTAGCTCCAATGTGCTGCACTTGTACTACTTCGCCCTGAATGACACGTTTTAAATTTCTCTCTATAATTCAAAAATTAGTTCTACTTCTGTGCTCACCTCGGCTGCATCATCCGCCCATTCATCAGCTAGGTCAGTACAGCTCCACGCTGTAGACGCCACCATCCTAACCGCTTTAGGTTTAGGTAACTGCAGAAAGATAAAACTGATGAGGAGCCTGAAAGAGACTAGCGCTAGCTAAGTAAAAAGATTTTCTGAGCCACATCACGTACCTGTGCTTCCTTATGTTCTCCCTTGCCGCTGGCCGCATAGCTCCCCGTCGTCCCGCTTGCAGCTGCATCCGAGGCGGAGGGTGCCATCCCAAAACGAGGACGCCCTGTTCACTGATGTCTACAAAGCCAGCAGCTGGACAAGCTGCGGGAGTGATAGCAAAACCCCTAAGCCCCCTCCTCATGAATTGCATTTACTCAGTTACATGATTCAAATTTTGAATCACATGGCGCACATGCACACACAGTGCAACAGTGGCAGGGCTAGGCCAGCTATACTCAAGATGGTCTCTCAACCAAGCCCGCTGCCCAACAATTTTCGGCTTTGTAGTAAGAGGATCTACAGCCGGAATTTACTTAAAAGGGGAATTGATAGGAACCCAGAGTGTTTATTCTGTTCTGAGCAGGAGACTGTAGACCACTTGTTTTTTGGCTGTGCGGTTGCTAAAAGCATTTGGAGTGAAGTCTCCTCGCTCTTCTCCACAGAATTAGGATCTAGTTACATTTCCATTGCCAAATTTTGGCCTGCTAACAAGAAACATGAAGTGCTAAATGCTTTTTGTGCTTGTGTCTTGTGGAGCTTATGGAAGATTAGAAATAAGCATGTGTTTGATAATGCTATCTGGTCTGACACTAAACAGATCTGGTGGCTGATCTGGAGGACCCTCAGGAGGTGGATGATTCTGTACACCAAGGATTCGCTCGAGAAAATGCAGAAGATACTGGATTGGGTGTCCTGCATACTCAAAGCTCCCCTCCGGTTGACTTCGGGATGAAGAGAGACTTGACGGACACTGGAGGTGCCGCTCATGCCTCTTTTCTCTCCAAGTTTGCCTTTGGGATGCGCAAAAATGGTTTGCAGAGTCCTGCCATCACAAGACCGGATGATTCACCATAAAAAAAAAACGATACAGGCGAGCTCAAGCCCTGCATCTCCCCTCGACTGGCCTGGCACGCCAACTCAACCACTCAAGAAGATGAAGGGTGGGCTGCTGGAGCAGATCAAAGACGTTCGCCTGATGCTTGCTGCAGAAGATAAGAGGATGTTGGCTAATGCTTGCTACAATGGCTCTGCTCCTTAGCTTATCAGAGCATCTGTCTGTGATTCAAAAAGCTGTCAATGTTTCCAGATAGGAGGGAATTGGTGAAACCTGACTTGTAATAGGCTGTAGGCCTTAATTTTTTTGTTTATGTTTACTTCTTGCTCTTTTCAGAACGTGCGTTTTGAGGCATGCTTGGTTGTTGAACTGTTGTGGTTTCATTATTATTAATGGAACCGGGGGTAGCAAACTCCCCTGATGATCTAAAAAACGTTCGAAACATTTTTCAGTGCCCAGTCAAAAAAAAGTGCTCCAACTGAACCCTCATTTTATCTCTAAACGTTCGGACTGATCGGCGTACCTAAGACCAATCTTAAATCTGAGGACACTGTGAGGGGGTCCGGTCACGCGCGGGCAGCCTGCTACATGCACACACGGTCCCACTTGTAGCGACTTGGTGAGAAGACTACGTCGACAAGAAAGCCGCCAGAGCTAGGCGCGCTGGGACCGGAGCTCGCCCATGCCGCGCCGGTGCCAGAGCTCCCGGCGCGAGCCAGGGCAGCTGTGCCGCGCTGGAGCTGGCCGAGGCTACTCGCGTCCGTGGCCAAGGCTGCTTGTGCGCCCGCGCCCGGAGCTCGCGCGCATGGCCGGTCCAAGGCTGGAGCTCGCACCCACTACCGCTCCGAGGCCGGAGCTTGCGCCCACTACCGGTCCGAGGCCGTTGTCGCATGTGCGTGCGTGCCAAGCACCGCAGCCGCGCGTGTGTAGCTCGTCACCTGAGCTTGCCACCACCACTGACACTGCTGGTTGCAAGCTGGAGGGCCGTCCATCGGCATGTTCGTCGTTGTCGCATGCTCTAGTCGTGTCGCACATAATCTGCTCATCGAAATGCTTCAATATGAGATGGCCAATTTGAGGTGCGTGGAAGTGAACGCGGGCAAATGAGGTCTCAAAGCGGACGCTCCCGAACACTGACCGGGCGCGTCCACGGGCTTTTAGGGGTCGGAATTTGATGATTGCTGCGGTAGATGCTCTAAGCATGATCAATCACAAACATCAACTCAACACATGCACCTACAAAGGATGTTGAACAACACCGAACCAAGTTCTCTCGATTAATCAAACTAATTTCATGTCTAGAACTGGTGGAACAAGCGTGGAGCACAGCTCATTGAAACACACTAGATAATCCTCATAGTACAACATACAGAAATAAAAAGTAAGTGCTCAAATTTGATTCTGCACCCCACCAAGCGGTCGCGTGCATGTGTTCCGGCGATGTCCTTCCAACCGCAATTCTTGCATTTCCCAGGTTTGTGAGGTTTCTTCGGGGCATCTCCCCTGTCTGGGAAAGTTGTCCTTTGTGACCTTCTAGTCGACAAATATTGCAGAATCACGTCCGTTTGCTCAAACTCTCACAAGGTGCTCTATCTCGGTTGTTTGTTGGCCTGCCAACCCCTCTTTGCTTCTCTGGTGGATCTAACCCTATCAGGGCATTCACGGTCACTGAATGCCTGCTCTCACCTCATAGTCCGCTACATTATTCATCAGTATTGTAAGCTCATCGTTCCCAGGCAGCCCCCCCCTCCCGGAATCATGTTTGTCTGTCGATCCTCGAAACCCAATCCATCCCTTCTTTCCACAAATGGAGCACTGCTCACAATCAAGGCCTTGAGCCCAACATGCATGTGCCCAAAGGCTTTGGCGCATGTGTCGCCCATCCTGACAACCTCCATAGCTGCCAAGTAAAGAGTTGAATTCCTACAAGTGAACAACTTGTTAGCCGCCTGGTCTTTCTGGTGATGTACTAGGTGAGGGTTTAAGATATACCTTGTCCTTTGTCCATCTTTTCAAGATGTGTTTAGTAGGGATCTCCTGCAGATGAAGCACATCCATCACCTCAATAAACAACATGCAATGTCATTCATAACATACCAAACACACGGATTTTGTAATTGTTCGCTTTCCTATTATGACAACTAACAAGAAGCAGCACAGTAAAGTTGCCCGCCCTCGCACATGGATTCGGAACCCCATTGTCCTTCAGTCACCTCGTATTTAACTTTGCTCCATTTCCCCCTTTTTGCTGCATCGTTGTTTGTCGCCACATATCTCTTCATCTTCTCCACCTCCGTCACATTGTAAGCCATGCCTTCAATGAGTAGCCGCCCAAACGTACTGTTCAAACATAGCTCTAGTATATACTTTGCTAGCATGACGCTCTGTCGCTAGATTTGTTCGCCTTTGATGAGTAGCCGTCCAAGCTTATGTTCACTAAGATTTTTAGAGGCAGCGTGTAAATCCCGATTGACAGTGATTTTGTTTCATTCTGAAACAAAAACTAATGCACCACGTCTTCACATTGTGCGTGAGTGCCAATAAACTACGTACTAGACCAAACGGAGTAGCACGGAATTAACAAAAAATCAGAACAAATGCAACTGAAAGGTTTCAGAACTCACATTTTTGTCCATCCTGGAGCCTGCGGGTTCACTTTATCTGTCGATTGTGTAGACTTCGTCGGAGACGCCTCCCGACGACGGTGCCAATCGCCTTCTTGCCACCCCTGGATTTCACCGCCGTCTCACTGCCCGCACCCTGACCCAGCATTTGAGCCAACCGGCTCGACACTCGTCGCATCAATCCCCTTGAGGACCGCAAGAGGAATTGGATCTGGGTGGTCTAAGCTATCCGTGAACTCTTCACAGAGGGGAAATCTACAAAGACATGGTCGTGTCAGGCCGCATGATTGGTCAGTCGCAGACCCTTGTCCACTGCACCAGCAACAATCCATAGATACCCATCATGTGCAGGGTTTGCTTACCTGTCTACCGCATCGAGATGGAACTCCAGGCCATTATCTTCCATTGTTGGTTAGCTCCGGTCGCCGTACACTTGACAATGGGGATGGAGTACAGCTGCTCTTGGCGGCAGCTGGTTTCGAGAACCACCGAGGGCAAGCAAACGATAGTATAGCAATGAACAAAAGAATGACACTTGGAATTATGGTATGAATAATTTCGACAGTAATTTCATGGACAATCCTTTGCGGGATTGGATAGTTTGCTCGTTGAAATGCCATAAAACACGAAACAACATCCATGATACGAAAAGCAAAATAAGAATGAGAAAACTATTCGGCTTAGTATTATTTTCACCTTTGGAATTGCTTCCACTAAAAATAGACGACAAGGACCGTAGATGTCACAATTTCGTATATAGCAAATTCAGGTAGTAAGTAATGGAACTGTAGCACGCAAAGGGATTGTACCATGAAAATTGAGAAGAAATCTCCATCAAGTTTTTCCATTTTATGCCATATGAATAAGAGAGACCCATTGGTCTTTAGACCAAATCCATACCATAGCTACGAACACTTTTGAGTCAGAGAAGACTGGCCAGATCGCCTTCTTGAGGCGCTCTGGACTTATCGGACATCAATCTGTATAGCCACTGGTCCCCTTCTCCTTAGTCGTTGGCATGGACGTCATTCTTCCCAGTGAACTCGACGATTCTTTCCATGCGCGCTCCGTTCGACGATGATATGATTGATAAACAGAAGCGAGAGGCTCTGCTCTCGAAACTTGACCTCCTCGATTCGATTGATGGGAGAAAAAAGGGCACGAGCGGCGGGGCACACACGAGTCTATCAACGTCAACTCAGCCGCGCTTTGGACCGATCCTACGAATAAGAGGCGTTAACAAAGCATTTATGAGACACCATACTTTCAATAGGCAAGGGCCAGCCCAAAGATCAAGGGGGTCTTTCTCCAAGCTAAGTTTCTATCCCCGAGGGAACCGGCCACGATGCATGGGGGTATCGGTGCTGATAAACTCGTCTCCGCTCATCTTACCTGGAAATGAAAATAAATTATGGTAGATTACCTACCTCATCTGAGATGAAGGAATTCCCTACTTAAGATTCATATGCCTATTTTGTTGTTGACGTGGAGGAATTGGTACTAGCGTACTCGATATGTTCCTTGTCTGGTTTGCTATAGGAAGTTCTTTCAACAGATGAGGAGGGGGATATTTGTAAGGCAGGAGTGAGAGAAGCAAAGGCAGAGATAAAGCTGTGATTGCTCTTGCTCGACTCTTCATGGCCAGGAATCAAAACAAAAGGAGTAAGAATAAACTTAAAAAGATTCAATTGCCAGCAACTAGTTCAACTAAATGAAGTAGCTTATGGGCTTAAGTCATTACTCCCCATGGGATTAGCATATGATCTTTTATTCTCATTCTTTTATTGCTAAGATTGGATCAAGAAAGTAAAACAGCAAAACTCAAACTACTCTTTATTATATAACTCTCACACATGATTACATAGATAGATAGATCAGTGAAACAAGCATTCAAAACTTGGTGATGAAGCTAATCTTGGTTAGTAATTATGTTGCACGGACTGAACGTTTTGCAAGTATTATCAGATTGTCACTTGACTTATCATCCTTGAAGGAAATATGCCCTAGAGGCAATAATAAACTTACTATTTATTTCCTTATTTCATGATAAATGTTTATTATTCATGCTAGAATTGTATTAACCAGAAACTTAGTACATGTGTGAATACATAGACAAAACAAAGTGTCCCTAGTATGCCTCTACTTGACTAGCTCGTTTATCAAAGATGGTTATGTTTCCTAACCATAGACATGTGTTGTCATTTGATGAACGGGATCACATTATTAGGAGAATGATGTGATGGACAAGACCCATTCGTTAGCTTAGCATTATGATCGTTACAGTTTCATTGCTACTGCTTTCTACATGACTTATACATGTTCCTCAGACTATAAGATTATGCAACTCCCGAATACCGGAGGAACACCTTGTGTGCTATCAAACGTCACAACTTAACTGGGTGATTATAAAGATGCTCTACAGGTGTCTCCGATGGTGTTTATTGAGTTGGCACAGATCGAGATTAGGATTTGTCACTCCGTGTATCGGAGAGGTATCTCTGGGCCCTCTCGGTAATGCACATCACTATAAGCCTTGCAAGCATTGTGACTAATGAGTTAGTTGCGGGATGATGCATTACGGAACGAGTAAAGAGACTTGCCGGTAACGAGATTGAACTAGGTATGAGGATACCAACGATCGAATCTCGGGCAAGTAACATACCGATGACAAAGGGAACAACGTATTTTGTTATGCGGTTTAACCGATAAAGATCTTCGTAGAATATGTAGGAACCAATATGAGCATCCAGGTTCCGCTATTGGTTATTGACCGGAGATGTGTCTCGGTCATGTCTACACAATTCTCGAATCCGTAGGGTCCGCACGCTTAACGTTCGATGACGATCGGTATTATGAGTTTATGTGTTTTGATGTACCGAAGATAGTTCGGAGTCCCGGATGTGATAACGGACATGACGAGGAGTATCGAAATGGTAGAGACATAAAGATTGATATATTGGACGACTATATTCGGACACCGGAAGTGTTCCGGGGGTCACCGGATAATTATCGGAGCGCCGGGGGGTTATCGGAACTCCCGGGGGAACTAATGGGACAACATGGGCCTTGTGAGAGAGAGAGGAGGGAGCCATGGGCTGCCCCCCCTGAGGAGTCCGAATTGGACAAGGAGGGGGCGGCGCCCCCTCTTTCCCTCCCTCTCTCCCTCTCCTTCCTACCCCCTTCCTCCTCCTAGTTGGACTAGGAAAGGGGGAGTCCTACTCCTACTAGGAGGAGGAGGACTCCCCCTCCTTCGCACGCCCCAAGGGCCGGCCGGCCTCCCCCCTTGGTCCTTTATATACGGGGGTAGGGGGCACCCTAGAACACACAACAAACATTGATCTTAGCCGTGTGCGGTGCCCCCCTCCACCATAATCCACCTCGGTCATATCGTTGCAGTGCTTAGGCGAAGCCCTGCTTCGGTAGCTTCATCATCACCGTCATCACGCCGTCGTGCTGACGAAGCTCTCCCTCGACACTCTGCTGGATCATGAGTTCGTGGGACGTCACCGAGCCGAACGTGTGTAGATCGTGGAGGTGCCGTACTTTCGGTACTAGGATCGGTCGGATCGTGAAGACGTATGACTATATCAACCGCGTTGTCATAACGCTTCCGCTTACGGTCTACGAGGGTACGTGGACTACACTCTCCCGTCTCATTGCTACGCATCACCATGATCTTGCGTGTGCGTAGGAATTTTTTTGAAATTACTGCGTTCCCCAACAGTGGCATCCGAGCCAGGTCTATGCGTAGATGTTATATGCATGAGTAGAACACAAAGAGTTGTGGGCGATAATAGTCATACTGCTTACCAGCATATCATACTTTGATTCGGCGGTATTGTTGGATGAAGCGGCCCGGACAGACATTACGCGTACGCTTACGCGAGACTGGTTCTACCAACGTGCTTCGCACACAAGTGGCTGGCGGGTGTCAGTTTCTCCAACTTTAGTTGAATCGAGTGTGGCTACGCCCGGTCCTTGTTGAAGGTTAAAACATCACATACTTGACGAAAAATCGTTGTGGTTTTGATGCGTAGGTAAGAACGGTTCTTGCTCAGCCCGTAGCAGCCACGTAAAACTTGCAACAACAAAGTAGAGGACTTCTAACTTGTTTTTGCAGGGCATGTTGTGATACGATATGGTCAAGACGTGATGAGATATAAATTGTTGTATGAGATGATCATGTTTTTGAAATTATTGGCAACTGGCAGGAGCCTTATGGTTGTCTCTTTATTGCATAAGATGCAAGTGCCATGTAATTGCTTTACTTTATCGCTCTGCGATAGCAATAGTTGGCGAGACGTGAAGGAAATATGCCCTAGAGGCAATAATAAAGTTGTTATTTATATTTCCTTATATCATGATAAATGTTTATTATTCATGCTAGAATTGTATTAACCGGAAACTTAGTACATGTGTGAATACATAGACAAACAAAGTGTCACTAGTATGCCTCTACTTGACTAGCTCATTGAATCAAAGATGGTTATGTTTCCTAACCATGAACATGAGTTGTCATTTAATTAACGGGATCACATCATTAGAGAATGATGTGATTGACTTGACCCATTCCGTTAGCTTAGCACTTGATCGTTTAGTATGTTGCTATTGCTTTCTTCATGACTTATACATGTTCCTATGACTATGAGATTATGCAACTCCCGAATACCGGAGGAACACTTTGTGTGCTACCAAACATCACAACGTAACTGGGTGATTATAAAGGTGCTCTACAGGTGTCTTCGATGGTACTTGTTGAGTTGGCATAGATCAAGATTAGGATTTGTCGCTCCGATTGTCGGAGAGGTATCTCTGGGCCCTCTCGGTAATGCACGTCACTATAAGCCTTGCAAGCAATGTGACTAAGGAGTTAGTTGCGGGATGATGCATTATGGAACGAGTAACGAGACTTGCCGGTAACGAGATTGAACTAGGTATTGAGATATCGACAATCGAATCTCGGGCAAGTAACATACCGACGACAAAGGGAACAACGTATGTTGTTATGCGGTTTGACCGATAAAGATCTTCGTAGAATATGTAGGAGCCAATATGAGCATCCAGGTTTCGCTATTGGTTATTGACCAGAGATGAGTCTCGGTCATGTCTACATAGTTCTCGAACCCGTAGGGTCCGCACGCTTAACGTTCGGTGACGATCGATATTATGAGTTTATGTGTTTTGATGTACCGAAGGTAGTTCGGAGTCCCAGATATAATCACGGACATGATGAGGAGTCTCGAAATGGTCGAGACATAAAGATCGATATATTGGAAGCCTATATTTGGACATCGGAATAGTTCCGGGTGAATTCGGGAATTTACCGGAGTACCGGGAGGTTACCGGAACCCCCCGGTAAGTGTATGGGCCTTATTGGGCCATAGTGGAGAGAGAGAGGAGACCAGGGCAGGCCGCGCGCCCCCTCTCCCTCTGGTCCGAATTGGACTAGGAGGGGGGCGGCGCCCCCCTTTCCTTCCTCCCTCTCTCCCCCTTCCTTCTCTCCTAGTCCAACTAGGGAAGGGGGGAATCCTACTCCCGGTGGGAGTAGGACTCCTCCAGGGCGCGCCATAGGAAGGCCGACCCTCCCCCCTCCTCCACTCCTTTATATACGGGGGAGGGGGGCACCCCATAGACACACAAGTTGATCATTGATCTTTTAGCCGTGTGCGGTGCCCCCCTCCACCATAATACACCTCGGTCATATCGTAGCGGTGCTTAGGCGAAGCCCTGCATCGATAGCTTCATCATCACCGTCATCATGCCGTCGTGCTGACGGAACTCTCCCTCAAAGCTCTACTGGATCGTGAGTTCGTGGGACGTCACCGAGCTGAACGTGTGCAGATCGCGGAGGTGCCGTACGTTCGGTACTAGGATCGGTCGATCGTGAAGACGTATGACTACATCAACCGCGTTGTCATAATGCTTCCGCTTACGGTCTACGAGGGTACGTGGACGACACTCTCCCCTCTCATTGCTATGCATCACCATGATCTTGTGTGTGCGTAGGAATTTTTTGAAATTACTACGTTCCCCAACAAGACGACCATATGACGACACGTTGATAGAGATCAAGATGATAGAGATCATGGTGTCATGCCGGTGACGATAGAAATCATGACGGTACTTTGGAGAGGGAGATCAAAGGCACAAGATGATGATGGCCATATCATGTCACATATTTTGATTGAATGTGATGTTTATCTTTTATACATCTTATTTTGCTTGGTTCGGCGGTAGCTTTATAAGATGATCCCTTACTAAAATTTCAAGGTATAAGTGTTCTCCCTGAGTATGCACCGTTGCGGCAGTTCTTCGTGCTGAGACACCACGTGATGATCAGGTGTCATAAGCTCTATGTTCACATACAACGGGTGCAAGCCAGTTTTGCACATGCAGAATACTCGGGTTAAACTTGACGAGCCTAGCATATGCAGATATGGCCTCGGAACACTGGAGACCGAAAGGTCGAACGTGAATCATATAGTAGATATGATCAACATAGTGATGTTCACCATTGAAAACTACTCCATCTCACGTGATGATCGGACATGGTTTAGTTTATATGGATCACGTGATCATTTAGATGACTTGAGGGATGTCTATCTAAGTGGCAGTTCTTAAATAATATGATTAATTGAACTTAATTTATCATGA
Source organism: Aegilops tauschii subsp. strangulata (assembly GCF_002575655.3). Classification (NCBI taxonomy): domain Eukaryota; kingdom Viridiplantae; phylum Streptophyta; class Magnoliopsida; order Poales; family Poaceae; genus Aegilops; species Aegilops tauschii. Next base: position 432,804,537 of record NC_053036.3, on the reverse strand, counting down.
ACTTAGTCCTGATAGTATTTGCATAACTATGTTGTAGATCAATAGCTCGCGATGTAGCTCCCCGTTTATTTTTTATATGTTCCTAGAGAAATATAAGTTGAAAGATGATAGTAGCAATGATGCGGACTTGGTCCGTGATCTGAGGATTTTCCTCATTGCTGCACAGAAAAATTATGTCCTTTATGCACCACTAGGTGACAGAACTATTGCAGGAGCAGATGCAAACGTTATGAACGTTTTGACAAGCTCGGTATGATGACTACATGATAGTTTAGTGCACCATGCTTTACGGCTTAGAACCGGGACTTCAAAAATGTTTTGAACGCCACGGAGCATATAAGATGTTCCAAGAGTTGAAATTGGTATTTCATACTCATGCCCGTGTCAAGAGGTATGAGACCTCTGACGGTACTTTGCCTACAAGATGGAGGAGAATAGCTCAACTAGTGAGCATGTGCTCAGATTGTCTGGGTACTACAATTGCTTGAATCAAGTGGGAGTTAGTCTTCCAGATAAGATAGTAATTGACAAAGTTCTCCAATCACTATCACCAAGTTATTAGAACTTCGTGATGAACTATAATATGCAAGGGATAACGAAAACAATTCCCAAGCTCTTCGCGATGCTAAAATCGGCGAAGGTAGAAATCAAGAAAAGCATCAAGTGTTGATGATTAACAAGACCACTAGTTTCAAGAGAAGGGCAAAGGGATAGAAAGGGAACTTCAAGAAGAATGAACAACAAGTTGTCACTCCCGTGAAGAAGCCCAAAGCTAGACCCAAGCCTGAAACTGAGTGCTTCTACTGCAAAGGAAATGGTCACTGGAAGTGGAACTGCCCTAGATACTTGGCGGATAAGAAGGATGGCAAAGTGAACAAAGGTATATTTGATATACATGTTATTGATGTGTACTTTACTAGTGTTTATAGCAACCCCTTGGTATTTGATACTGGTTCAGTTGCTAAGAGTAGTAACCCGAAACGGGAGTTGCAAAATAAACAGAGACTAGTTAAGGGCGAGGTGATGATGTGTGTTGGAAGTGATTCCAAGGTTGATAAGATCACCATCGCACACTCCCTTTACTTTATCACTAAGCGGTAGTGATAGTCATAGAAGCAATAGTTGGCGAGATGACAATGATGCTACGATGGATATCAAGGTGTCAAGCCGGTGACGATGGAGATCATGACGGTGCTTTGGAGATGGAGATCAAAGGCACAAGATGATGATGGCCATATCATTTCACATATTTTGATTGCATGTGATGTTTAACCTTTATGCATCTTATTTTGCTTAGTACGGCGGTACCAGCATTATAAGATGATCCCTCACTAAAATTTCAAGGTATAAGTGTTCTCCCTGAGTATGCACCGATGCGACAGTTCGTCGTGCCGAGACACCACGTGATGATCGGGTGTGATAAGCTCTACGTTCACATACAACGGGTGCAAGACAGTTTTGCACATGTGGAATACTCGGGTTAAACTTGACGAGCCTAGCATGTACAGACATGGCCTCGGAACACTGGAGACCGAAAGGTCGAACGTGAATCATATAGTAGATATGATCAACATAGAGATGTTCACCATTGATGACTACTCCATCTAACGTGATGATCGGACATGGTTTAGTTGATTTGGATCAAGTAATCATTTAGATGACTCGAGGGATGTCTATCTAAGTGGAAGTTCTTAAGTAATATGATTAATTGAACTTAATTTATCATGAACTTAGTCCTGATAGTATTTGCATATCTATGTTGTAGATCAATAGCTCGCGTATAGCTCCCCTGTTTTATTTTTGATATGTTCCTAGAGAAAACTAAGTTGAAAGATGATAGTAGCAATGATGCGGACTGGGTCCGTGATCTGAGGATTATCCTCATTGCTACACAGAAGAATTATGTCCTTGATGCACCACTAGGTGACGAACCTGTTGTAGGAGCAGATGCAGGTGTTATGAACGTTTTTGCAAGCTCGGTATGATGACTACTTGATAGTTTAGTGCACCATGCTTTACGGCTTAGAACCGGGACTTCAAAAATGTCTTGAACGCGATGGAGCATATGAGATGTTCCAAGAAGTTGAAAATGATATTTTAGACTCATGCCCGTGTTAAGAGGTATGAGACCTCTGACAAGTACTTTGCCTACAAGATGGAGGATAATAGCTCAGCTAGTGAGCATGTGCTCAGAATGTCTGGGTACTACAATCGCTTGAATCAAGTGGGAGTTAACCTTCCAGATAAGATAGTGTTTGACAGAGTTCTCTAGTCACTATCACAAAGTTACTAGAACTTCGTGATGAACTATAATATGCAATGGATGACGAAAATGATTCCCAAGCTCTTCGCGATGCTGAAATCAGCAAAGGTAGAAATTAAGAAATAGCATCAAGTGTTGATGGTTAAAAAGACCACTAGTTTCAAGAAAAGGGCGAGGGAAAGAAAGGGAAACTTCAAAAAGAATGGCAAGAAAGTTGCCACTCCCATGAAGAAGCCCAAAGCTAGACCCAAGCCTGAAACTGAGTGCTTCTACTGCAAAGGAAATGGTCACTGGAAGTGGAACTGCCCTAGATACTTAGCGGATAAGAAGGATGGCAAAGTGAACAAAGGTATATTTTATAAACATGTTATTGATGTGTACTTTACTAGTGTTTATAGAAACCCCTCGGTATTTGATACTGGTTCAGTTGCTAAGAGTAGTAACTTGAAACAGGAGTTGCAAAATAAACAGAGACTAGTTAAGGACGAGGTGACGATGTGTGTTGGAAGTAATTCCAAGGTTGATACGACCACCATCGCACACTCCCTCTACCTTGGGGATTAGTGTTGAACCTAAAATAAATGTTATTTGGTGTTTGCGTTGAGCATGAATATGATTGGATCATGTTTATTGCAATACGGTTATTCATTTAAGTCAAAGAATAATTGTTGTTCTATTTAAATGAATAAAACCTTCTATGGTCATACACTCAATATAAATGGTTTATTGAATCTCGATCGTAGTGATACACATATTCATAATATTGAAGCCGAAAGATTCAAAGTTAATAACGATAGTGCAACTTATTTGTGGCACTGCCGTTTAGGTCATATTGGTGTAAAGCGCATGAAGAAACTCCATGCTGATGGGCTTTTGGAATCACTTGATTATGAATCACTTGATGCTTGCAAACCATGCCTCATGGGCAAGATGAATAAGACTCCGTTCTCCGGAACAATGGAGCGAGGAACTGACTTATTGGAAATAATACATACTGATGTATGCGATCCGATGAGTGTTGAGGCTCGCGGCAGGTATCGTTATTTTCTGACCTTAACGGATGATTTGAGCAGATATGGGTATATGTACTTGATGAAACACAAGTTTGAAACACTTGAAAAGTTCAAAGATTTTCAGAGTGAAGCAGAGAATCATCGTAACAAGAAAAATAAAGTTTTTACGATCTGATCGTAGAGGCAAATATTTGAGTTACGAATTTGGCCTTCAATTAAAACAATGTGGAATAGTTTCACAAACTCATGCCACCTGGAACACCACAACATAATGGTGTGTCCGAACATCATAACCGTACTTTATTGGCTATAGTGCAATCTATGATGTCTCTTACTGATTTACCACTATCGTTTTGGGGTTATGCATTAGAGACGGCTACATTCACGTTAAATAGGGCACCATCTAAATCCGTTGAGACGACACCTTATGAACTATGGTTTGGCAAGAAGCCCAAGTTGTCGTTTCTTAAAGTTTGAGGCTACGATGCTTATGTGAAAAAGCTTCAACCTGATAAGCTCGAACCCAAATCGGAGAAATGTGTCTTCATAGGATACCCAAAAGAGACGGTTGGGTACACCTTCTATCACAGATCCGAAGGCAAGATCTTTGTTGCTAAGAATGGATCCTTTCTGGAGAAGGAATTTCTCTCGAAAGAAGTGAGTGGGAGGAAGGTAGAACTTGATGAGTTAATTGTACCTTCTCCCGAATTGGAAAGTATTTCTTCACTGAAATCAGTTCAAGTGATGCTTACACCAATTAGTGAGGAAGTTAATGATGATGATCATGAAGCTTCGGATCAAGTAACTACCGAACCTCGTAGGTCAACTAGAGTACGTTCCGCACCAGAGTGGTACGGTAATCCTATTATGGAGTTCATGTTACTCGACCATGAAGAACCTACGAACTATGAGGAAGCGACGATGAGCCCAGATTCCGCGAATGGCTCGAGGCCATGAAATCTGAGATGGGATCCATGCATGAGAACAAAGTGTGGACTTTGGTTGACTTGCCCGATGATCAGCAAGCCATAGAAAATAAATGGATCTTCAAGAGGAATACGGACGCTGATAGTAGTGTTACTATCTACAAAGCTAGACTTGTCGAAAAAGGTTTTTGACAAAGTTCAAGATGTTGACTATGATGAGATTTTCTCACTCGTAGCGATGCTTAAGTCTGTCCGAATCATGTTAGCAAATTGCCACATTTTATGAAATCTGGCAAATGGATGTCAAAACTACATTCCTTAATGGATTTCTTAAAGAAGAGTTGTATATGATGCAACCAGAAGGTTTTGTCAATCCTAAAGGTGCTAACTGCTACCTCTTGAGCATGCGTTGGTTTTCCCTTGAAGAGGAAAGGGTGATGCAGCAAAGTAGTGTAAGTATTTCCCTCACTTTTTTAGAACCAAGGTATCAATCCAGTAGGAGGCCACACGCAAGTCCCTCGTGCCTACACAAACAAATAAGAACCTTGCAACCAACGTGATAAAGGGGTTGTCAATCCCTTCACGGCCACTTGCAAAAGTGAGATCTGATAGAGATGATAAGATAATATTTTTGGTATTTTTATGATAAAGACTAAAAGTAAAGATTGCAAAATAAAAATAGATTGGAAACTTATATGATGGAAAATAAACCCGGGGGCCATAGGTTTCACTAGTGGCTTCTCTCAAGATAACATAAGTATTACGGTGGGTGAACAAATTACTGTCGAGCAATTGATAGAAAAGTGCATAGTTATGAGAATATCTAGGCATGATCATGTATATAGGCATCACGTCCGCGACAAGTAGACCGACTCCTGCCTGCATCTACTACTATTACTCCACACATCGACCGCTATCCAGCATGCATCTAGAGTATTAAGTTCATAAGAACAGAGTAACGCATTAGGCAAGATGACACGATGTAGAGGGATAAACTCAAGCAATATGATACAAACCCCATCTTTTTATCCTCGATGGCAACAATACAATACGTGTCGTTTCCCCTTCTGTCACTAGGATCGAGCACCGCATGATTGAACCCAAAGCTAAGCACTTCTCCCATTGCAAGAAAGATCAATCTAGTAGGCCAAACCAAACTGATAATTCAAAGAGACTTGCAAAGATAACCAATCATACATAAAAAAATTCAGAAGAGATTCAAATATTGTTCATAGATAATCTTGATCATAAACCCACAATTCATCGGATCTCAACAAACACACCACAAAAAGAATTACATCGAATAGATCTCCAAGAAGATCGGGGAGAACTTTGCATTGAGATCCAAAGAGAGAGAAGAAGCCATCTAGCTAATAACTATGGACCCGAAGATCTGAGGTAAACTACTCACACATCATCGGAGAGGCTATGGTGTTGATGTAGAAGCCCTCCGTGATTCATGCCCCCTCCGGCGGAGCGCCGAAAAAGGCCCCAAGATGGGATCTCACGGGTATAGAAGGTTGCGGCGGTGGAAATAGGGTTTCGTGGTGCTCCTGGTTGGTTTCGGGGTATATGGGTATATATAGGAGGAAGAAGTAGGCCGGCGCGCCTCCCTGCCTTGTGGCCTCCTTGTTTGTTTCTTGACGTCCACTCCAAGTCCTCTGGATCACGTTCGCTCCAAAAATAACTCTCCTGAAGGTTCCATTCCGTTTGGACTCCGTTTGATATTCCTTTTCTGCGAAACACTAAAATAGGCAAAAAAACAACAATTTGCACTGGGCCTTGGTTAGTCCGAAAAAACAACAATTTGTAGGTTAGTCCGAAAAATAATATAAAAGTGTATAATAAAGCCCATTAAACATCCAAAACAGATAATATAATAGCATGGAACAATCACAAATTATAGATACGTTGGAGGCGTATCAAGCATCCCCAAGCTTAATTCATTCTCGTCCTCGAGTAGGTAAATGATAAAAATAGAATTTTTTATGTGGAATGCTACCTAGCATATTTCTCAATGTAATTTTCTTTATTGTGGCATGAATGTTCAGATCCGAAAGATTCAAGATAAAAGTTTAATATTGACATGAAAATAATAATACTTCAAGCATACAAACAAAGCAATCATGTCTTCTCAAAATAACATGGCAAAAGAAAGTTATCCCTACAAAATCATATAGTCTGGCTATGCTCTATCTTCATCACATCAAGTATTTAAATCATGCACAACCCCGATGACAAGCCAAGCAATTGTTTCATACTTTTGAGGTTCTCAAACTTTTTCAATCTTCACGCAATACATGAGCGTGAGCCATGGACATAGTACTATATGTGGAGTAGAATGGTGGTTGTGGAGAAGACAAAAAGGAGAAGATAGTCTCACATCAACTAGGCGTATCAACGGCCTATGGAGATGCCCATTAATAGATATCAATGTGAGTGAGTAGGGATTGCCATGCAACGGATGCACTAGAGCTATAAGTGTATGAAAGCTCAACAAAAGAAACTAAGTGGGTGTGCATCCAACTCGCTTGCTCACGAAGACCTAGGGCATTTTTGAGGAAGCCCATCATTGGAATATACAAGCCAAGTTCTATAATGTAAAATTCCCACTAGCATATGAATGTGACAACATAGGAGACTCTCTATCATGAAGATCATGGTGCTACTTTGAAGCACAAGTGTGGTAAAAGGATAGTAACATTGTCCATTCTCTCTTTTTCTCTCATTTTTTTATTTGGGCCTTTTCTCCTTTTTTATGGCCTCTTTTTTTCCTTTTCTTCTTTTTTTCGTCCGGAGTTTCATCCCGACTTGTGGGGGAATCATAGTCTCCATCATCCTTTCCTCACTTGGGACAATGCCCTAATAATGATGATCATCACACTTTTATTTACTTACAACTCAAAAATTACAACTCAATACTTAGAACAAAATATGACTCTATGTGAATGCCTCCGGCGGGGTACCGGGATATGCAATGAATCAAGAGTGACATGTATGAAAGAATTATGAAGGTGGCTTTGCCACAAATACGATGTCAACTACATGATCATGCAAAGCAATATGACAATGATGAAGCGTGTCATAATAAACGGAATGGTGGTAAGTTGCGTGGCAATATATCTCGGAATGGCTATGGAAATGCCATAATAGGTAGGTATGGTGGCTGTTTTGAGGAAGGTAATGGTGGGTGTATGGTACCGGCGAAAGTTGCGCGATACTAGAGAGGCTAGCAATGGTGGAAGGGTGAGAGTGCGTATAATCCATGGACTCAACATTAGTCATAAAGAACTCACATACTTATTGCAAAAATCTATTAGTTATCGAAACGAAGTACTACGCGCATGCTCCTAGGGGGATAGATTGGTAGGAAAAGACCATCGCTCGTCCCCGACCGCCACTCATAAGGAAGACAATCAATAAATAAATCATGCTCCGACTTCATCACATAACGGTTCACCATACGTGCATGCTACGGGAATCACAAACTTTAACACAAGTATTTCTCAAATTCACAACTACTCAACTAGCATGACTTTAATATCACCATCTTCATATCTCAAAACAATTATCAAGTATTAGACTTCTCATAATATTCAATGCACTCTATATGATAGTTTTTATTATACCTATCTTGGATGCTCATCACTTTAGGACTAAAATTTTAACCAAAGCAAACTACCATGCTGTTCTAAAAGACCCTCAAAATAATTTAAGTGAATCATGAGAGATCAATAATTTCTATAAAATAAAACCACCGCCGTGCTCTAAAAGATATAAGTGAAGCACTAGAGCAAAATTTTCTAGCTCAAAAGATATAAGTGAAGCACATAGAGTAATTCCGATTAATGTGTGTCTCTCCCAAAAGGTGTGTACAGCAAGGATGATTGTGGTGAACTAAAAAGCAAAGACTCAAATCATACAAGACACTCCAAGCAAAACACATATCATGTGGTGAATAAAAATATAGCATCAAGTAAAGTTACCGATGGACGAAGACAAAAGAGGGGATGTCTTCCGGGGCATCCCCAAGCTTAGGCTTTTGGTTGTACTTGGATTTTTCCTTGGGGTGCCTTGGGCATCCCCAAGCTTAGGCTCTTGCCACTCCTTGTTCCATAATCCATCAAATATTTACCCAAAACTTGTAAACTTCACAACACAAAACTCAACAGAAAATCTCATGAGCTCCGTTAGCAAAAGAAAACAAAACACCACTTCAAGGTACTGTAATGAAATCATTATTTATTTATATTGGTGTTAAACCTAGTGTATTCCAACTTTTCTATGGTTCATAACCTCCGATACTAGCCATAAATTCATCAAAATAAGCAAACAACACACGAAAAACAGAATGTGTCAAAAACAGAACAGTCTGTAGTAATCTGTATCTAACGCAAACTTCTGGACCTCAGAAAAATCTACCAAAATAGGACGACCTAGATAATTTGTTTATTGATCTACTGCAATTGGAATCAGTATTTTATCACGTTCTGGTAATTTTTAACAATTGTTTTCGTGAGCAGAAAGTTTCTGACTTTTTCAGCAAGATCAAATAACTATCATCCAAGAAGATCCTATAGGTCTTACTTGGCAGAAACACTAGTTAAAACATAAAACCACATCTAACCAGAGGCTAGATCAATTATTTATTACTAAACAGAACCAAAAAGAAAGAAAGAAAGAAATAAAATTGGGTTGCATCCCAACAAGCACTATCGTTTAACGCCCCTAGCTAGGCATAAAGGCAAGGATAGATCTAGGTATTATCATCTTTGGCATGCAATCCATAAGTAGCTCTCATAATAGATTCATAAGGTAATTTAATTTTCTTTCTAGGAAAGTGTTCCATGCCTTTCCTTAAGGGAAATATTCCCTTCTTTCATGTCAATAATTGCACCAATCGTTCTAAGGAAAGGTCTACTAAGAATAATAGGACATGAAGGATTGCAATCTATATCAAGAACAATGAAATCTACGGGCACATAATTCCTATTTGCAACAATAAGAATATCATTAATCCTTCCCATAGGTTTCTTAATGGTGGAATCCGCGAGGTGCAAGTTTAAAGAACAATCATCAAATTCACGGAAACCTAACATATCACACAAAGTTTTTGGAATCGTGGAAACACTAGCACCCAAATCACACAAAGCATAGCATTCGTGATCTTTAATTTTAATTTTAATAGTAGGTTCCCACTCATCATAAAGTTTTCTAGGGATAGAAACTTCCAATTCAAGCTTTTCTTCATAAGATTGTATTAAAGCATCAACGATATGTTTGGTAAAAGCCTTATTTTGACTATAAGCATGCGGAGAATTTAGCGCGGATTGCAACAAGGAAATACAATCTATTAAAGAACAATTATCATAATTAAATTCCTTGAAATCCAAAATAGTGGGTTCATTGCTATGTAAAGTTTTGACCTCTTCAATCCCACTTTTACCAATTTTTGCATGAAGATCTAAAAACTCCGAATCATTGGGACGCCTTTTAACTAAAGTTGACTCATCTCCAGTCCCATCATTATCAAGATTCATATTGCAAAACAAATATTTAATAGGGGACACATCAATTACTTTCAGATCTTCATCCTTCTTATCATGAAAACTAGAAGAACACGCTTTCATAAAGCAATCTTTCTTAGCACGCATGAAAGTGCGTTAAGTCGACTAGAGGGGGGTGAAAAGGCGATTTTTATGAATTCTTCACTGAGGAATTTCAGGGTAAGGAAATTCCTAAGCAAAGAACTACTTGCAGCGGAATAAGTACTCAGATGCATACATGACATAACATAAACATGGTCATCATGATGAAATGAAAACAGACACGGAGTACAGGAAGCGTAAGCACATGATAAAACAGGATGAAGACAAACAGACTGAAGAAATTGAACTGAGGAAATTGAGAAAGTCTTCAGTCAAAGTCTTCAAACAAATATGAACAAGTACTCAACACAGTAATGAGGAAATGGAAGAGTTGAGGAAATAGAACCAGTAGGCTTGGTGAAGATAATGATTTGGTAGACCAGTTCCAACTGCTGTGACAGTTGTACGTCTGGTTAGGGCGGCTAGGTATTTAAACCTGAGGACACACAGTCCCGGACACCCAGTCCTGAACACACAGTCCAGGACACTTAGTCCTCACCGTATTCCCCTTGAGCTAAGGTCACACAGACCTCGCCCAATCACTCGTGGTAAGTCTTCAGGTGACTTCCAAACCTTCACAAACTCGGTCACTCGGCGATCCACAATTTCCTCTTGGATGCTCTAGACCATGACGCCTAACCGTCTGGAAGATGCACAATCTTCAAAGGTAACAAGCGTCGGATCCACGTAGGATCAATCTCTTCAGTGATGCTCAATTACTTTGGGTTTGTAGGTGTTTGGGTTTGGGTTTCCTCACTTGATGATTTTCGCTCAAAGTCCTCGGAGGATGGGATGCTCTCAAATGACAAGTGTCAGTTTCTCTCGGAGCAGCCAACCAGCTAGTGGTTGTAGGGGGAAGCTATTTATAGCCTAGGGAGCAGCCCAACATGATAAGACATAAATGCCCTTCAATGATATGACCGTTAGGTGGGTAGATATTTTGGGACAGCTGGCGCATAGCACAGCAACGATCGGAATTTTGAGTATCAAATACCTCAGGGCTATCATGTTCCTCACTGTGTAGGCAATCCGCACTGGCGAATACCTAACTCCTCAGTCAGAACAAATTCCTCAGCGACCAAAAGAACTTCGTCTCTGTCACTGAAGAAATTGACTGAATTGTATGAGATTTCCAATGGCTTCACTCGAAGGGATTGGTAGGTGTAGGATTTTGAGTTGCGCATCACATGGAAATTTTTCCTTAGTATTTCCTCAGCCCCCTTTAATAGTACGGTGTTTCCTATGACTCAAGAAAGATAAAATGAAACTACGAAAAAAAAGTATTCACGCTTCATGTTCCTCGAATGAATACCAAGTCTTCAAGGTCACACCAATTTCTTCACTTTCCAAATCTTCAGAAAGTCTTCAGAATTACAAAGTCTTCAGGTGAAGAACTTCATTTTTAGGGGTCGACTTTCTCTCTAAATATCAAAATCCTCATAGACTTATAGACCTGTGTACACTCATAAACTCATTAGTCCCTTAACCTATAAGTCTTCAATACACCAAAATCAGTAAGGGGCACTAGATGCACTTACAATCTCCCCCTTTTTGGTGATTGATGAAAATATAGGTTAAGTTTTCAACGGGGAAAAACATATGAAGTGTAAATACTGATACTGAGGAATTTGATTGCAAGATATAGAAGAACTCCCCCTGATGATGTGCATAGTGAGGAATTTGCTTTTGAAGCAATGCACACTTCAAGAGTAGAATCATGGAGATCTCCCCGTATATCTTGTAATTCATACATGCATTTAACATATGATATGAAGAATTTGAAATGCATGATGAAATATGGTGACTGATGTAATTCAGCATGCGTGCATTAATATTAACGAGGAATAAGCATGCAGAAAATCTCAGTAAAAGTATCAGACCACCATAGAGTTTAAGTTTACAACTCGGTCGAATAAAGTCTTAGAAGAACGAGAGTTGTAACTTAGCAAAAAAACGCCCATATAAGTAGACCCGCTTGAAGACTAACACAAATTTCTCCCCCTTTGTCATCAAATGACAAAAAGGATTGAAAAATGAGGACTAACACCCCTGAAGAATATCATGTTGATGGAGGAGCGCCAGCGTTGTTGGGGTCGGTTATTGTTGTAGGGCCTGCCACAGTGTCGTCCAAGTCTTCATGCTCGTCGGTTTCGCGTGATGAAGAATATGAGCTGGCTACCAAGGAAGGAACCTTGACCTTCTTGTATTTCTTCGGTGGCGGTGCAGACCAGTGATGACCCACAAGTATAGGGGATCTATCGTAGTCCTTTCGATAAGTAAGAGTGTCGAACCCAACGAGGAGCAGAAGGAAATGATAAGAGGTTTTCAGCAAGGTATTCTCTGCTAGCACTGAAATTATCGGTAACAGATAGTTTTGTGATAAGGTAATTTGTGACGGGTAACAAGTAACAAGTGTAAATAAAGTGCAGCAAGATGGCCCAATCCTTTTTGTAGCAAAGGATAAGCCTGGACAAACTCTTATATAGAGAAAAGCGCTCCTGGGGACACATGGGAATTATCGTCAAGCTAGTTTTCATCACGCTCATATGATTCGCGTTCGGTACTTCGATGATTTGATATGTGGGTGGACCGGTGCTTGGGTGTTGTCTTTACTTGGACAAGCATCCCACTTATGATTAACTCCTATTGCAAGCATCCACAACTACAAAAGAAGTATTAAGGTAAACCTAACCATAGCATGAAACATATGGATCCAAATCAGCCCCTTACGAAGCAACGCATAAACTAGGGTTTAAGCTTCTGTCACTCTAGCAACCCATCATCTACTTATTACTTCCCAATGCCTTCCTCTAGGCCCAAACAATAGTGAAGTGTCATGTAGTCGACGTTCACATAACACCACTAGAGGAGAGACAACATACATCTCATCAAAATATCGAACGAATACCAAATTCACATGACTACTAATTGCAAGACTGTCCCATGTCCTCAGGAACAAACGTAACTACTCACAAAGCATATTCATGTTCATAATCAGAGGGGTATTAATATGCATATAGGCTCTGAACATATCATCTTCCACCAAATAAACCAACTAGCATCAACTACAAGGAGTAATCAACACTACTAGCAACCCACAGGTACCAATCTGAGGCTTTGGGACAAAGATTGGATGCAAGAGATGAACTAGGGTTTTGGAGGAGATGGTGCTGGTGAAGATGTTGATGGAGATTGGCCCCCTCCCGGTGAGAGGAGCGTTGGTGATGATGATGGCGATGATTTCCCCCTCCCGGAGGGAAGTTTCCCCGGCAGAACAGCTCCGCCGGAGCCCTAGATTGGTTCCGCCTCGTGGCGGCGGAGTTTCGTCCCGTAAGTTTGCTTATGATTTTTTCTCGGACGAAAGACTTCATATAGCAGAAGATGGGCACCGGAGGGCCACCAGGGGGCCCACGAGGCAGGGGGCGCGCCCAGGGGGTAGGGCGCGCCTCCCACCCTCGTGGCCAGGGTGTGGCCCCCCTCTGGTATTTTCTTCGTCCAGTATTTTTTATTATTTCAAAAAATAACTTCCGTGGAGTTTCAGGACTTTTGGAGTTGTGCAAAATAGGTCTCTAATATTTGTTCCTTTTCCAGCCCAGAATTCCAGCTGTCGGCATTCTTCCTGTTTATATAAACCTTGTAAAATAAGAGAGAATAGGCATAAGTATTGTGACATAATGTGTAATAACAGCCCATAATGCAATAAATATCAATATAAAAGAATGATGCAAAATGGACGTATCAACTCCCCCAAGCTTAGACCTCGCTTGTCCTCAAGCGGAAGCCGATAACGATAAATATGTCCACATGTTTAGAGATAGAGGTGTCGATAAAATAAAATACTAACATGAGGGCATCATGATCATTCTTATAACAGCAACATAAATGGATATTGTCATATGATTTCTTATGATAAAGTAACAATCTATCCACAATATCTAGTATGAATCAGAAACTTCATTGAGAACTAACAAACTATAATCTCAGCAATTGAGGCAATTGCAATTTATCATAACATCAGAAAGAGTCTATGTAAGAGCTTTTCAGCAAGTCCACATACTCAACTATCATTTAGTCTTTCACAATTGCTAACACTCACGCAATACTTGTGGTTACGGAGTTTTAATCAGACACAGAGAAAGATAGGGGCTTATAGTTTCGTCTCCCAACCTTTTACCTCAAGGGTAATGTCAACAATAATAGCTCATGCTAACTTACATACAATTTGATATATATATTTATATATATATCAGGATCTTTCCAACACAAGGTGCTTGCCAAAGGATAAAATGTAAAAAGGAAAGGTGAAAATCACCACGACTCTTGCATAAGGGTAAGAGATAAAAGTAAAAGATAGGCCCTTCGCAGAGGGAAGCAGAGGTTGTCATGCGCTTTCATGGTTGGATGCACGAAATCTTAATGCAAAAGAACGTCACTTTATATTGCCACTTGTGATATGGACCTTTATTATGCAGTCCGTCGCTTTTATTTCTTCCACATCACAAGATCGTATAAAGCTTATTTTCTCCACACTAATAAATCATACATATTTAGAGAGCAATTTTTATTGCTTGCACCGATGACAACTTACTTGAAGGATCTTACTCAATCCATACGTAGATATGGTGGACTCTTATGGCAAAACTAGGTTTAAGGGTATTTGGAAGCACAAGTAGTATCTCTACTTGGTGCAAAGAATTTGGCTAGCATGAGGGAGAAAGGCAAACTCAACATGTTGGATAATCCATGACAATATACTTTATTTCAGATGTAAGAAAACATAACCCATTACGTTGTCTTCCTTGTCCAACATCAACTCTTTAGCATGTCATACTTTAATGAGTGCTCACAATCATAAAAGATGTCCAAGATAGTGTATTTATATGTGAAACTTCTCTTTCTTTATTACTTCCTATTAATTGCAACGATGACTAAAACTATGTTTGTCAAGTCTCAACACCTTTTAATCATCATACTCTTTATATGTGAAGTCATTACTCTCCATAAGATCAATATGATCTCTTTGTTTCTTTTTATTCTTTCTTTTTCTTTTATTCCCTCAAGATCATAGCAAGATAATCAAGCCCTTGACTCAACACTAATCTTTATTATATAGCTCACGGACTCGATTACATAGAGGGATCATAAAGCAAAACTCAAAACTCAAAGCTAAATCATACTAAAACTTTATTCTACTAGATCAAGATATTACCAAAAGGATCGAACTAAGAAAAATAGTAAAGATAGGAGTGTGATGGTGATACGATACCGGGGCACCTCCCCCAAGCTTGGCAGTTGCCAAGGGGAGTGCCCATACCCATGTGATTATATCTCCTTTGCTGGTGAAGGGATTGTTGATGATGTAGTCTTGTCGTCCATCTTCCAAGGCATAGGCTCACCATCATAGAAGGATGATCGAGTCTCGGGGATCCTTAAATCTGCAGCCAAACTCATCCTCTTGAATCTATATTCATACTCACAGTTTTGGTTTTGTAGGTCATAGATTTGGGCTTGGAGGTGCTCGATTTTCTTGTGAAGCTTGAAGATGGCCTCCCCAATGTATTTGGCATCCAACTTGTGGTAGTTGGTGAACTCCGTGATCATTATGTGATTGGAGTCAAGTCCACGCTCCACCATCTCCTGGCACTTGAAAACTTGTTGCTCCATTGCCTCGAGCCTTGTCTCCACGCTTCCGGTCGTCCTAGGTCCCTCAACATCGCGGATGTGCAGCACACCCTCATGCATCTCAATGGTTTGAGGGTGTTGCAGCACCTCCGCAAGGTAGGGGTTGATGACCTTCTCGGAGAACTTGTCCTTGGGGGCACTTGGAGACGTCATGGTGATCTAGATCTGCCAGGAAAACAACTCAAAGCATGAATAGAGGATAATTGCGTGGTACGGTGGTCAAAACCTTCGGGAGATTATATAATGAATTTTTACCGACCAAAAGAAGTATCGTGCAAGAAAATGGAGTCCGGAGAGCGCACGAGGTGCCCACGAGGCAGGGGGCGTGCCCAGGGGGTAGGGTGCGCCTCCCACCCTCGTGGAAGCCTCGTGTCCTTCCCGGACTGCTTCTTATTTTCCTATTTTCTTAAATATTCCAAAACAGAGAAAAATTGCCATTAGAACTGTTTTGGAGTCGGTTTACTTACCGTACCACGTACCTATTCCTTTTCGGAGTCTGTAACGTTCTGGAAAGTGTCCCTTATGTATTCCTCCGGGGTTACGGTTTCAATAATATTAGTTTCAACATTTATAGGATTACCTGAGATATAATGTTTGATCCTTTGACCATTCACCACCTTTGAATTTGTGCCTTCGAAGTTGTTGATTTTTGTGGCACCGGAACGATAGACCTCCTCGATAACGTAAGGACCTTCCCAGTTAGAGAGAAGTTTTCCTGCAAAAAATCTTAAACGAGAGTTGAACAGCAAAACATAATCACCTACATTAAACTCACGCTTTTGTATCCTTTTGTCATGCCATCTTTTAACTTTTTCTTTAAATAGTTTGGCGTTCTCATAAGCCTGGGTTCTCCATTCATCAAGTGAGCTAATGTCAAATAACCTCTTCTCACCGGCAAGTTTGAAATCATAGTTGAGCTCTTTAATAGCCCAATTTGCCTTATGTTCTAGTTCGAGAGGTAAGTGACATGATTTTCCATAAACCATTTTATACGGAGACATACCCATATGATTTTTATATGCAGTTCTATAGGCCCATAATGCCTCATCAAGTTTCTTGGACCAATTCTTTCTAGATCTATTAACAGTCTTTTGCAAAATCAATTTGAGCTCTCTGTTACTCAATTCTACTTGACCACTAGACTGTGGGTGATAGGGGGATGCAATTCTATGATTAACATCATACTTGGCGAGCATTTTACGGAAAGCACCATGAATAAAATGTGAACCACCATCAGTCATTAAATATCTAGGGACTCCAAACCTCAAAAAATAACTTCTTTAAGCATCTTAATAGAGGTGTTATGATCAGCACTACTAGTTGGAATAGCTTCTACCCACTTAGTAACGTAATCAACAACAACTAAAATATGTGTATACCCATTAGAGGAAGGAAAAGGTCCCATATAATCAAAGCCCCAAACATCGAATGGTTCAATAACAAGTGAATAATTCATAGAAATTTCTTGATGTCTACTAATATTACCAATTCTTTGACATTCATCACAAGACAAGACAAACTTACGAGCATCCTTGAATAGAGTAGGCCAATAAAAACCGGATTGCAATACCTTATGTGCAGTTCTATCTCCAGCATGGTGTCCTCCATAAGCTTCGGAGTGACACTTGCGTAGGATCTACTCCTGTTCATGCTCAGGTACACAACGTCTAATAATACCATCTACTCCTTCTTTATAAAGATGTGGGTCATCCCAGAAGTAATGTCTTAAATCATAGAAAAACTTTTTCTTTTGCTGGTATGTGAAACTAGGTGGTATATATTTAGCAACAATGTAATTAGCATAATCAGCATACCATGGAGCAGTACGAGAAGCATTTATAACATTTAATTGTTCATCAGGAAAGCTATCATCAATAGGTAGTGGGTCATCAAGAACATTCTCTAACCTAGACAAGTTGTCTGCAACGGGGTTCTCAGCTCCCTTTCTATCAATAATATGCAAATCAAATTCTTGTAGCAAGAGAACCCATCTAATAAGTCTAGGTTTAGCATCTTTCTTTTCCATAAGATATTTAATAGCAGCATGATCAGTGTGAATAGTTACTTTAGAGTCAACAATATAAGGTCTGAACTTATCATAAGCAAATACAACTGCTAAGAATTCTTTTTCAGTAGTAGCATAATTTCTCTGGGCACTGTCTAGAGTTTTACTAGCATATTGAATAACATTTAATTTCTTATCAACTCTTTGCCCTAGAACAGCACCTACAACATAATCGCTAGCATCACACATAATTTCAAAGGGTAAATTCCAGTCAGGTGGCTGAACGATAGGTGCAGAGATTAATGCTTTCTTAAGTATTTCAAATGCTTCTACACAATCGTCATAAAAAATGAAAGGTATATCTTTTTGTAATAGATTAGTCAGAGGCCGAGAATTTTTTGAAAAGTCCTTAATGAACCTCCTATAAAAACCGGCATGACCAAGAAAACTTCTTATACCTTTGATGTCCTTGGGACATGGCATCTTTTCAATAGCATCAACTTTAGCTTTATCAACTTCAATACCTGTTTTAGAAATTTTATGCCCCAAGACAATGCTTTCATTAACCATAAAGTGGCACTTCTCCCAATTCAAGACAAGATTAGTTTCTTCACACCTCTGCAAAACTCGATCAAGGTTGCTCAAGCAATCATCAAAAGAGGATCCATAAACGGAGAAATCGTCCATGAAAACCTCACAAATCTTTTCACAAAAATCAGAGAATATAGCCATCATGCATCTTTGAAAGGTAGCAGGTGCATTACATAAACCAAAAGGCATACGTCTATAAGCAAAAGTACCGAAAGGGCAACTAAAAGTGGTATTTGCTTGATCATCAGCTGACACGGGTATTTCAGAGAAGCCAGAGTAACCATCTAGAAAGGAAAAATGTGTGTGTTTGGATAATCTTTCTAGCATTTGATCAATGAATGGCAAGGGGTAATGATCCTTTTTAGTAGCTTTATTTAATTTACGAAAATCAATTACCATCCTATAACCTGTAATAATTCTTTGCGGAATCAATTCATCTTTATCATTAGGAACGACAGTAATAGCTCCCTTCTTAGGGACACAATGGACAGGACTTACCCACTGACTATCAGCAACGGGATAAATTATACCTACCTCAAGGAGCTTTAGTATTTCCTTTCTTACCACTTCTTTCATCTTAGGATTTAGCCGTCGTTGGTGATCAATAACTGGTTTAGCGTCTTTCTCCAAATTTATTTTGTGTTGACATAGAGTGGGACTAATGCCCTTAAGATCATCAAGAGTATATCCAATAGCAGCACGCTGCTTCTTCAGAGTTTTCAATAATTTCTCTTCCTCATGCTCTGAAAGGTTAGCACTAATAATAACAGGATATATCTTCTTTTCATCAAGATAAGCATATTTAAGAGTATCAAGCAATGGTTTAAGCTCAAACACGGGATCACCCTTGGGTGGAGGAGGATCCCCTAGGATTTCAACAGGCAAGTTGTGTTTCAGAATAGGTCCCTGTTTAAAGAATACTTCATCTATTTCCCTTCTTTCATTCATAAACATATCACTCTCATGGTCTAGCATATATTGTTCTAAAGGATCACTAGGAGGCACGTCAATAGAAGCAAGACCAATAATTTCATCCATACTAGGCAATTCCTCTTCACGAGGTTGTCTACAAAATTTAAAAAAAATTAAACTCATGAGACATATCATCCAAACCAATAGTAACAACATCCTTTTTGCAGTCTAGCTTAGCATTAACAGTGTTCAAGAAGGGTCTACCAAATATAATGGGACAAAAGCTATCTTGTGGGGAACCAAGAACAAGAAAATCAGCTGAATATTTAGCTTTCCCACATAAGACTTCAACATCTCTAACAATCCCAATCGATGAAATAGTATCTCTATTGGCAAGCTTAATTGTAACATCTATATCTTCTATCTCAGCAGGTGCAATATCATGCATAATTTCTTTGTATAAAGAAATAGGTATTGCACTAGCACTAGCACCCATATCACACAAGCCATGATAACAATGATCTCCTATTTTAACAGAAATAACAGGCATGCCTACAACAGGTCTATGTTTATCTTTAGCTCCAAGTTTAGCAATTCTAGCAGTCTCATCACAAAAGTAAATAACATGCCCATCAATATTATCAGCCAAGAGATCTTTAACAATAGCAATATTAGGTTCAACTTTAACTTGCTCAGGAGGTGTATAAGTTCTAATATTACTTTTACGAACCACAGTTGAAGCTTTAGCATGATCCTTTATCCTAACAGGAAAAGGTGGTTTCTCAACGTAAGCAGTAGGAACAATAGGATCATTATAAGTGATAGTCTTTTCTTCAACTTTAATAGGTTCAAATACTTTTACTTCTATGGGAGGATGATATTTAAACCACTTCTCCTTAGACAGATCAACATGAGTAGCAAAGGATTCACAAAAAG